>NC_084690.1:611842-917763 GCF_028389875.1 Rhea pennata | reverse complement strand
TCGCCCGGGGTGGGGGGGGGGGGAAGTTCCTCACCGGGGGTTGGGGGGGGTTCGGAAGCACCCGGCTCGGCCGCCCGAAACGCCGAGCGATGCTCTTTGGGGACCGTTTTCGCCCCGGTGCCGTCACCCCCCCCAACCTCCTTTCCCGCGGGGACCCGGCGGCGGGAGGCCGCCCCGAGCCTCCGTTTCCCCCGCTCACGTCGGGCCACCCCCAAAAACCTCCCAGATGGGACCCGGAGGGGCGGCGGCGCAGGACATCACTCCGGGCCGCCCGAGGGCCGTTCTCGGCTCCCACTTCTTTCCTTTTTTTTTTATTTTCCGCCCCAAACGTCGCTTATAAGGACTTGCGCCCGGCATGTTTATGGAAGCGCGGTGCGGAGGGAGCGGGCTCCCGCGGGGCATGTTGCCTCCCAAGCATCCCTGCAGGCATTTTTCTTACAATAATTAACTGTGGCTGGGTCCGAGCGCCAGTCCAAGGTCAATTTAATGAAATAAAGCACCTTATATGGCCATATGGCTAAGGCACCATCACTTAGCCTATTTAGGGCCTTTGTTTAGAGCGGATCCGCCTCTGAGGTTTCCAAGTCTCCCTGGTATTTATACGGAGGGCACGGCAGGACCGGCTCCCAGAGGAAGGGAGCTCTCGCCTCCGCGGTGAGTAGTGCCGGCTGCCGCGTCCTCCGCCGGGACCTGCGAGGGGGCAAAGCGCCGGGCCGGGCCGGGTGGCCCGCGGCGGGCTCGGGAAACCCCCCCTGCCCCGGGCTGGGGGAAACCACTGCAGGGCACCGGCCGGGCGATTCCCGCGCCGGGCGATTCCCGCGCCGGGCGCAGGAGTGAGCTGCTGTGATTTCCCCCCCCCTCCAACAACCGCGGGAATGGGGGGGGGGATGTCGCATTCTGCGCGGTGCTGAGCGCCCCGGTTGGAGGCACGGGGCGGGGCGGGGGGGGATTTTGCCGAGGCCGGAGGCGATGCCGGCGGAGCAGGGGGGGGGGGGTCCGCCGGAGCCGCCGGCCTCACGGGCGCCGGCGCGGCAGCTCTCGCCCAGGCGCCCCGTCGGCAGCGGCATGTGCGAGGAGGAGACCACCGCGCTGGTGTGCGACAACGGCTCCGGGCTCTGCAAAGCCGGTTTCGCCGGCGACGATGCCCCCCGCGCCGTCTTCCCCTCCATCGTGGGCCGCCCCCGGCACCAGGTGGGTACCGTCCCCGGCGCCCCAGGGGTTTGGGGGTGGGGGGCCCCGAGCCGTTAACGAGCCTAACGGAGGCGTCTTCCCCGCCGCCGGCGCCAGGGCGTGATGGTGGGCATGGGCCAGAAGGACAGCTACGTGGGCGACGAGGCGCAGAGCAAGAGGGGCATCCTCACGCTCAAGTACCCCATCGAGCACGGCATCATCACCAACTGGGACGACATGGAGAAGGTGGGGACGGCGGCGCGGCCGCCCGGCCCGGCCCGACCGCCCCCGGTGACCCCCTTTTTCTCGCCCTAGATCTGGCACCACTCCTTCTACAACGAGCTGCGCGTGGCACCCGAGGAGCACCCCACGCTGCTCACGGAGGCGCCCCTCAACCCCAAGGCCAACCGCGAGAAGATGACGCAGGTACGGCGGCGGCGCTGAGCCCCGCTGCGTCCGGCAGCGCCCGGACCCGTGCCTCTCTGCAGCGCGCTGACGCGCGTGCATCCGCGCGCGATGCACCGGCCCTGGTGTCTTCCTGCAATGCGCCGACCCACACGCGTCTCGCCGCAACGCGCTGACCCCGGACGTGTCTGGGCGACGCGCTGACCCACGGCCCTGGGCAATGCACTGACGCCAGATGTATCTGTGCGATGCACTGAGCCGCGCCGAGATGCAATGCACTGGCCCAGGGGTCTCTCTGCAGCACACCGACCCGCACGCGTCTCTGCAATGCATGGACCCACACACATCTCTTTGCAATGCACCGACCCACATGCATCTCTTTGCAATGCACCAACCCACATGTCTGCAATGCACCGACCCGCACACATCTCTCTGCAGTGCACCGACCCACATGCATCTCTTTGCAATGCACCAACCCACATGTCTGCAATGCACCGACCCGCACACATCTCTCTGCAGTGCACCGACCCACATGCATCTCTTTGCAATGCACCAACCCACATGTGTCTCTTCGCAATGCACCGACCCACGTCTGCAATGCACCGACCTGCATGCATCTCTTTGCAATGCACCAACCCACACACATCTCTTTGCAATGCACCAACCCACACACATCTCTTTGCAATGCACTGACCCACGTCTGCAATGCACTGACCCGCACGCATCTCTTTGCAATGCACCGACCCACGTCTGCAATGCACTGACCCACACGCGTCTCTGCAATGCACCGACCCACTCGCATCTCTTTGCAATGCACTGACTTGCATGTCTGCAGTGCACCGACCCGCACGCGTCTCTTTGCAATGCACCGACCCCGCGTGTTACCCTGCAGCGTGCCGAGCCCGCGCGTCACCCTGCAGCGCACTGACCCTCGCCGCCTTTCCTTGCAGATCATGTTCGAAACCTTTAACGTCCCGGCCATGTACGTCGCCATCCAGGCCGTGCTCTCCCTCTACGCCTCCGGCCGCACCACCGGTGAGTAGCCGCCCCGGCTCTTCCCGAGGGGCGGCCGGCGGCTCCGGCGCGGGTGAGAGCCGCCCTCGAGCCGCCGCGTGTCCCCCCTACCCCCCCACCCACTCCCCCACCCACCGCCTTGCCCCGGCAGGGATCGTGCTGGACTCGGGCGACGGCGTCACTCACAACGTGCCCATCTACGAGGGCTACGCTCTGCCCCACGCCATCATGCGTCTCGACCTGGCCGGCCGCGACCTCACCGACTACCTCATGAAGATCCTCACCGAGAGGGGCTACTCCTTCGTCACCACCGGTACGTGCCGGGGCCGCGGCGGCGGCGGGGGGGAGGATGCTCACCGGCCTCACCGGCGCCCGCGCCGCTGCAGCCGAGCGCGAGATCGTGCGCGACATCAAGGAGAAGCTCTGCTACGTGGCGCTGGACTTCGAGAACGAGATGGCCACGGCCGCCTCGTCCTCCTCGCTGGAGAAGAGCTACGAGCTGCCCGACGGGCAGGTCATCACCATCGGCAACGAGCGCTTCCGCTGCCCCGAGACCCTCTTCCAGCCGTCCTTCATCGGTGAGGCCGCCGCGGGCGCCGCGGGGAGAGCGGGCCGCGGGCGGGCTCACGAGCCGGCGTCTCCCCGGCAGGCATGGAGTCCGCCGGCATCCACGAGACCACCTACAACTCCATCATGAAGTGCGACATCGACATCCGCAAGGACCTGTACGCCAACAACGTGCTCTCCGGCGGCACCACCATGTACCCCGGCATCGCCGACCGCATGCAGAAGGAGATCACGGCGCTGGCCCCCAGCACCATGAAGATCAAAGTACGCGGCCGCCCGAAGCCCCTCGCTGCCCCCTTTGCTGGGGGGTGTGTGTGTGTGTGTGGGGGGGGGGGGGTCGCGTGGGCAGCGTGGCGCAGGATGGGGAGGGTTGCGGGGTTGCTCCCGGCCGGAGAACGGGAAAAGCCGGGGCTCCGCGCGGCCGGATCCTGACCGCGTCGGCCCGGGTGTCTCGGCAGATCATCGCCCCCCCGGAGCGCAAATACTCCGTCTGGATCGGCGGCTCCATCCTGGCCTCGCTCTCCACCTTCCAGCAGATGTGGATCAGCAAACCCGAGTACGACGAGGCCGGACCCTCCATCGTCCACCGGAAATGCTTCTAAGCCCCCTCCCCAACCCCCCCCCACCCCCCCGCGGCGGCGGCCCCCCCCCCGGCTCCTCCTCTCTCCCCTTGCAGCTCCCAAGCAGCTCCAGGCAGCATTAAAACCTTTTCTGGAGGTTCTGCCCCGTTTCTCGGTGGGGGTGGCGTGGGGGGGCTCGCGGGCTCCCCGCCTGGCTGGTGCCCCCCACCCAGTGACGCAAGCCCCGTTGCAAGACCCCGGCCGGCTGACCACAGCCCGGCCCCCCTGCCCGTGCCCCACGTTGCTATCCAGCCCCATCTGATACTGGGGTGCCCCGTGCCAGTACCCTGGGGCACCCCAGGCTGATGCCTTGGGGCACCCCATGCCAGTGCCCCCCCCCATGCTGACGCCCAGTCCCACGCCACTATCCCTGACCTCACGCGGACACCGGGCGCAGCCCATGCCCATGCCCAGCCCCACAACGATACCCCCGAGCCCGTGCTGACATCTGGGGCACCCCACGCTGATGCTCTGGGCTGTCCCTGGCCAAAGCCCTGGGCACCCCACACCGATGCCCCCGGGTGCCCCACACCGGTGCCCTGCCCCCATGCTGGTGGCTGGCACCACACTGACACCCCGGACCCCATGGCGATACCCCCGGGCGCCCCATGCTGGTGCCCCTGACCCCACACCAATGCCCCCAGGTGCCCCATATCAGTGCCCCTGGCCCTATGCTGACACCGGGGCACCCCATGCACCCCACACTGACACCAGGACCCCCCATGCCAGGGCCTGTGCACCCCATGCCAATACTTGCGGCACCCCATGCTGGTGCCCGTGCAACCCGTGCTGACACCGGGGCACCCCGTGCACCCACACTGACACCAGGACCCCCCAAGTCAGCGCCCATGCACCCCACGCCGATACTCGGGCACCCCACGCCAGTGCCCGTGCACCCCATGCTGACACCGGGGCACCCCGTGCACCCACACTGACACCAGGACCCCCCATGCCAGGGCCTGTGCACCCCACGCCGATACTCGGGGCACCCCACGCCGGTGCCCGTGCACCCCATGCTGACACCGGGGCACCCCGTGCACCCACACTGACACCAGGACCCCCCATGCCAGGGCCTGTGCACCCCACGCCGATACTCGGGGCACCCCACGCCGGTGCCCGTGCACCCCATGCTGACACCGGGGCACCCCGTGCACCCACACTGACACCAGGACCCCCCATGCCAGGGCCTGTGCACCCCACGCCGATACTCGGGGCACCCCACGCCGGTGCCCGTGCACCCCACGCCAACAGCGGGGCGCCCCACGCAGCAGCCTGGCCGCGCCGGCCCCCCGGAGGCGCGCGCGCGCGGGGGCGGGGGGGGGGGGAGGGGGAGGGCGGGGCGGGTGAGTGGGCACCGCCCACCAATTAGCATAGATTAGCATACGGCAGCGCGCGCGCGAGGGGCGAGCGGCACCAACCAGCACCTCAGCAGCGCGGCCCCGCCCCCTCGCGCGGCGCGCTTGCGCGGGCGGCCGGGGACGCGCATGCGCGCGGCGGCCCCGCCCCGCCGCGCCGCGGCAGCGGCGTCATGAGGCGATGCGGGGCGGCGCTGCGACTCGCCATCGAGGGCAACATCGGTACCGGGCCGGGGGCCATGTAACGCGGGCCCGGGGCGGGGCCCTGAGCGTAACGGTCGCGGTTGGGGGGGGGCCCTGAGGTGTAACGGTCGCGGTTGGGGGGGGGCCCTGAGGTGTAACGGTCGCGGTTGGGGGGGGCCCTGAGGTGTAACGGTCGCGGGTGGTCTGTGGGGGGGGGTAGGGGAGCCTTGTGCCGTGTCGGGGGGGGGGGGCTTGGGAAGGCGGTTGGGTGTAATGGGGGGCCGTTCCGCGTGTAATGGCGTAGAGCCTGGGGGCAGGGGCCCGGGACATGTGGGGTCCGGGCTGAGGAGGGAGATTTGGGGTGTAATGGGGGGCTGTGGGGTGCGTGGGGGGGTACCTGGGTGTAACAGGAGGGCCCTGGGCTGAGGAGAGGGGTTTGGGGTGTGATGGGACGGTGCGGGGTGGGTTGGGGGGGTCTAGCGTGGGAGAAGGGGGTTGGGGTGTATCTGGGGGGGCTCTGGGGTGTCATGGGGTGTGTTGGGGGTTTAGTGCAAGGGGAGGGGGCTGGGGTGTAGTGGGGAGATCTGGAGCGAGGGGATGGGGGTGTTAGGGGGGTGTGGTGTAATGAGAAGGGGTCTGGTTTGTGGTGGGTTGTAGTGGGGGGCTTTTGGGGTGTGTCTGGGAGGTCTGGGGTGGGGAGAAGGGGACTGGGCTGCCTGGGGTGTAATGGGAGGGGGTTTGAAGTGTGTGGGTGGGTGGGTGGGTGGGTGTGTGTGTGGTTTGGGGCTTATTGCAGGGGGGGTGCAACACTCTCCCCTCTGCTAACCTCACGCTTACAGCAGCAAATTACAAAATGTTTTGAGGGGGAGGATCTCTGTGTAACTGTAGTTTCTTTAGGTTCAGCTAATAAAAGCCTTGTAATCTGTTACTGCCTTTTGGAGGAGAGGTAGGGTTTTGTCCTGCTGGGAAGCGTTCCCTTTGGAGTAGAGCAGGCATTTACAGGCACTTATATTGTGTATTATTTTAAAATAAAATCTGTGCTTTCCATTTGTCCGGATAAAGATGGCTTAGTTGCTTCTGGCAAGTTAGGTGAATAAAAGTCTGATCAGGTACTTAAAGCTGGTACTTTAAAATGAGGAGGTTGCACTTTGGCAGCCAAGCGAAGGGCTGGAGTTACTCAGGAGATCTGGCTGTGCCTCTAGCACATGACCAGGCTCTCACTCCCCTTCTTGTGTTTTTCTTGAGCTGTGGGGAAGTCCACATTCATAAAGCTCCTGGGAAGGACATTCCCAGAATGGCACTTGGTGACTGAACCCGTGGCGCAATGGCAAAAGGTTCAAGCTACGAACACAAAAGAGGTAAGGATGAAAGCCAGCTGCGAGGGGCTGGGCAAACAGTGTGAACCTTTTGTGGGCAGCCTATCGCTTGGCATGGGGTTTGCAGCCTGTGCAGCATTGTGCAGAGCTGCGGTCACGCAGCTCTCAGTACCCTGGTCACCCAGTCCTACAGCAGCTGATCCACAGGAAACATGGACACATCTGTATCTGCAGATCTAGGGAATATTTTTTGAGGGATCCCCAAGAAGTGTTTAAGAAAGGGGAGTTTATCAGTAGGCTTGCAGAGGTGGCCACCTCTGCTTTTGTGTTTAGGATCTGTAACCGTTTGCAGTTATAGTTCATCCTTTCTCATGTTAATGTTAAAGCCTTGTGTGTCACTGGGAATACCTGCCTCTGGCTCCCCTCTTTCTGGTGGAGTTTTGCCTTCAGTGTGCCTCTGTCATTCCTTCACAGGCTTCCTCTCCTCAGAGCTTTGGTAACCTGCTTCAGATGATCTACCAGGAGCCATCCCGATGGTCCTACACATTCCAGACATACTCCTGCATGAGCCGACTTAAGGCACAGCTGGAGCCGCTTGCAGAGAGGCTGTTGAAGACCCCGGAGCCTGTGCAGGTTTTTGAGAGATCTGTGTACAGCGACAGGTAGGACACTCAGGAACCCTGCCCCGAGGCCTTTGCAGCAGTATCTGAGCCCTGGTGCTCCCTGTGAGTGTGCAGAGAAATGCCACAGCATCTTGAGATTGTGAAGGTCTTTAATTGAAATAGGAAAAAAGAGAATTAAGTGCCCAGTAAACATCATTTTTACGGCTGTAGATAGCAGCAAATGTAAAAGGAATGAAGTGACTAAGGCAAAAATGGGCATCTTAGAAACAGCCCCAAGATGTAAGTAAAGATAAGAGAATAACCCTACAGCTTCCACTTGTTACAGAATTGAAAGTGAAGCTTAATTAAAGAAATGCACGTCTTCCTCCTGGTAAGTCCACTGATAAATGGTGCTCTAGGAACACTAGAGAAAGCAACAGGAACACCCAGGTCTTCAAAACAGTTTTTGCTATTTGCAGCGGCTGGATTTTTTTTTTTTTTTTTTTGACCTGCTCTGTAAAATCCTCACAGGCTACGTAATGGTTGTCCCATTTAGCTTGGAAATGGTTAACTGCACCAGACGGCTGCGTTTTCTCTGTTACTCTGGCATACGTTATGGATGGATCCAGGGACATCGGTGCAGTCTCCAGTGCTAGCTGGAGGTTTGGACGGAGCAGGTGGTTCTCCCTCAGAAAACAGACTTTTTGTGGGTGCTTTGAGCAGCACAGCTCTAAAGGGCGAAAGGTGCTTATGTGAGTGGGCTGTGTAGGGAGACTTGAGACCTGGCTCCTTGATAGGATGGCTTTTCTTTCCTACTTCTTGTATGCTGGCTCATTGCTGCTGTAGGACTTTCTTTCCAGTGTGGCAGCAGACAGTTCTGTGGAATAATACATAGCAGGGTTTGCAGTTAAAAACGTGCAAACCGTTTCCATGCATGGCTTGTAGGAAACCCTGAAAACTCGGCACCCTGAATAGCTGTTTGCATTATTGCACCAAAAAGGTGAGCCTGGCCTGTTTGATTAAAGCTGCGTGTGGGAGATGGAAGCAGTTGGGTGGTATGCTGTGTGGGTGCTGCCAGATAGTGGGGATATGAGTGTTCAGTGGGATGCTGGCTTGAAAATGGGAACTGGAAGTCTATTCTTGTGCTCCTTGGCGCTCTGATGCAGATCAGGGAGGAGGTGCTTGTCCTTTTGGAAAGGTACCTCCTGTGCTATGACAGAGTTGGACTGTTTGGCATATGTTAGCACTTGAACTGGTGACTCTTGAGCCACAGAATCCCAGGCATACTTGCAGCATGGCCGGAGGCACAAGGACTAACTGTGCCAGAGCACTCTGGAAGTGCAAATGTCAGGCAAGAAGAGTGTAAGCAGGGCCTTTGGATGGAGGCCGAACTCGTGAGGTGAGGAGGGAAGGGTGGAACTGTTACTCCTGGCTGTGACTGACTGTTCAAGTTTCTCCCGAGCTCAGGAAAATGGAATTTTAGTAGTACTGGGAAAAAAACGCAGTGAGATTGCTTAGGCACTTGGCTCCTTAAGGACCTCTTGCTACTGCAGACAGAGTGATGTTGGCACAGCCTTTAGACTTCAGCAGTTTTGGGTGGGCTGCCTGCAGCAGGAGAGCTTCTTTCCTTAACTGTATTTGCCTATGCCAAGATACGTCTTCAGAGCAAGCTCCTAAGGCCTGTCCGCTCAGTGTTTTGCTTGTGGCAGGCATCCAGACCTCTTCCAGCAGGTTGCCTGGTGTGTACTCTTGAGGCCAGTTGGGACAGAAAAGGAAAATAGGAGTTAAAATACCCTGGGCAGTGCTTCGTCATGGGATGGTTCAGGGCTTGCAGTTCTCCACTGCTGGTTTGTACTTGCCTGCGTTGGTAGTGACTGCAAGCGGTTACTGTCTGTCCTGCTAGGTGCAGCCTCCCTGTGGAGTGTGGGTTGGCGGGTTTCCTGGCGACTGGGGTTACCTTGTCCCCTGCCTCTGTCCCTTCCTAGGTATGTCTTTGCCAAAAACCTCTTTGAGGCTGGCCACTTGAATCCGTTGGAGTGGACCATTTACCAGGACTGGCACACTTTCCTCCTGCAGGAGCTCAGGGACCGCATCGCTCTGCATGGCTTCCTGTACCTCCAGGCAGCTCCGGAGGTAACAGAGGGCTGCCAAAGGCATTTGCTTTCCATTTGAATTGGGAAGGGAAAGGAGGGGAAGTGAAGTAGGCCAGTGTCTTGAGGCAAAGCGATGGCAAAGCAAGATAGACCTGGGATTCCCAGGAGCTGCACTGGGTGTCCTGTGAGCTGGACTCGCATCTGCAGCCAGAGTCAGGACAGCTTCTGGCACTGCTGAAACACTTGTTAGTATGAGTTGCTGCCCTGTAGTGGTAGGGAGCCCACGGCAGCACCTAGTCCTATTCCCATGGGAAAGTTGGTGTTTTAATGTAGACCCCAGAGCAGTTCCTCATTTTCCCTAACGCTTTGCCCAGATACCTGCGTTGCAGGTCCTGGATTTTGAGAGAAGGAGAGCTTTGGGCCCCTGGGTGCCTCTGGGGTTGTTGGCCACCTGATACTGAATTTCAATGGTTGTCATCGCCTGGCTTGTAAAGCGCTCTCTTTTGTCTCTGTTAAACTCGAGTCTTATTGCTTTTCCCTGTAGAAATGCCTAGAGAGGCTGCGCCTGAGGGCGAGATCCGAGGAGAAGGGAATTCAGCTCGATTATTTGCAGCAACTTCATGCTCAGCACGAGAGCTGGCTGGTGGAGAAAACCACAGAGTGAGTGAGAGCAAGGACAGCTCGGGGTGCGTCGCAAAGCCTGACTCCTTGAAACGTGTGAATAACGCGGCTTCTGGAGGAGAGGGGGTTGGACTAGAGACCTCCAGAGGTCCCTTCTCAGCTAAATTTTTCTCTGATAACATACAGCAGACACGCTTTTGCAACCCAACGCTGTTCCTCTTGTCCATGGGGATGGCCATCCTTTTTACTGCTGTTTGCTAATGGGCATTGCCCTTTGGGTTCTTTCTGTCTGTCCTCTTCAGGGTCCACTTTGCAAACTTAAAGAGCGCTTCTGTCTTGGTGCTTGATGTCAATCAAGACTTCAAGAGTGATGTAGCTGTGCAGGATGCCCTCATGACAAAGGTAGGCAGAGCAGATGCAGCTTGCTCTTGGGCACTCCTCTTAGCTGCGGGGAGTGTCGTGACCTCTCTGCTTGGGCTAACTTTAACTCTAGCCAGGGGGCTCTCATAAACCCAGCGATTCAGTCAGGGCAGCATTGGGAGGGGAGCTGCCAGCTGTCATATGCTGTAGGATCCTCCTTGGCATCGTGGTCCTTCTAAGGTCCTGTGGTTGATGCTGCAGCATCTGGTCTTGCTGGAGGTGGATGATAGGAAAGCAGTGGTTTGGGATTACAGGAGATCTTGTGTTACTTCTCTCGGGAAGTAGTTCTAACCAGATCCCAGCAGGGCTGTGACGACCTGCCCATCCTAATTTCCTCTGAAACTCTGGTTGGTGGGAAACCTTTTTGAAGCGGTAGCAGGGCTGGGTGTTGGTGAGGAGCTGCCCGACTGTCTCAGGCATGTTCTATTTCCATAGTATATAAATGTGCTCCTTTTGAGTAGTTCCGTGAAGAAAATAACATGGCTCTTCTCCCTTAGCCTGTTAGACTTTTCTGCTCTACCAAGGGCCCTCGTTTGGGAGTTAACCGACGATGACATCGAGACAGCACCCGCCAGTCGTTAAGAGCGTCACACTTTGTGAAACAGGCTTTCCTCCTTGCAGGTGGAGGCTTTTGTCAAGACGCTGCGATCCGAAGCTTTGCAGTTGTGCCCTGACCCTCATTCGGGAGTTTAACTCCTTCAGACTTCTTGGACCCAACAGTATCACTTTCCACCAGAGACTAAACCGAGCAACTGGGCAATTAGTGTAGAGCTTGGAAATGGGTACTGTCACCCCGAGCGCTCCAGTGACCAACAGGTCCCACGCTAGCTTCCAGACTGTGCAGTGGGCGAAGGAGGGGATGGTGGTGCTGGAGGCTTTTAGGAGGTAGGTGAGGGGAGGCCGCAGAACTTTGGTAGTAAGTCGAAATGTGTGTAGGCCTGGGAGAGAAGGGAGTTTTGGGGAACGGTTGCTTGAAAGAGCTTCTGAAGGGTGGTGAGGCACTGAATTGGGTGGGTGCTGTTGAGTCTGGCACTGAAGATAAGGACAAGGGACAGATCATGTGGGCTCTGTTTCCCAGCTGTCTCCTGCAGTCCTTTTAACCTCTTTCCTACCTTGGGCAAAAAGATGTATTTATAGCACAGACAACACAGGACTTTTTTAATCTTAAGGGGGGAAAAAAAAAGAAAGAAAAACACTTTCCAAAGCTGCGGTTGTCTGATGTGCTTTCTGTACGTTGGGTTTGTGATGTGGCATGCTCTCAGCAGGAGCTGATGTTTGGGTCTGAGAGACTTCCAAGGAAGTCTAAAGGGCCTAAATCTGGGGTGCTTCCGAAGATGTAACATGCAGCGTCACAAATGTTTCCATGCTGTAATCCTCCTCACGGAAAGGCAGCCTGTTGCTGTAGGGGCGTAGGTGTGGAGCTCCGGGGAGACCTCAGCCAGCGAGGTGGCGGCAGGACCTGTCCGAAGCCAGGCGGGAGGTGAAGGAGCCTCCCAGAAGCAGCGGAGGTGCCTCCGCAGGGATGCTCGCGAGCGCTGCGCTTCGTGAGGAGCGTGTTTGCTGCTGACCAGTTGAAGTAAGGGATGGGAGGGAGAGTTCGGCTCCCCCAGGGCTGTGACTTCCCCCGCTGCTGTGGTCGATGGGAGCGTCCAAGCTGCCCGCCCTACAGCCTCGGTCTTGCTGCTGGAGGGTGACCAAGCCTGCTGCTTGCCCAGCCTGGAAAGAACTGACCGTGGACGAAGCTGCCCAGAGCCCTTTCTGTGTCCGTTCCTGCAAGGCAGTACGTGCTGGGAGGCTCGCGTTCCCGTGCCGTGCCTCGGCCCGTGCGTTAGAGCTCCTTCCACATCTGTAGATGTTTGCTGGGGATGTTGGAGGAGCAGATGCTTTGTAATGTGAATTTAATGCACTGGTTAAATTCCAAAGGAAAATCTTTGTGCTTTTATTTGGCTTGTGTTTAAGTTACGACAAACCTTTTTTTTTTTTTTTCCCCTCCTCCCTTTAAATTAAAAACAAAGCAAAATAAAACCGTTCTGCGTTTTGAGCTGCGTCCATGTCCAGGGAGAGGCGCTGAGGGGGACAGATCCACCCACTGTGCAGCGTTCTGAAGATGAGGCTGGAGCAGCCGTTACGGCCCGGGTGTCGGGACGCGGGGGTTCAATCCAGGCCCGTGCTGGGGCCACGTGGGAGGCTGAGCCGGGACGGTTCCCAGCCCTCTACCTCCCCTCGGGCCGTGCTGCAGGTGGGCGGGCGGTGCCTGCCCGGAGCTGCCTGGTTCCCGGTCTGCCTTCTCCAGGTGGCTCCCGATCCCCGTTGCGCTGCTCTTTGGGGGAAGTTGCGCGCCGGTTCGGCTTCGGGGCCGTCCTGCGCTTGCTCCCGTGGGCTGCCTCTGCCTGAGCGGTGCTGGGAACCGCGGGCATTCGAGCTCCCTCCCAGGGGCAGGTGGGCACACGCTCTAGCCGTGCTCCGTTCCCCGGAGGCCTGAGAGGGGCCGCGAGCTGGCGGCGCGCTCTGCCCGCCGGCGCCCCGAGGATCTGCGCTTTCCGAGCTCGCCTGGGACAGGCGACCCGCACCACCCGGAGCTGCCTGGCTCGCTCGCAGCCGGGCTCTGAGTCGGGACCGGTGTTTCTGTCCGGCTGCAGCCAGCCGCTTTGGAGGAAGGGCTGAGGCTCCCCAGGGGGCGAGGCAGGAGCCCGGAGCTCCAGGTGCGAGGGGGCTCCAGGTGCGAGGGGGCTCAGTCCCGAGCGAGGCAGCGTTGCTGGAGCCACAGCCGGGCAGCGGGAACCACGTTACCGACCTCCGGAGCGGGAGAACGTGCCGGGTTTTATTTCTCTTCCTAGCAACGCTTGGAAAGTTGCGTAGTGCGAGAGCTGGGAGCCTTTAAACTCCTGAATCCCGTTATTCCAGGCCCTGGCGGGTTTTGTTCTAGCCCGAGGAAGTTTTAGGGAGCCAGAGGGACGGAGCCTCGAAGCCGGGCGCCCGGCGAGCCGCGCCTGGGGCCCCGAGCCCGGCCGGGAAGGGCTGCGGGCGGGGGCGGGCGGCCGGGGGGCGCGGGTTGCCGGCCCCGGAGGGGGGGTGTCCCGGGGGCGGCCGCCAGGGGGCGCCGTGGGGCGCGGCGGCGGCACGTGGCGGCGGGGCGGGGTGTGGGGCAGCGAGAGGGCCGGGGGGTTGCGGGCGGCTTGGGGGGCTGGCGGCAGGTTGTGGGGCTGGGGGTAGGGCCAGGGGGGCCGGGGGCTGGGTTGTGGGGCCGGGGGGTGATTTGTGGGGCCGGGGGCGGGGCCAGGGAGCTGGGGGCCAGGTTGTGGGGTTGGGGGCAGGTTGTAGGGCCGGGGGGGAAGGGTCAGGGAGCTGGGGGAGGCACGTTGTGGGGCTGGGGGCAGGTTGTGGGGCTGGGAGTAGGGCCGGGGAGCTGGGGGGTCACGTTGTGGGGCTGGGGGCAGGTTGTGGAGCTGGGAGTAGGGCTGGGGAGCTGGGGGGTCACGTTGTGGGGCTGGGGGCAGGTTGTAGGGCTGGGGGGGGAAGGGTCAGGGGAGCTGGGGGCCAGGTTGTGGGGCTGGGGGCAGGTTGTGGGGCTGCAGGTAGGGCCAGGGAGCTGGGGGCCAGGTTGTGGGGCTGGGGGCAGGTTGTGGGGCTGGGGGTAGGGCCGGGGAGCTGGGGGGCCACGTTGTGGGGCCGGGGGTAGGTTGTGGGGCTGGGGGTAGGGCCAGAGAGCTGGGGTCTGAGTTGTGGGGCTGGGGTAGGGCCAGAGAGCTGGGGGCTGGGTTGTGGGGCAGGTTGTGGGGTTGGGGGGACAGAGTGTGGGGCCAGGAGCAGGTTGGGAGGCAGGTTGTGGGGCCAGGGGGGCAGGGTGGAGAGGCTGGGGGGCAGAGAATGGAGGCAGGGGGGCAGGTTATGGGGCAGGGAGCAGGGGGGCTGTGGGGCAGGAAGTATGTGAGGAGGGCAGTGGGGCAGGGAATGGGGGGCAGTGGATCGGCAGTGGGGCAGGTTACGTGCCATGGAGCGGGGCAGGGTCCAGGGCGGGGGGGGGGGCAGTGGGGCAGGTTGTGGGGCAGGGAGCCGGGGGGGTCAGGCCCCGAGCAGCCCCACGGCAGCAGCCCGGGTACAGCCGGCCGCGAGGACCCTGGAGCCCCGCAGGAATCGGGGGCCGACGCGTGAGATTCGGGGCTGCAGCTCTGCAAAGCTGGGGGGCTGCAAAGGGGCGGCGGGGGCGGCGGCGCTGCGGAGCAAGCGCCGGGGCTGCGGAGCGAGCGGCGCCGGTGCCGCCGGGGGGCCGGTGCCGCCGGGGGGCCGGTGCCGCTGGGGCGCACGCCGCCGGTCCCTGGGGCCGGCGCCTTTGCTGCAGCTCGCCGCGCTGGCTCGGAGTTCAAGTCCAGGCTGGAGGGCGAAGGCGCCCCGAGCCCGGAGCGGCCCGTTTGCTCGCCGGGGTTGGCCGCTCGCGCTGGCGGTCGCTTCGCTCAGGTGCGTTGCAACTCCTGCGGGTTTGCAACTCCTGCGGCTTTGCAACTCCTGCACGTTTGCAACGCCGGCGGCGTTGCAACTCCTGCACGTTTGCAACTCCTGCATGTTTGCAACTCCGGCGGCTTTGCAATTCCTGCACGTTTGCAACTCCTGCACGTTTGCAACTCCTGCATGTTTGCAACTCCGGCGGCTTTGCAACTCCTGCATGTTTGCAACTCCTGCACGTTTGCAACTCCATCGGCTTTGCAACTCCGGTGGCTTTGTAACTCCTGTCCCTTTGCAATTCCTGCAGCTTTTACAACTCCGGCGGCTTCGTTTGCTTCTTGCCTCCGCTCGTGGCCCGCAGAAGTCGCCTTCGCGGGGATGCGGCGGCGAGACGGCGGCCGAGGCGGGCAGCGCCGGCAAGCGGAGCCGGCGCCGGCGAGGATGCCGCTGGGCGCCGCGGGCCGGTAGGGACGAAGCGGAGGCGCTTGCCCGGCCGCGGGAAGAGCTCGGCCGCCGCGGGCGGGTCGGGGGCTTTTGCCTCTCCGGTCGGGCAGCTCCGGCGCCTTTTACTTTGGTATTTTTTTTTTCCTGACGAGAAACTTGCTCGTCGCTGGAAATGGCGCTGCGCGGCGATGGCGGGGTGGAGGGGTGGGGGGCGCGGGACCCCCCCTTCCCCCAGCCCCTCCGGGTTGCACTGGGTTGCAATGCCCAAATCCGCTGCATCCCGCGGGGGCCGGAGGTCGCGACGCTCCGATTGCGACGCTCCGGCGCTCTCGACCTTTCGGGCTTTTCCGGCCGGGGTGGTCGCTCGCGGCCGACGTGAAAGGCGGCACCTAGAGCGCCCAAAGGCGCGGGGGGAGGGGGGCACCCTCGGCCCGGCTCGGGGTGCTGCCCCCCCCCCAAGATGCCGTTACCATGCCGACGGGGAAAATACTGCACCGAATCTGGGCTGGGATGCTGTCCCAACTCGGGAGCGGAGTGCTGCTTCGGCCGAGCCCCGAAACGGTGGTGGGGGGGGACAGGTTGGGGGGGGGTTGTTGGGGGTGTTTTTTTTGGGGGAGGGGGTCCCCCCGTTCGTTGAAGCCGCCCGGGTGTTTTCCCGCGGCCGGCGCCTCCGCCTTCCGGCTCGCTGCCTTGCCTTGGACTCCGGCCCGGCGCTCGCCGGCCGCCCCGGGGGAAGGACCGCGGGGCCGGCGGCCGCTCGCCCCCCCTCCCCGTCCCCCCACCGCCCCGCGAACCCGGGCTGGGGGGGTGGGGGGCGATCCTCGGGGGTCACAGCGCTCCTGGGCGATACCCCCCCCCACCGTGGGAAATAACGCCCCCCCCCGTGGGAAATACCCCCCCATGGGAAATAACCCCCCCCCCCGTGGGAAATACCCCCCATCGAGCAATACCTGCCCTAGGCAATAGCCCCCCCCAGGCAATAACGACCCCCTGGGCAATAAGGACCTTCCCCCCCCCCCACCCGAGGGCAGTACCCGCCACGGGTGGGCGTTTGGCGCGGTGCCTTTGCGGCCCCCAATTACTGCGGCGCCGGCGGCGGGGGGGGTTCGGAGGCTGGTTGCAAGATCTTGGGGGGGGGGCCAGGCAGCAGGGATGGGGCCGTTTTGGAGTGGGGGTGGGGGGTGCACAGCGCTGGGAGGGGGGTCTCCGCTTGCATGGCCTCTTGGGGGTCGCCCCCCCCACACACACACCCCCGGCCCCGTGCCTCAGTTTCCCCTGGTGTGATGCAAGGGGAGCCCCCCCCCTTGCCCCCCCACCAGCATTTCGGGGCTGGAAGTGGGGTGTGTGGGGGGGGTTCCTGGGCCGAGGCGTCGTCGCGAGGCCACCGAGCGCCTCCCCGCACACGCGTGTGCGTGCGTGCACGCGTGTGTGTGTGTGCACACGCGGAGTGGGGGGGGGGGGCAGCCCCGCGCGGCGGCGGCGGCGGCATGGGGCGGGCGCGGGGCCGCCGGAGCCCCCCCGGCGCGCCCGGGCGGCTCTGACGGCAGCGTCGAGGCGAGCCGCACAAGATGGCTTCCTGGTAGCGCCGGCGCGGCGCGGGGGCTGCCCGGGGCCGGGGGGCTGCCGGCGGCGAGCGCCGGCCGGCGGCGGCGGCGGCGAGCGGATGCCGGCCTGAAAGCGGGGCGCAGGTAAACACCCCCCCCCCCCAAATCCCCCCCCACCACCACCACCTTGCAATGAAAACTCCCATCCGTCCGTCCGTCCGTCCGTCCATCCGTGCGTGCCCCCCCCCCCCCACCTCCCTGCACCTCCCCCCCCCCCACGCACCCCGGTGGGTTTAATCGGGGACATGCCCCCCCCCCCCCCCCGCGGCGCCGCGCACCCCGCGACCCGGCTTGCCGAAAAGCGCCGCTCCGGGGCTCTGCCGCTCGCTCGCGCTTTATGTATTTGTCGCTTATGTTTTTTTTTCCCCCTTTTTTCTGGTCCCCCCCCCCTCCTTTTTCCCCCGCATCCCTTCTCCCCCGCAGGTGGAAGCGAGGGACAATAAGGAGGGCGCCGGGGGGGCGCCGGAGCCGGCGCTGGACGCGGAGGTACTTTCGCCTTCCCCCCCCCCCCCCCCCCAACACCAAACCCCAGGGCCGGGCAAGGCCGCGGCGGCGGGGGGGGGACGGACGCACGGACGCACGGACCCCGGCGCGCCGCCGGAGGACAAAGCGGAGTTGCGTGGGGGGGGGGTACGTGGGGGGGGGGCGCCCACCCACCCACCCCCCCCCCCGTGAGCCCCCGCGCCGCGTGCCCCGGGGTCCCTTTCTTCCTCGTGCATTGTGCATCCCCGCCGGGGGGGGGGGGGATGGCTTGGGGGGGGGCACCGGTCCCTTTTTGGGGGGCTTCGCCCGGAGCAGAAGCAAAACCGCGGCGGTGCCGGCGCCGGTTCCCGGCGCGTTTTGGCAGCAAAGTGGCGCGTTATTTTATTTTATTTTATTTTTTTATTCCCCCCCCCCCTCCGTGCCGCCCCCGCCGGTTCCTCTCCCAAATGTGCTGAGCTCAGACATACAACCGGTGATGCTACAGCCGGGCGTGACGTCCCGCTGACGTAACCACGGTGATGGCAGCTGTCACCTTTTGGAGGGGGGGGGACACGCGCCCGCCGGGGCAGCACCGCGTTTTGGGTTTTTTTAAAAAAAAAAAAAAAAATACAGCAAAAAAAAAAAAAGGGGGGGGGGGGGCTGAGGGCTCGTTAGGCCGCGGAGACTCGTTTCTGCCAGCGCCGGGCAGGATGCGGCCCCCCCCGCCCGGGGCCGGCGGCAGGTGCTCGGGGCCGGCGCGGCGGTGCCGGCGCTGGCGAGCCGCGGGACGGAGCGGGGCAGTACCGGCACGAGGGAGCGAAGTTCTTTTTTCCCAGTGTTTTTTTTTGGGGGGGGGGGGGGAAGCGGGCCGAAGCGGGACCCCCGCCGGTGCCGCGGCCGGTTCTTTGCTTTTTGGAGATGGGGCCGCCGGCGTTTTGCTATTTTTTTTGCGGAATTGCTTGCGTGCGCGCAGGAGCTGGCTCGGGGCCCGCGCGGAGCTCCGGCAGATCCCGGTGGGATCCTCCGAGGCGGTGCTTTCCCGAAGGGTGCCGCCGCCGGGAGAGCGGCCTTGGCCGGCGCGGGCCGCGCCGCGCGCGCGCCCGGGCCCAAAGGTTGCATCGTGCCGGGCAGAGCCGCCGGAGCCTCTCCCTCCGCCGGCTCCGCAAACCCCCTCGCCGGCCTTCGGCACCTAATTAGCCGCCAGCCCGTTTGCTTTTCCGAGTCCCCGCCCGGACCCGCTATCGCGGGTGATTGCAGGGAGCGGCGGCAAAGCGAAAAAAAAAAAAAAAAGGCAAAAAAAAAAAAAAAAAGCAAATTGCTGCCGGTTTCCCGCTTCGCGTGCGTGGCGCCGGGTGCCTCTTCACCTGGCGTCCGCACCGAAACGCGGGGAAGGAGGGTGCGCACCCCTGCGGAGCGCTTCCGGAGGCCTGTGCCCGCTGCGCTGGGGTCCCGGTGCCCGTTGCGTCGGGGTCCCTGCTGCGCTGCGGTCCCCATCCCCGGTGCACCAGGGTCCTTGTTGCCCCGCAGGCCTTGCCGCCGTTGCGCCGTGGTTCCTGTCCCCGTTGCACTGGGGTTCCTGTTGCACCGGCGTCCCCGTTGCACCGGCATCCCTGTACCCGTTGCACCAGGATCCTGTTGCACTGGTGTCCCCGTTGCACCAGGGTCCCCGTTGCACCGCCGTCCCCATCGCTGTAGTACCAGGGTCCCTGTTGCACTGCGGTCCCTGTCCCCATCGCGCCGGGGTCCCCATTGCACCGCCGTCCCCATCCCCATTGCACCGCCGTCCCCATCCCTTTGCACCAGGGTCTCCATTGCACCGGGGTCCCCGTTGCACCAGGGTCCCCGTTGCACTGCGGTCCCCGTCCCCATTGCACCGGGGTCCCTGTTGCACCAGGGTCCCTGTTGCACCGCGGTCCCCATCTGCCTTGCACCAGGGTCCTCGTTGCACCGCCGTCTCCATCCTTGTTGCACCGCCATCCCTGTCCCCCTTGTACCGGGATCCCCGTTGCACCACCGTCCCCGTCCCCATCCCCATTGCACCGCTGTCCCCGTCCCCCTTGCACCGGGATCCCCGTTGCACTGCCGTCCCTGTCCCCCGGTTGCACCGCCGTCCCCATCCCCGTTGCACCGGGGTCCCCATTGCACCGCTGTCCCCGTTGCACCGGGGTCCCCATCGCACCGCCATCCCTGTCCCTGTTGCACCGGGATCCCCGTTGCACCGCCGTCCCCATCCCTTGCCCCGGCTTGTCCCAAACGCGGTCCGGCGTGGGAACGGTGCCGTCCCCATCCCTTAGGAGCCTCCAGGCTTTAATGCGCGCGCCGGCGGTGCTGCGCGGGCAGCGGGAGAGGGTGCCGGCCCCTCGTTTCTTGGATAAAAGCCCTGTCCGAGGGGAGAGGAAAAGGGGAGAGGGGAAACAGCGGGGATCGGCGCGCTCGGCCGCCGCGAGCGGAGCCGCCGCGCTCCTCTCCCCCGGCGGGGAAAAAATCCCCCCGCTCGGACGGCGCCGGCGCGGCCGCGCGTGCCGGGGGCTGCGCGGAGGCGGCGGCGGCGCGGGCGGCTGCATCAGCTAAAATGGCAGATCTTGCAAAAGAAGCTGGGGGGGGGAAGAAAAAAGAAAGGAAAAAGAAAAAGCTCGGTACGTCCCTCGCCAGCGCGCGAGGCGCCCGCTCCCGGCCCCAGCACGCTGCCTGCCCGCACGTGGCTTTTTTCTTTTTTTTTCTTTTTTTCCTTTTTTTTTTTTTTTTTTTTTTTTTAGGTTTACAAACACGGCGGCTCGGCGCGCGCGCGCCGCACGTCCGTCCGTCCGTCCCCCCCCCCACACCGCCGCTGCCTCCGCGCATGCGACTCGGGGCCGCGGATTTAAAACGCTCCCGGCGGCTCCGCAGGCCGGTGGGAGGCGAAAAATAAAATAAATTGGGGGGGGGGGAAAGCAGGGAAGAGCTGCGAAAGCGGGCGATTTTGGAACGGGGCGTTTAGGGCCGCTTGGCTCCGGGCGGTAGCAGCGGGAGCCGGCCTCGCTCGCCCGCGAGGATATAATTTATAATTTTATTTTTATTTCCCCGCGCTGTTCGGAGCTGCGGCAGCTGGCGGCTTGCGGGGAAGCGGCGGCCGGCGGGGGGGGGAATCGGAGCGGCGCCGCTCGCCTCCCTCGACTCCTTTTGCACCCGCCTCGCGCCGCCCGAAATCGGCTCGGCGGCCGCTCGCTCTGCCGGCGCCGGCGGATTACGGACGGGAAAAGGCTTGGCGGCCGAGCTGGGAAAAAAAAAAGCAAAGGGGGAAAAATGGGGAAAAAGAGGGAAAAGGAGGTAAAAGGGGGTAAAAAGGGGAAAAGAGGTGCGTGGGCTGCGCGGGAGCGCGGCGGAGGCGGAGGAGCCCCCGCGCCTGAGCTCATCCAGCGGCTCGCGGGAGGCTGACGCGGCTCCGGTGACTCAGCAGCGCCAGCGCTGACTCAGCGCCGCCGGCGGCACGCGGCGGCCGGGGGCGGCGGGTTGGCGTTGGAGGAGGGGGGTGTGTGTGGGGGGGGTGAATTCGGGCCGAACCGGCGTCGCGGTGCCGCCCGGGAGGCGAAAGTTTTTTTGGGGGAAAAAGGGAGCGGCGGGGAGCGCGCGGGTCTCGGCCCCGGTTTCGGCCGAGTCGGAGCCGTCGCGGCCGGGATGGTTTCTCGGAAGCGCGTGCGCGGCGCGTTGCCCGCACGGCGCTCGATGGCCCCCGTCCGTCTCCCGGCGGGAGACCCGGCGGCGGCGGCGGCTTTTCCCGCGCGCCGGCGGGGAAGAGGCAATTTCGGCACCGGCTTCCTCCGGAGGAAGGAAAAGCTTGGCCGCTCCTCGCTCCGCCGCCGGGTCTCCGGCTCGCCCTGCGCGAGAGCTTTTCCCACCCGGTGCGAAGAGGAATTAACGGCGGCGGGCGGAAAAGGGGAAGCGGCCGCCCGGCGGCGGAGGAGGAGGAGGAGGAGGAGGAGGAGGAAGAGCAGGATCCGGCCCGGCCGCGGCGTCCCCCGCCGCTCTTCCCGGATGTGGCTCGGGGACCGTCACGTGTGCTCGCCGGGGCGGGCGCCGGGAATCCCCCCGGCGCGGGGGCCGCGGCCGACGCCAGCCGGCGCCCGGGGGGGAGACGGTGGTGCTGGCGGCGGGGGTGGCGGCTGCGGGGGGTTTGGATCCGGCGCCCGCCGCTCGGCGCCCGCCCCTTGGTGCCTCGGTTTCCCCGCTGGGCTCCGCCGGAGCGAAACCGGCTTCTCCGGGCGCTCGCCCGCTCCCAGACGGGGCAGGGCCCGGCGGCCGCTGGCTCCGTTCCCGGCTCCCGCCCGCGTCGCCGCCGCCGCCGCCCCCCGGGCTTGTCGGCACTTGCCGGGAGGAGGAGGAGGAGGAGGAAGAGGAGGAGGCTGGCTGTGAGGCGAAGGCACCGGCGTTCGCGGCGTCGGGGCCGGCACGCAGGTAGGGCGCGCTCGCTGGGAACGGGGTGAAACTGGGAACGGAGCGATGCCAGTGTGCGGGAACAGGGCGAAACTGGGAACGTGGCGATGCCGGTGTGCGGGAACGGGGCGAAACTGGGAACGGGGTGATACCGGTGCACGGGAACGGGGCGAAACTGGGAACGGGGCGATGCCGGGAACGTGGTGATGCCGGTGCGCGGGAATGGGGTGAAACTGGGAACGGGGCGATGCCGGCACATGGGAACATGGCGATGCTGGTGTGCGGGAACAGGACGAAACTGGGAACGGGGCGATGCCGGTGTGCGGGAATGGTGCGAAACTGGGAACGGGGCGATGCTGGCACGTGGGAACGTGGCGATGCCGGCGTGCAGGAACAATGCGAAACTGGGAACGGGGCGATGCCGGGAACGGGGCGATGCTGGTGCGCGGGAATGGGGCAAAAATGGGAACGGGGCGATGCTGGTGTGCAGGAATGGTGTGAAACTGGGAATGGGGCGATGCCGGCGTGCGGGAATGGGGTGATGATGGTGTACGGGAACGGTGTGAAACTCGGAACGGGGCGATGCCGGTGCTTGGGAATGGGTTGAAACCGGGAACTGGGTGGAACAGGTGCACGGAAACGGGGCGGCACCGGTGCACGGGGACAGGGCAACGTGGGTAAAACCGGGACCAGGGCGATGCCGGGAACCGGGCGGCACCGGCGCGCGGGATTAGGACGGCACCGGCTCGTGGGAACGGCGCAGCACCGCCGCCCCAGCGTTTTCCTGGCGGCGTCGCCCTGCGGATTCCTGCCCGAACGCGGCTTCCTTGCGGACCGGCGCGGCCGGACCCGGCGCGTGAGGACCCGGAGCAGAGGCTCCGAGTCGCCCCCCCTCCCCGTGCGCATGCGCCGGCCGGTTTTCTCCGCTCGACGATTTCTCCATCCCGTTTGCAATGCAAAAAACCCTCCGCTGGGCTGAAGGGCAGGGTGGGAATTCCCCCCCCCCCCATTGCTCCCGGCGTGGCACACCCGAAACCGGCTCTGCCGGAGTGCCCCGCGGAGCCGGCAGCGCGGGAGCGCGCGGGCCGCCCGGCGCCAAGCCGGTAGCTGCGCGCTCGCCCGAGAGCAGTCAGCTGTGTTGAAGGAAAAGCGACTCCAAGAAACAAAAATAGAGCTGGCTTTTTTCCCCCCTTTTTTTATATTTTTTTCCTTCTTTTTTTCCCCTTTCAAGAGCTCTTGGAAAGGAGAAATCCCGGCGCTCCGGAGCAGGGCAGGGCCCGCCGGGGTGCGAACGTCGCGTTTCGGGGTTTGGTTTTGTTTTCCCGTGCGCGGTGGCGCCCATAAGCTGGGAAGCGGTGCCGGTGCCGCCCGGCGGCGTCCCGGCTTTCCCCGGGGCGATACGAGGACGGGGCTGAGCCGAGCGGCCGCGGCGCAGCGCCGGGGTCAGCCGGGGCCGCGGGAGCAGCTCGGAAAAACGAGCCCGAGCCGCGGGGAAGGAGACGCCGGGCGGCTCCGGGGGGGGGGCTGAGCAGCGCGGGGGAAAAACGCGCCGAAGCCGGAGCATCCCGGCTCCTCTCCGGGCGCGTCCGTAGCGCCGCGAGCGTTCCCGCCGCCTTTTCGGCAGCGCGCCGGCCGGCGGAGGATGCTCCGGCCGGCGGCGCGGCACGGCGCGGCACGGCACGGCGCGGCGTGGAGCGGCGAGCGCTGCCAGCGCAGGAAAACCACAAGCTCGGCGCCTGGGCTGGCCGGGCTCCACGGGCGCGCTGCAGCCCGGGGCGCCCGGCCAACGGGGCTGCCGGCCCAGGCTGCTGGCTGCGAGCGGCGCGCGGGCGGCCCGCTGACCTCCCAAATACCCCCGGCCGCCTGGCAGAGCCGGGCTGGGGAGGGAGGGGGGGGGGGAACCGCTGCCCTCCGCGGTCGGGGCGAAAGCGAGGACGGGAATCGCAGCAAAGCGAGGACGGGAATCGCAGGGAGTCAAGGATGGGAATTGCAGGAAAGCGAGGACGGGAATCGCAGGAAAGTGAGGACAGGAATTGCAAGGAGTCGAGAATGGGAATTGCAGGAAAGCAAGGACGGGAATCGCAGGGAGTCGATGGGAATCGCAGGGAGTCGAGGATGGGAATCGCAGGGAGTCGAGGACGGGAATTGCAGGGAGTCGAGGATGGGAATTGCAGGAAAGCGAGGACGGGAATTGCAGGGAGTCGAGGACGGGAATTGCAGGGAGTCGAGGACGGGAATTGCAGAAAATCGAGGATGGGAATTGCAGAAAATCGAGGACGGGAATCGCCGGGAGTCGAGGATGGGAATTGCAGGAAAGCGAGGATTGGTTTTGCCCAAAACGGAGGATAACGCTTTACACGAAATCGAGGACGGGGTTTGCACGAAGTCGAGGCTGGAAATTGCACAGATCCGAGGCCGGAGCTCGCGCGAAAGCGCGGCCGGGGGGCGGGGGGGGGTCGCGCGGAATAGCCGGCGGCACCGGCCCCGGGTCGCGCCTGCGCGGCAGCGCGCGGCGAGGCGGCCGCTGGCCGCAAACCCGGTTGCTCCGTCCCCTTCCCGAATCCGGGGCGCGCGGAGCCGGCGAAGGCGAAGGCGGCGGCGGCGGAGGGGGTGGGGGAGCCCCCCGAGCGCCCCGTCCGCAGCGCTGCCTCCGGCTCCGGGGAGCCCCGAAGAGACCTGCTCCCCTGGCCGGGCCCGGCGCTGCTTTTTCGGGCAGCCGAAACGTGCGGTTTGGAAGGGGCGGCCGGAGCGGCGCTTGATTTACGACGAGCAGAAACGCGGCGGAAAGGCCCGGCTGTTTGTTTTGGGTCGTTTTCGTTTGATTTTATTTATTTATTCCCCCCCCCCCCCGTCGAACCCATTGAGGCCGTTTTAAAATAAGACGTTTGAAAAAAGGGAGAAAACCCCGTGACCCGCGAGGCGGGTTTCCAGCGGCGTCGGCGCCGCGGTCGGTGCCGGGCAGCCGCCGACCCGCCGGGCGTCCCGGCTCGTCCGCTGCGTTTCCGCGCCGGAGCGGCGGCTTTGGGGCTCGTTCCCGCGGGATGGTGCAAAGCCGGCGACGGAGGGGACGAAAGTCCAGGCGCCGGCAGCAGCCGGGTGTTGCCACCGCGCCGGAGCCTTTTGGCGTCTCCAGCGCCGGCAATTGCTAGAAACGACCCCAAAACCGGGCGGCCCCCCCCCCAACACACACCTCCCCAAAACCGCGGCCCAGCGGGAGAGCCTCCGGGACGCGGCGAAGGCGGCGAGCGTGGGGTCAGGCGAGGACGCGGCGGCGGGATGCCGGCGCCGCGGGGGAGCGGCCGGCTCGACGCCGGAGCGTCGCTCGGGAGCCCGGACGGGCCGGCGTCGGACCGCGCCGCCCGCCCGCCCGGCGCGCTCACCCGCTCGCTCGCCCCGCTTCTTTCTTAACGCCGGCGGCGCGGCCCCCGCGGCGGCGCGCTCGACCCGCGGCAGGGCCGCGGCCGGAGCCGCCGGTGCCGCCCGTTTCCCGCGCTCCGGTCCCCGGCCGGCCGAGCGGGCGGCCCCCCCCCGCCGCCGCCGCCGCCGCCGCCGCGAGCTTCCCCGCGGGACGGCACGAGGACCGGGGCAGCGGCGGCGGCCGCGGGGGGACAGACACACGGACGACCCCGCGGGGCGGCCGCCTCGGCCCGCGCTGTCTGTCCGTCCGTCCGTACGTGCGTGCGGCGCCGGGGCTAATGGCTCCGCCAGCTGTTTGCAGGGGGAGGGGAGCTCCAGCACCAGCGCCGCGTTTCCTCCTCCTCCTCCTCCTCCTCCTCCTCCTCCTCCTCCGGCGGTGGCGGCCCCGCCGGCTGCTTCGCCTGTTTTTTTTTTTTTTATAATCATCGTTTATTTATTTTTCCACCTTTTTCTCTTTTTACATATATTTTTTTATCCCCCCCCTCCGCCGCCGCCCCAGCCTGCTTCTCCGCTGCGGCAAGCGCACGGCGGCGGCAGCGGCAGCGGGGCGAGCGGGACGCCCCTCGAGCCGGCGCGCGCCGCTGCCCGGCGCCCCGCGGCTCCGCCGGGGCTGCCGAGCCGGGCGCCTGCTGCCGCTCAGGGGATAGATATATATATATATTTTTTTTTCCTTTTTTTTTTTTTTCCTGCAGCTGCTTTGGCATTTAAAACAAGGCAGAAAGCACACACACACATACAAAAAAAAAAAATAATATAAATAAATAAAGAAGTGAGCGAGGAGCTGGGAAGGGGGGGGGAAGGGGATGTTTTCTCCCTCCCTTTTACGCCGCGCGGCGGGCGGCTTTGGCGGATTCCCAAGTGAGCGTGCGGGAACGGACCGACAAAAGAGCCCAAACTCGCCCAAACTCCGGCGCTCGCTTGGCCTTTTATTTATTTATTTATTTATTTATTTCCCCTTCTTCCCCCACCCCAGCCCAGCCCAGCCCCGGCTGCCGCCGGGTTATTCCCCCGCGCACCGGGAAGGAGGTCGGGCCGTGCCGAGGGGGGATCCGTGCAAAGCGCCGCCGCGGAGACCGCAGCCGGCCGGAGCGAGTCGGGGTAATGGATTTTCGGGAAAGCCTGAAAACGGGATGTTCTCCCCCCCCCCGCCACCCGCCGGCACCGCCGGCGCCCCGGTAAATCGGGGGCCCCTCGGCGTGCCGGCGGGAACAAAGGGCCGCGGGCGCGAGAGCCGCCGCGCTCCCCGGGAATTAAAAAAAAAAAAGGGATAGCAAAAACCCGCCGGTGGTTTCGGAAAGGAGAGCCGCGCCGGGGTTAACCCTTCGGGGTGCTGCCCGCGCCGCCGGGCGCCGGCGTTCCCCGGAAAACCCTCGCGGGGCTGCAGCGAGCCCGGGTTGGCGGGTGCTGGGTTGGGGGGGGGGGGAAAATTTTGCAGCATTTTCCGTGTCCCATCCGGGCTGGGGGTGGGGGTCGCCGGAGGTTTCCGGAGGCGGATGAGCACCCTGTTTTTTTTTTTTTTATCTTTTTTTTTATTGTTTTTTATTTTTTTTCCCCTTCCCCCCCCCCCCCCCCCCGCCCTGGAGCGGCGCCGCCCCGACCGGACCAACCGGTCCACTGAGGACGGGCCAACTCGGCGCACGCACCCGGCCCCCACGGGAGCCGCTTAAAGCCCCTGGGTGTGTCCAAAATTAAAAAGAAAAATAGTCGCAAGCGCAAAAAAATATATATATATATATATATATATATATATATATAAAAAAAGCTGCAGGGAGGCTGAAATTCTGTGGGAATTCCTCTGCAAGTGGGAATTCCTCTGCCCGTCGAGTTGGAGGAGGGCGTTCGTTCTCCAGGCAGACGCCGGCGTAAGCTTTGGGGACGTTTCTTCGCTTTTTGCCTTCCCAGCGGGCGCCGGCGGCGGGACGTGCTCCGGCTCCGAGCGGCATCGCCCTCCCGTTTTGCCCCGATTTGCCCCGAAACGGGACGCACCGGGCCGTCGCCTCGGGCGTCCGAAGGGTTAAGCGCGGCCCCAGCCCTGGGGCGCCCAGGGCGGCAGGCTGCGCGCGTGGCCCGGCACTGACAGCTCACTCGCGCGCGCGCCTGCGGGCGCAAGGCGCCGGCTGCACGGTGCTGCCGGGTGTCGAGGCCACCGAGGAGCCCGGTGCGGTTTGCTGGCGCCCGTCAGTCGTTCTGGCTAAGGACAGCCACATGCCGGGTGTTTCCATGCCGCGTGTTCCCGTGCCGGGTGTTCCCATGCTGGGTGTTCCCAGACTGGGTGATCCCATGCTGGGTGCTCCTGGGCCGGGAGTTCCTGCGCCGGGTGTTCCTGCACTGTGTGTTCCCATGCTAGGTGTTCCCATGCTGACTGTTCCTGCGTCGGGTGGTCCCACGCTGAGCGTTCCCGTGCTGGGTGGTCCCGTGCTGGGTGGTCCCGCACCGGGTGTCCCCATGCTGGGTGCTCCCACACTGGGAGTTCCCATGCTGGGTGTTCCCATGCTGGGTGCTCCCGCAGTGGGTGCTCTTGTGCTGCGGTGGTGCTCTCGTGCCGGTTGCTCCCATGCGGTTGCTCCCGTGCTGGTTGCTCCCACGTGGTCTCTCCCATGCAGTTGCTCCTGTGCCGGTTGCTGCCACGTGGTTGCTGCCACGTGGTTGCTCCCGTGCCTGTTGCTCCTGTGCCAGTTGCTCCCACGTGGTCTCTCCCGTGCTGGTTGCTCTTGTGTTGGTTGCTCCCATGCGGTTGTTCCCGTGCCGTTTGCTGCCACGTGGTTGCAGCCACGTGGTTGCTCCCGTGCCGGTTGCTCCCCCGTGGTCTCTCTCGTGCCGGTTGCTCCCACGTGGTCTCTCCCGTGCCGGTTGCTCCCGTGCCAGTTGCTCCCACGTGGTCTCTCCCGTGCCGGTTGCTCCCCCGTGGTCGCTCCCATGCCGGTTGCTCCCGTGCCGGTTGCTCCCATGTGATTTCTCCCGTGCCGGTTGCTCCCCCGTGGTTGCTCCCGTGCCGGTTGCTCCCGTGCCAGTTGCTCCCCCGTGGTCACTCCCGTGCCGGTTGCTCCCCCGTGGTCGCTCCCGTGCCGGTTGCTCCCGTGCCGGTTGCTCCCACGTGGTCTCTCTCGTGCCGGTTGCTCCCACGTGGTCTCTCCCGTGCTGGTTGCTCCCCCGTGGTCGCTCCCGTGCCGGTTGCTCCCGTGCATTCGCTCGCCGCCCGGCACGAAGCCCCGGCGGGCGGGCGGGCGCTGACGCCCTCTGCTCTGCTCCCCCCAGGCAGGTGCGGAGGGCGAGGCGGTTGATGGACCCCAACGCGGCCAGATGGAGGACGGGCCAGCCGACCGCGCCGCAGAGAGACGGCCGCGCCGGGGCAGCGGGCCGGGCGCCGCGCTGACGGAGCCCGGCGGCCGGCTCGCCGCCGCGCCGCCCGCCCGCGACCTGCAGGACGCCCGTGACCTGGTGGCCTTCTCGGCGCTGGCCGGAGCCGTGTCGCCGTCGGCGGCGCCGGAGGGCGGCGGGCGGCGGCGCGAGGACCTCGGCGCCCTGCGGGCCGCCCTCGCCTTGGCCCGGCACGGCATGAAGCCCCCCAACTGCAACTGCGATGGCCCCGAGTGCCCCGACTACCTGGAGTGGCTGGAGCAGAAGATCCAGGTGGCGCTGGGCCGGGAGCCGACAACGCCGCTGCCGCCGCCGGCCCGCGGCGCCGCGCCGGAGCCCGGCCCGCCGCCCGCCTTGCCCTTCTCCCCCGGCGCCCTGAGCATCGCCAAGGAGAAGAACGTCAGCTTGCAGACGGCCATCGCCATCGAGGCGCTCACCCAGCTGGCGGCGGCTGCGCCGGAGCCCGGCCGAGCCGGCGCCGCGGCCCCGCTGCCGCCCGCTGCCGCCGAGAGCCCGCGCCGGCCGCCGCCGCCGCCGCCGCCCAGCGACCCCGTGGCCGAGCTGCAGCAGCTGCTGGGCTCCGGCGCGGCGGCGGCGGCGGCCCCGGAGAGGCCGGCGGCGGCCGAGCCGCGCTCGCCAGCGCAGCTGGCGCTGCAGCAGCACCTGCGCCACAAGCGCGGGCTCTTCCTGGAGGCGCCGGCGGCAGCGGTGGCACCGGGCGCCTGGTGGCCCCCGGGCTCGGCAGCCCCCAAGGCGCCGCGCGAGAAGAAGAGGAGAGCGGCGGCCGAGAAGGTGCCGGCGGGCCGGCCGCCGCCGCGCCGGGCCGTGCCCGCCAAGAAAGCCAAGGGCAAGGAGGCGCCGCCGCTCTTCCCCCCGCTCTGGCAGATCCGCCTGGACGGGCCACGGGCTCCCCCCGCCACCGCCGCCACCACCGCCGCCACCGCCGCCGAGCCGCCGCCGGCAACTCAGGGAAGGGGCGTCGCGGCGGGCAGCAGCCCGCCGGCCCCCGCCGGCGCCCCCATCGTGGTGGACGCCAAGCTGGAGGAGCTCATCCGGCAATTCGAGGCCGAGTTTGGGGAGGAGCTGGCGCCGCCGGCGTTGCCGCCGCCGCCGCCGCCGCCGCCTGCCGCCGCCGAAGCCCTGCCGGCGGAGACGCCGCGCGGCGCCCGCTCGCCCAAGCAGATCAAAATCGAATCTTCTGGTGCTATCACGGTGCTTTCGACCACTTGCTTTTACACGGAGGAGAGCCGCGCCGCGGACGGGGCGGCCGGCACGCCCCCCGGCGACGAGGCGCCGCTGGCGCCCACCCTCAGCGGCTTCCTCGAGTCGCCGCTCAAGTACCTGGACACGCCGACCAAGAGCCTGCTGGACACGCCGGCCAAGCGGGCGCAAGCCGAGTTCCCCACCTGCGACTGCGTCGGTGAGTGCGCTCGGGCGCCGCTCGCCCCGCCGCGGGAAGGCTCCTTCCCCTCCGTCCGCTCCGCCGCGCCGGCGCTTCCCCGGCTCGCTCGCTGGTTGGTTAGTCGCTCGTTAAACGGCGGCGGCCGTTAGCCCCCGAGGTGGCGGCTGCGCCGAGCTGGCGCCGCGTCCCCGTGGCCGGCTTCGCGTTGTCGGTGTTTCTGCACCCCGGGGTGCTGCTGTGTGCATGCACGGTGCTCGGCACCCTGGGTGCTGCTGTGTGCATGCACGGCACCCCGGGGTGCTGCTGTGTGCATGCATGGCACCCCGGGGTGCTGCTGTGTGCATGCACAGCACCCCGGGGTGCTGCTGTGTGCATGCATGGCACCCTGGGGTGCTGCTGCGTGTGTTTGCATGGTGCCCGGCACCCCAGAGTGCTGCTGAGTGTGTGTGTGCACGCTGCCCGGCACCCCGGGGTGCTGCTGAGTGTGTGTGTGTGTGTGTGTGTGTGTGTGCACGCTGCCCAGCACCCCAGGGTGCTGCTGAGCATGTGTGTGTGTGTGTGCGCATGCTGCTCAGCACCCCAGGGTGCTGCTGAGTGTGTGTGTATGTGCACGCTGCCCGGCACCCCGGGGTGTTGCTGAGTGTGTGTGTGTGCGCACACTGCCCGGCACCCCGGGGTGCTGCTGAGTGTGTGTGTGCACGATGCCTGGCACCCCGGGGTGCTGCTGAGTGTGTGTGTGTGTGTGTGTGTGTGTGTGCACGCTGCCCAGCACCCCAGGGTGCTGCTGAGCATGTGTGTGTGTGTGTGCGCATGCTGCTCAGCACCCCAGGGTGCTGCTGAGTGTGTGTGTATGTGCACGCTGCCCGGCACCCCGGGGTGTTGCTGAGTGTGTGTGTGTGCGCACACTGCCCGGCACCCCGGGGTGCTGCTGAGTGTGTGTGTGCACGATGCCTGGCACCCCGGGGTGCTGCTGAGTGTGTGTGTGTGTGTGTGTGTGTGTGTGCATGCTGCCCAGCACCCCGGGGTGCTGCTGAGTGTGTGTGTGCACGATGCCCGGCACCCCGGGGTGCTGCTGAGTGTGTGTGTGTGTGTGTGTGTGCATGCTGCCCAGCACCCCGGGGTGCTGCTGAGTGTGTGTGTGCACGATGCCTGGCACCCCGGGGTGCTGCTGAGTGTGTGTGTGTGTGCACGCTGCCCAGCACCCTGGGGTGCTGCTGTTTGTTAGCTCGCATTCGAGATTTTGGTCGCAAAAGCGCTTCACGTTAGATCCGGCTCGGGAGCGTTGGCGCGGCGCTCCGAGCAGCCCTGGCTCCGGGCGCCCGGCAGCAAATCCCGCCGGAGGGGCTGGCGGCGCCGCCCAAAGCGCAGGGATCCCCCCCCCCCCCGCCCCGGCGAGTCCCACTCCGCGGAGGCATCGCGTGCCGTGGGAAAGCGAAGCGGCGAGCGCGGCGCTCGGAGAGGGCGCCGAGGGAAGCCGAGCCGCGAGCTCGAGGCGCCGGGAGCCAGAGCAGGGCTGCGCTTGGCTCTCCAGGCGGCTGCGGAAATGCATAAGCCGGAGCCAACTCCCAGAAAGAGGAGAAGGAGGGAAAAGGAAGGAGAAAGCGCTTGGCTGGCGCCGAGTTTGGAAAGCGGAGCTGGAGGCGTTCGCGGAGCCGCGGGGGGAGGAAGGGGCTCCCCGGGGTGGGGGGGGGGGGCACGTCGTCGGGGCCCGCGGGCCGGTTCCTGCAGCGGGGGGGGGGGGGGGTGCCGAGGCAGGCGCTCCTCTTCCTCCGCCGGGAGGAAGGCTCGGCGCTGGCACGGAGGGACCGGCCACCGGTTGCGGCCCTCGCCGGGCGCCCCGCGCGCACCAAGGGTGTTGCGCCGTACCCCACGCCCATGGCTGCAGTGCGGCCGGCCGGGCTGCCTCGGGCCTTTGCAAGGGTGCTGGGGGCCAGGGAGCTGGGGGGTGCGTGCGTGTGTGTGTGTGTGTGTGCACAGCGCCTGGCACCCCAGGGTGCTGCTGCGTGTGCGTGTGCGGTGCCCTGCACCCCAGGGTGCTGCTGTGTGTGCCTGCACAGCACCCTGCACCCTGGCATGCTGCTGTGTGCATGCACGGTGCCCTGCACCCCAGGGTGCTGCTGTGTGCATGCACAGTGCCCTGCACCCTGGCATGCTGCTGTGTGCATACACGGTGCCCTGCACCCAGGGGTACTGCTGTGTGCATGCACAGCGCCCTGCACCCCGGGGCGCTGCTGTGTGCATGCACGGTGCCCTGCACCCAGGGGTACTGCTGTGTGCATGCACAGCGCCCTGCACCCCGGGGCGCTGCTGTGTGCATGCACGGTGCCCTGCACCCAGGGGTGCTGCTGCATGTGCATGCACGGATCGGTCCCGATGACCCGCGTCTCCTCTGCCTTCCCGCACAGAACAAATCGTGGAGAAGGACGAGGGGCCCTACTACACCCACCTGGGCTCGGGGCCCACCGTGGCGTCCATCCGGGAGCTCATGGAGGAGCGGTACGGGGGCGGCGCGGGGCGGGCGGCGCGCGGGGCGCCCGGCGGCGCGCTCGGCGCCTTGCCCGGGCGAACAATCCCGCCTGTGTGCGCGGCACAGAGCCGCTTTTCTTCCCCGGCGAAGCCCTCTGACCGGGTGCACCCAGGGGTGCTGGCTGGGCCTGGGGGGGTGCCGGGCGCTGCTGCAATGCTGCGAGCACGTGGGCGCTGGGTGGGCGAGCTCCTGCGGGCCCCTGGGGCACCCTCCTCCCGCGGGCAGGACTCCTGGGGGCAAGTGCGGACGTCAGGGGTGGGGGGTGAGTGCGGACCCATGAGTGCGAGTGCAGAGTCAGGAGGGCGAGCGCAGACTCAGAAGGGCGAGTGCACGCTCCCCGGGGTGAGCGCAGACCTGCGAGGGCGAGTGCGTGCTCCGGAGGGCAGCTCCGATCTCGCGAGGATGAGCGCGGTCTCGCGAGGGCGAGCGCGGACCCCCGAGGGCGAGCGCGGACCCCCCGAGGCGCGTGCACGCTCCCCGGGGCTGAGCGCCCGCTCCGCCGAGGGCCCCCGCGCCGTCCCGGCCTCGCCGCCCCGCTCGGCGCCCGCTCACCGCCACCGCCGCCGCAGGTACGGCGAGAAGGGCAAGGCCATCCGCATCGAGAAGGTCATCTACACGGGCAAGGAGGGCAAGAGCTCCCGCGGCTGCCCCATCGCCAAGTGGGTGAGTGCCCCCCGCCCCTGCCCCCGCCGCCCCCCGCTCTTGCCCCTCTCGGCCCCCTTTTTTCCCCCCCCCCGCCCACCCCCGTCTGCCCCAGGGAGGGGGGGCTTTTCCCGCCCGCGCGCCCGACGCCCGGCCGTCTGCCAGGTGATCCGTCGGCACGACCAGGAGGAGAAGCTGCTGTGCTTGGTGCGGCACCGGGCCGGCCACCACTGCCAGAACGCCGTCATCATCATCCTCATCCTGGCCTGGGAGGGCATCCCCCGCACGCTGGGCGACACGCTCTACCAGGAGCTCACCGACACCCTCACCAAGTACGGCAACCCCACCAGCCGCCGCTGCGGCCTCAACGATGAGTAAGTCCCACTGCGCCGGCGCCGGCGCCGCCGGCCGCGCCGCGCTCCCCGGCCCACCCCCCCCCCCCCCCGCCCCTGACGCCGTGCCCGTCCCGCAGCCGCACCTGCGCCTGCCAAGGCAAGGACCCCAACACGTGCGGCGCCTCCTTCTCCTTCGGCTGCTCTTGGAGCATGTATTTCAACGGCTGCAAGTACGCCCGCAGCAAGACGCCCCGCAAGTTCAGGCTGGTGGGCGACAACCCCAAAGAGGTGAGCGCCGCGGTGCTCCCGGCTCCGTTGCGGGGTCCCCGGCTCCGCCACGGTGCTCCCGGCTCTGCCGCGCTGCTCCCGACCCCGCCGCGGGGTCCCCGGCTCCGCCACAGTGCTCCCGGCTCTGCCGCGGTGCTCCCGACCCCGCCGCGGGGTCCCCGGCTCCACCGCGCTGCTCCTGGCTCTGCCGCGCTGCTCCCAACCCCGCCACGGGATCCCCGGCTCCACCGCAGTGCTCCCGGCTCCGCCGCGGTGCTCCAGACCCCGCCGCGGGGTCCCCGGCTCCACCGCGGTGCTCCTGGCTCCGCCGCGCTGCTCCCGACCCTGCCGCTGGGTCCCCGGCTCCACCGCGCTGCTCCCGGCCCTGTTGCGGCTTTGGGCAGCGGGGAAAGGCAGGAAAGCAGGGCGCCCCGGTGCATTTCGGAGAAAGCTGCTGAGAGCGCGGCTTGCCGCCGGCTCCGGCGGCGAGTGCCGGAACAGTTTCCCACCCACCGCAGGGAAGATGCAAAAGCGGAGCCGGGGGCGGGAGGGGGGGAGGCTGGAAGCGGCGCTTGCAACCCAGGCCGGGTGCTTCGCCGCCTGGGCAAGGCTGCGACGCGAGGGTGCCCCGCGCGGGGCTCGAGCGCCGGCTTGCCGAACGCCGCCGCCGCCGCCCGGGTCTCACCGCCTCACCTTTCCCGTTTGCAGGAAGAACTGCTCCGAAAAAGCTTTCAGGACTTGGCCACCGAGGTTGCTCCGCTGTACAAGAGGCTGGCGCCGCAGGCCTACCAAAACCAGGTAGCGGCTCGCGGCTCGTCCCAGCGCCGCCGGGAGAGGGTCGCCCGCCGGGCCGGCTCGCGGGCGCGAGGCGGGCAGCGTGCGGGCAGCTCCCGCTTGGCCGTGACGGGAGCGCTCGCTTCGGGCTAGGTTACGAACGAGGACGTGGCGATAGACTGCCGGCTGGGCTTGAAGGAGGGCAGACCCTTCTCGGGGGTGACGGCGTGCATGGACTTCTGCGCTCACGCGCACAAGGACCAGCACAACCTCTACAACGGCTGCACCGTGGTAAGGCGGGCGGCGAGCGGCGCGGGTGGCCGAGACCCTCGGCGCGCAGCGGGAGCCGGCGGGCGCTGGCGGCCCCCCGGGGGCCGGGCGGCGGGCTCTGAGCGCCGTGCCCCGGCCAGGTCTGCACGCTCACCAAGGAGGACAACCGCGTGGTGGGCAAGATCCCCGAGGACGAGCAGCTGCACGTGCTGCCCCTCTACAAGATGTCCAGCACGGACGAGTTCGGCAGCGAGGAGAACCAGAACGCCAAGGTGGGCAGCGGCGCCATCCAGGTGCTCACGTCCTTCCCCCGCGAGGTGCGCCGGCTGCCCGAGCCCGCCAAGTCGTGCCGCCAGCGGCAGCTGGAAGCCAAGAAAGCCGCCGCCGAGAAGAAGAAGCTGCAGAAGGAGAAGCTCATTGCGCCGGAGAAGATCAAGCAGGAGGCGCTGGACATCCCTGCGCTGGCGCCCGGCGCAGGCAAGGGCGGGCGGCGGGGAGGGGCGGGGGGCTCACGGCGCGGGGGGCTCACGGCGCGGGGGGTCTCACGGCGCGCTCTGCCCGCAGGTCTGGCGTTGAAGGGAGGCCTGCCGCCGCGGCCCCTCCGGCCGGCCGGCGAGGCGGAGGCGCCAGGCCGCTACAACGCCTTCAAGTACAGCGGCAACGCGGTGGTGGAGAGCTACTCGGTGCTGGGCAGCTGCCGGCCCTCGGACCCCTACAGCGTCAGCAGCGTTTACTCCTACCATTCCTGCTATGCACAGCCCAACCTGCCTTCGGTGAACGGGTTCCACTCCCGCTTCGCCCTGCCGGCCTTCGGCTACTACGGCTTCGCCCGCCGCCCCCTCTTCCCCGCGCGCCTCCTGGGCTACGGGCCGCCCGGCGGCTGCTGGCCCTACGAGGCGGCGGCGGCGGGCGGGCGGGCGCTGCGGGAGCCGCCGGGGCCGCCCTTCGGCCCGCCGGCGTTCGCCGCCCAGTCCCGGGGCGCCCGGCAGCGCTGCGGCGGCCCCGCCGTCAAGCAGGAGCCGGCCGAGGTGCCGGTGCCGGTGCCGGTGGCGGCGGCGGTGCCCGAACCGCCCTGGGGGCCCCGGGCGGCCTCGCCGCAGAGGACTAACGCGCCGGCGGCCTGGGAGACGCCGGGACGGCAGCAGTGGCGGCGGCTCTTCGGAGCGGAGGCCGGCTCGGGGCGGGCGGCGTGGAGCCCGCGGCCCGGCGGAGACGCCGCCGCCGCCACCGCCTGGGAGCTGGGGCCGCTGGGCTTGGCCCCGGCGCTGGAGGGCCTGGGCGGGCGCCCCGGCGAGCCGTGGGGCTCGGGCGAGGCGGCGCCCGGCGCGGGGCCGCCGGCGCCCTGGGAGAGCCGCGGCGAGAAGCCCTGGGAGCCCTTCGGCCTGGACGACGGCGCCGAGGAGCTGCCGGCGAAGGCGGCCAAGCGGGAGGAGGAGGAGGACGAGGAGGAGGAGGACGAGGAGGAGGACGAGGAGGAGGAGGAGGACGAGGAGGAGGAGGAGGAGGAGTGGTCGGACAGCGAGCACAACTTCCTGGACGAGAACATCGGCGGCGTGGCGGTGGCGCCGGCGCACGGCTCCATCCTCATCGAGTGCGCCCGCCGCGAGCTGCACGCCACCACGCCGCTCAAGAAGCCCAACCGGTGCCACCCCACCCGCATCTCCCTGGTCTTCTACCAGCACAAGAACCTCAACCAGCCCAACCACGGCTTGGCCCTCTGGGAGGCCAAGATGAAGCAGCTGGCGGAGCGGGCCCGCGCCCGCCAGGAGGAGGCCGCCCGCCTCGGCCTGCCGCCCGACGCCAAGGCCTTCGCCAAGAAGCGCAAGTGGGCCGGCGCGCTCCTGCCCGAGCCGCCCCCCAAGGAGAGGAAGGACCAGGTGCCCACGCGCCAGGCGCTGGCCGTGCCCACCAACTCGGCCATCACCGTGTCCTCCTACGCCTACACCAAGGTGACGGGCCCCTACAGCCGCTGGATCTGAGGGCGGCCGACCGCCTCTTACCTCAAAGTCGGCAGCACTGGAGCCCGGTGCTGCTTTCGTGGTGCTTTCTCCTCGTGCACGTGGGAGAAGAAGAAAAAGAAAACATATATATATATATATATATATATATATATACACACACACCCCTACATATATATATATATATACCCACTTAAAACCGGAAAACGTGAGTCCGCTCGAGTGCAAACCTTCGGAAACCTGCACTTTGCGAGGAGTTTAAAAAGCGAACTTTGAAAAAAAAAAAAAAAAAGGAACGATGCTGTTAAGGTTTTTCAGTAATCTAATATTTATATCTCTGCATTTTTTTAATCTATCCTTGTACGTCGCAAGAATGGAAAGAAGAGTTTATAGTGTCCTTTCACAAAGGAGAGGTTTTTAATTCCATTTAAAATATGTATTTATTGGATTTTTTTTTTTTAAATCGTTATGACGACAACATCGGAGCGGATCTTAAAACGACGAAAACAAACAAACGGGGGAAAAAAAACAAAAAAACAAAAAACAAGAAAACCCCGGAACACCAAACCAGCTTTCAAGGAGACGGAGGACTCCGCGCGCGGCCAGCGGCGATCCCAGCTCGACGCTCACCTTCAACTGCGCGCTTTAACGTCAGCCGGACGCGCCGGCGCCGGGTTTTCAGACAGACTGAAATAGGAAATCTGCAACTTGAGGAATCCTTTCCTACAGGTACAGCAGCCCCGTCCGAGCCAACGGCGGGATTCGCCCCGCCGCCGCGGTGCTTTTTCCGGCCCGAAGGTGCCGGCGACGGGTCCGAGCGGCGGCGGGGGAGCGTGGGAAACGCCGCGGGAAACGGGGCTGAGCGGCGGAGGCTGTGGGAAATCCCGTGGGAAACGCCACGAGAAACGGGTCCGAGTGGCGGAGGCTGTGGGAAATCCCGTGGGAAATGCCGTGGGAAACAGGTCCGAGCGGCGGCGGCGACCGTGGGAAAGGCTGCAGGGAACGCCGCGGGAAACGGATCCGAGCGGTGGCAGGGACCGCGGGAAACGCCGCGGGAAACGCCGCGGGAAACGGGTCCGAGCGGCCGCGGAGAGCGCAGGAAATGCCATGGAAGTGCCACGGGAAACAGGTCTGAGCGGCAGCAGAGGCCACAGCAAATGCCGCAGGAAACGGATCCCAGCGGCAGCGGAGACCGTGGGAAATGCTGCAGGGAAGCACTGCGGGAAGCGGATCCAAGCGGCAGCAGAGCCTGCAGGAAACGCTGCAGGGAAACGCCGCGGGAAGCAGGTCCGAGCAGTGCCGGAGCCCGCGGGAAACGGATCTGAGCAGTGCAGGAGCCCACGGGAAACACCGCAGGGAAACGCCGCGGGAAGCGGATCCGAGCAGTGCCGGAGCCCGCGGGAAACAGATCTGAGCAGTGCAGGAGCCCACGGGAAACACCGCAGGGAAACGCCGCGGGAAGCGGATCCGAGCAGTGCAGGAGCCCGTGGGAAACGGATCTGAGCAGTGCAGGAGCCCACGGGAAATGCTGCAGGGAAACGCCGTGGGAAGCGGATCCGAGCAGTGCAGGAGCCCGCGGGAAACGGATCTGAGCAGTGCAGGAGCCCACGGGAAACACCGCAGGGAAACGCCGTGGGAAGCGGATCCGAGCAGTGCAGGAGCCCGCGGGAAACGGATCTGAGCAGTGCAGCAGCCCGCGGGAAACACCGCAGGGAAACGCCGTGGGAAACGGATCTGAGCAGTGCAGCAGCCCGCGGGAAACACCGCAGGGAAACGCCGTGGGAAGCGGATCCGAGCAGTGCAGGAGCCTGCGGGAAATGGATCCAAGGAATGCAGGAGCCTGTGGGAAACGCTGCAGGGAAACGCTTCAGGAAACGGATCCGAGCAGTGCCGGAGCCCGCAGGAAATGCCGCAGGGAAACGCTTCAGGAAACGGATCCGAGCAGTGCAGGAGCCCGTGGGAAACGCTGCAGGGAAACACTTCAGGAAATGGATCCAAGGAATGCAGGAGCCCGTGGGAAATGCTGCAGGGAAACGCCACGGGAAACGGATCTGAGCAGCGCAGGAGCCCGCAGGAAACGGATCCGAGGAATGCAGGAGCCCGCAGGAAAGGCCGCGGGCCGCGGCGAGGCGACGGCCGGTGCCCGCCGGCTCGGGCTCAAGGACTCCTTTTCTCCAGCGCCGCAATTTCCCGGTGCTTTCGGCGAGGCGAGAAGAGGAGCGGCGGCGGCTGCTGTATCTGTAAGGAGCCGAGGAGAAAAAAAAAAAAACAAAAAAAAAGGAAAAAAAAATAACTGTGAATAGCTCGTGTTGCTCTGTACATCACTGTTGCTCCGTCTGGTGCTTTCGGTCTCTAGGGGACTTTCTCTCTTCGAGCAGCTCTGGGAAGAGCCAACACCAAGACTTGACTTGCCAACCGCCTCGGTTGCGCGTTTTTTTCCAATGGTGCATGCGAACGGACCGCCGGCGCCCCGAGCGCGCCGCCACCCCCCCGTGCAAAAAAGAAAAAAAAAAAAACAACGCAAAACCAACCGCGCTCAGCGCCTTCTTTCTTGGCTCGCTTCGTTTTTTCTTCTCCCGGTGCCATTCCCGTTCCGCCTTCCTACCGCAAGCAAAAAAAAAAAAAAAAAAGAAGAAAAAAATGGTGCTTTTTCCCCCCACGATCGTAATATTTTTTTTTTTCGAGGGGGATTTCGATCTCTCGCGGCGGTTGCAGCCGGGTGCCGGGATCCTCGGTCGTTGTTTTGCACTTGCAGGTGCCTTTCGGGGAGCGAGCGAGCGAGAGGGCGAGAGCTGAACCCGGAGCCCCGCGAAGCCTCGTGTTTTACCGTGACCCCCACCTTGTCCCTCGCGCACTGGCACAGGAATAAGCAGGATCTCTGCAAACCATCCTGAACATTGACGTGGGCTGATTTTAAAACCCTGTAAATAGCGAAAGGAAAAAAAAAATCTCTTTTTTTCTTTTTTGGGTTTTTTTTTTAAAAAAGCACTTTCACCGAGATTTAAAAAGGAAACAAAACGAGGAAAAGACAGGAAAAAAAAAAGAAAAAGAAAAGAACCCCAGCAACTTGAAAAGCAGTGCGTTTTGAGCAGGATTGCATCGCGGGAGGACTGTAAATAACGGCAGAATATTTTAACACGCTTTGTCCGTCCTTCATCTTTTTTTTTTTTATTCTTTTTTCTCTCTTTTTTTTTTTTTCTCTCTTCCTTTTTTCGGCGTCGCCGCCGGTCGGTTTTTAACCGCCTTCCGCGAAGCCGCGAGCGGCCGGCGGGGAAGCTCGGCGGAGCTCTGCGTGCTCCGCTTGCGAGGACCCGGCAGCATCTCAGGATTCCTCCTGCCGGAGACGCCTCGGGAAGGCTTTATTTTTGTCGGGAAGGAAAGACCAAAAAAAAATTAATAACAAGAGGGATGCGGATGTTTGCGCCCGGCGCGCGGGGCCGGGAAAGCTTGCTGGAGGCGCCGCCGGAGAGCGAGAAGTTGTCAAATTAGGGGGAAAAAAAAAAAACAACAAAAAAAACGGAGTCGGCGACGGTCCGTGCAACCTGTCGAAGTCCTGCTCCCGCCTGGGTTTCCGTTTCGGGGTGGTATTTTCATTTTTATTATTATTTTTTGTTATTTTGTTTTAATGATTTTTTTTTCTTTTTTTTTTTTTTTTGATCTGGGGTATTTTTCCGCGGCGGGAAGCGGCGCCCGCGGGGCTCCCGCGCCGCCCGCCCGCCCGCTCCCCCCTGTTCACACTACGGACGGCGAAACCTACCTCAAACGGCAGCCGGGTCGGCGCCGAGCGCCCCGCCGGGCGTCGCGGCCGAGCAAACTATGCACAGCCGGTTCCCCTTGCTGCTGAGAGTCTGGCCCAAGAGTTCGGGGGTCCGGGGGTGGGGGGGGGGCTTGGGTTTTGGGGGGTGAAATTGGGTGGGGTTTTTTTTTTGGTTTGGGATTTTTTTTTTTCCCAGCATCCCGCCGCTGCAAGGCTGCGAAAGCCGCAGGCTTCGATGCGACGACGCCGGCGGGCGGCTTCGTTCCGGGATTTTTTAATTGCTATTATTCTGTTTTCCCCTAAATTTTGCCATTCCCTATTTTTTTTCTCTTTCTATTTTTTTTTTTTTTGGGGGGGGGGGTGCAATCGCTCACGGCAGGTATACCCAACCATGGTGCTAGAACAACGCGTGGTGCAAAGCCGCCTCGCGCACCCCCCCCCCAGCAACGGGTTATTTGCTAATATTTTCAAATATTTCTTAATTCGAAGGGGGCAGGGGGGTTGCTCCGGGAGAGCCGGCTCGCGGGCAGCCCCCCCCCCCCCGCCCCCTGGCTCGGTGCTGCCAGAGGCTCCTGCGGCCTCCCCCGATCCCGGCCGTAGGTCGGTGTCGGGTGCAAAAAAAAAAAAAACAAAAAACCCAAGGTTTTGGGGTTTTTCCCCCCCCTTTTCGTACCGGAGGGTGCTTTGCGGCTCTGTACGGCGTATTTTTAAGTGAAATCTCCTAACACGGTGCTACGGTGCTTTAATGCAGCTGTCTCATGTTTTGCCTGATTCCATCTCGCCCAGGTGCTACTAACGGACGTAGGAAACCAGGAACCCGGAAAATAACCTCCGGCCGCGGCGGCGCTTCGCCGTGCCGGCGGCTCCTTCGTGCCGGGCCGAGGGGAGGCCGGCGGGGGTGGCGGGGTGGCCCCCCCCAACCCCCCACCCCGCCGCACCGCGGTCCGGACGGGTGCTGGGAGCTCGTCGTGCTTCGGCGAACGGGAATTGGTGCTGAGCCGAAGCGCTGGGGTCGCCGCGGCCCGGGCCGCGGTGTGCGTGCGCGGTGTGCGTGCAGGGTGTGCAGCATGGTGCACGCACACCTTGCATAGACGTGGTGCACAGGCAGGGTGTGCATGCGCGGTGTGCAGCATGGTGTGTGCACACTGTGCATAGACGTGGTGCTCAGGTAGGGTGTGCGTGCACAGTGTGCAGGCAGGGTGTGCGTGCGCGGCGAGCAGCATGGTGTGTGCACACCGTGCTTAGACATGGTGCTCAGGCAGGGTGTGCATGCGTGGTGTGCGGCATGGTGCACGCACACCTTGCATAGACATGGTGCTCAGGCAGGGTGTGTGTGCACAATGTGCAGGCAGGGTGTGCGTGCGCAGTGTGCAGCATGGTGTGTGCACACCGTGCTTAGACGTGGTGCAAAGGCAGGGTGTGCATGCATGGTGTGCAGGCAGGGTGTGCATGCACACTGTGCGGCATGGTGCACGCACACCTTGCAGAGACATGGTGCACAGGCAGGGTGTGCAGGCAGGGTGTGCATGCACACTGTGCGGCATGGTGCACGCACACCTTGCAGAGACATGGTGCACAGGCAGGGTGTGCGTGCACGGTGTGCAGGCAGGGTGTGCATGCACACTGTGTGGCATGGTGCACACACACTGCGTAGACATGGTGCACAGGCTGGATGTGTGTGCGCGGTGTGCATGCACACTGTGCAGCATGGTGCAGGCACACTGTGCATAGACACGGTGTGCATGCAGAGTGTGTGTGCATGGTGTGTGTGCACGGTGTGTGTGCACAGTGTGCGGCATGGCGCATGCACACTGTGCATAGGCATGGTGCACACGCAGGGTGTGCGGGCACAGCGTGAGTGTGCGGTGTGTGTACCCGGCGTGCAGCACCGTGACTCCGCCCGGTGCATGGGCACACCGTGCAGGCGCGGCGTGCAGGCGCGGTGCGGGGACGCGGTGCGCAGCCGTGGTGCAGTGGCACGGTGCACAGGCGCCGTGTGCAAGCCCTGCGTGCGACGTGGTGCGTGCGCACGGGCATGCTGCGCGGGAACCGTGCACGGGCAGGGCGTGCGGCACGGCGCGCGGGCACCAAGCATGGCACGGTGTCCGTGCACTGTGCACAGGCGTGGGGTGTAGCTCCGTGGGCACACACACGGTGCGTGTGCACAGTGCAGGGACACAGCGTGTGCCACGTGCAGAGTGCGTGTGTATGGTGCGCGTGCATGGTGCCTGGGCACTGCACGTGCATGGTGCGTGTGTAGAGTGCGCGTGCGTGGTGCACGTGCAGAGTGCTCGTGCATGGTGCTGGGGCACGGTGAGTGCATGGTGCGTGTGCAGAGCGTGCGTGTGCACGGTGCCGGGCCACGGCGCGTGTGCAGAGCACACGTGCACGGTGCTGGGCCATGGCTCGTGCACGGCGCGTGTGCAGAGCGTGCGTGTGCACGGTGCCCAGCCACGGCGCGTGCACGGCGTGCATGCAGATCGCCCGGGCCCGGTGCACGCTCGCCGCACGCATGTGCGCGGGGCCCGGACACCGCATGCGGCACGCCGGGGCCCGGTGCACACCGCGCCGCGCTCACCGCGCTCACCTTCCCACCCTCTTTTCTTTATTTTTTTTTTTCTCCCTTCCCCCCCCCCTTTTTTTTTTCATTTCCCCCCCTTTCCGTGCTTTTATCGGTGCTACTTTCCCCGCGATCGGAGGCCGGCGGCGCGCCGGAGCCCCGTGCCGCGGCGGCGCCAGCAAGGGAAAAACAAACAAAAAAATAGCAAATACCTCAAAATAACAAAAAAAAAAAAGAAATAAAACCCAGTCGAATCAGAGCCCGGCGGCGAGCGGGGGCCGAGGCGGGCGAAGGGCAGCGGTGCCCCCCCCCGCCCCCGCTCTGCCGTCAGGGACCCTCTCCAGCCGGGGGGGTGTGTTTTTTTGGGGGGGGGGGGTCTCCCCTCTTTTCCGCGTGCAGCGTTCAGGGACGGCGCGCCCCGGGGCTTCGCCGCGTCCGTCCGTCCGTCCGTCCGGGGCGGCGGGGGGGGGGGGGGGCTCCTGCGTTTCCAATTTTTCCTTGGCTTTCCGCGAGCGCTTTTATTTTATTTTATTTTTGGGGGGGGATTTATTTCCCCCCCCCGATTTTGGGAGGGTTGAGAGAAGAGGCCGGCGCGGGACCTGGGGTTGCTTTTGGCTTTTCTCATCCCTTCGACTTCCGACTCGGTGACAAGGCCCCCGACAGAGGCAACCTGGTGACTCACACTTGAAGATTTAACCTTTTTTTTTTTTTTTTCCTCTCCCCCCCCCCTTCCCTCCCGTTTATTTTTTTCCTTTTTATTTTTTTTTCTTTAAATTCTCGTCGACTTGTGACTGTGGTTACTTGAAATGAAGTTTTATCCGGGGGTTGAGTGACGGGCGGTAGATCTTACAATGTCTCAAGGCAATAGGATTAATGTGTATTAAACTGTAGATACTACTAGTACAGTAAATTTATGCCGATAATTTTATTTTGTATAATTTTCCCTCTTTCGTTGGTGTTTTTCTTACACTCTTCCCCCCCCCCCCCCGTGTTTCGGTAAATTTATTTTTAGGAGGCCTAAAAATTGCAAGTATGGATCCTTCCCTCTCTCTCTTTTTGTTTTTGTTTTGTTTTTAATTTGTATTTTATTCTAAGTTACACACAACCAGCCGGTTTGTGAAATGTATTATTCCTGATATCTTTAAAATATTGTGGGTGTTTTAATAAATTTTATATTTATTTTTTGCACTCAAATTCAGCAGCTCTTTTTGTTTCCTGTGTATGGTGGGGGAATGGGGGGTCCCCTCTCCATAGGGGTCCCCTCTCCATAGGGTCCCCTGTCCACGGGGGTCCGCTCTCAATAGGGGTCCCCTGTCCATAGGGTCCCCTGTCCATAGGAGTCCCCTATCTATGGGGTTCCCTCTCTATAGGTGTCCCCTGTCCATAGGGTCCCCTCTCCATGGGGTCCCCCATCCATGGGGTCCCCCGTCCATAGGGTCCCCTGTCCATGGCGGTTCCCTCTCCATAGGGGTTCCCTGTCCATGGGGGTCCCCTCTCCATAGGGTCCCCTCTCCATAGGGGTCCCCTCTCCATAGGGTCCCTCTCCATAGGGGTCCCCGTCCATAGGGTCCCCCGTCCATAGGGTCCCTCTCCATAGGGTCCCTGTCCATAGGGTCCCCTGCCCAGGGGGGCGGAGCCGGGCCGGGGGGGCGGGGCTTGACGTCGGTCCGCCAGGCCGCGAGGGGGCGCCGCCGCCTCCGGCCCCGCCCCCTCCGTGGGCGTGGCGCGCCGCCATTGGCCCGGCGGCGCGTGACCCCGCGGGGCGCCGCCGCGAGCGGCAGCCGGCGCGCGCCGCCCAATATGGCCGCCGCCGGCGCGGGGCTGCTGGGCCGCCGGCCGGTGAGTCTCTGCGCGTCCGTGTGTCCCTCCGTGTGTCCGTCCGTCCGTCCGTCCGGGCGCCCCCTCCCCCAGTCCAGGGGTAGGGGGTGGGGCGCCGTGTCCTTGTCCGAGACCCCCCTCCCGGCTCGGAGGGGGGGGGGGTCCGTCTCCCCGTGTCTCCCTCCGTGTGTGCCCCCCCCCCCCCCCCCGCCCCCGGTAACGGCCGCGGAGCCGCTTCCCATCCCGCGTCCCGCTGAGGGCGGCGGGAGCCCCCGCTCCTCCTCCCGGTGACCCCCCCCGCCCGCCCCGGTCAGCGGCGAAGGAGCCTTCCCCTCCTCCCGGTGACCCCCCCCCCCCCCCCCAGTCCCGGTCAGCGGCGAAGGAGCCTTCCCCTCCTCCCGGTGACCCCCCCCCCCCCCCGGTCCCGGTCAGCGGCGAAGGAGCCTTCCCCTCCTCCCGGTGACCCCCCCCCCCCCCAGTCCCGGTCAGCGGCGAAGGAGCCTTCCCCTCCTCCCGGTGACCCCCCCCCCCCCCCAGTCCCGGTCAGCTGCGAAGGAGCCTTCCCCTCCTCCCGGTGACCCCCCCCCCCCCCCAGTCCCGGTCAGCGGCGAAGGAGCCTTCCCCTCCTCCCGGTGACCCCCCCCCCCCCCCCCGGTCCCGGTCAGCTGCGAAGGAGCCTTCCCCTCCTCCCGGTGACCCCCCCCCCCCCAGTCCCGGTCAGCGGCGAAGGAGCCTTCCCCTCCTCCCGGTGACCCCCCCCCCCCCCGGTCCCGGTCAGCGGCGAAGGAGCCTTCCCCTCCTCCCGGTGACCCCCCCCCCCCCCCCCAGTCCCGGTCAGCTGCGAAGGAGCCTTCCCCTCCTCCCGGTGACCCCCCCCCCCCCCAGTCCCGGTCAGCGGCGAAGGAGCCTTCCCCTCCTCCCGGTGACCCCCCCCCCCCCCCCGGTCCCGGTCAGCTGCGAAGGAGCCTTCCCCTCCTCCCGGTGACCCCCCCCCCCCCAGTCCCGGTCAGCGGCGAAGGAGCCTTCCCCTCCTCCCGGTGACCCCCCCCCCCCCCGGTCCCGGTCAGCGGCGAAGGAGCCTTCCCCTCCTCCCGGTGACCCCCCCCCCCCCCCGGTCCCGGTCAGCGGCGAAGGAGCCTTCCCCTCCTCCCGGTGACCCCCCCCCCCCCAGTCCCGGTCAGCGGCGAAGGAGCCTTCCCCTCCTCCCGGTGACCCCCCCCCCCCCAGTCCCGGTCAGCGGCGAAGGAGCCTTCCCCTCCTCCCGGTGACCCCCCCCCCCCAGTCCCGGTCAGCGGCGAAGGAGCCTTCCCCTCCTCCCGGTGACCCCCCCCCCCCCCAGTCCCGGTCAGCTGCGAAGGAGCCTTCCCCTCCTCCCGGTGACCCCCCCCCCCCCCCCAGTCCCGGTCAGCGGCGAAGGAGCCTTCCCCTCCTCCCGGTGACCCCCCCCCCCCCCCCCCAGTCCCGGTCAGCTGCGAAGGAGCCTTCCCCTCCTCCCGGTGACCCCCCCCCCCCCCCCAGTCCCGGTCAGCGGCGAAGGAGCCTTCCCCTCCTCCCGGTGACCCCCCCCCCCCCCAGTCCCGGTCAGCTGCGAAGGAGCCTTCCCCTCCTCCCGGTGACCCCCCCCCCCCCAGTCCCGGTCAGCTGCGAAGGAGCCTTCCCCTCCTCCCGGTGACCCCCCCCCCCCCCAGTCCCGGTCAGCGGCGAAGGAGCCTTCCCCTCCTCCCGGTGACCCCCCCCCTCCCCCCGGTCAGCTGCGAAGGAGCCTTCCCCTCCTCCCGGTGACCCCCCCCCTCCCCCCGGCCCGGTCAGCTGCGAAGGAGCCTTCCCCTCCTCCTGGTGACGGTCCCCTTTCCCTGCCCCTTTGGTAGTGGTTATGGGGGGTGGGAAGGTGCTGAGGGGGCTGCACTCGACCGCTGCCATTGCCCCCCCCCCCCCCAGCTCTTCCTGCGATGTGGCACCTGGCGGCCCTTCACCTCGCAGACGGACGGCGAGGCCCGAGTGACCCGAGTGCTGCGAGAGAAATTCCCCCGGGCTTCAGCCATCAGAGTAGTGGATATCTCAGGTAAAAAGAGACGACCGGGTGGGTGTTTTTATTTTCTCTGCCCCCCTCCCAGCCGGGCCCCACGCTTTGTGAGGGAGAAGTAGCTGTCTGTCTTTAGCAACGTGGGTTCATCATTTGTGATGCCCCCCAGAAAAGGGGGTGCAGTTAATGACAGGAAAGTGTGGGCGCCTCGCTACGGCACCCGGGGTTTCCGCAGCAAGCGTTAGGTTAGCGCGTGGCGCCCTGTGCTGGGAGGGGACGCGGCCGTGGGTTTGACCCATGCACTTAGTGGCTCCTTTTTTTGTTTCCTCTTCCAGGTGGCTGTGGGGCCATGTATGAAATCCATATAGAATCAGAGGACTTCAAGGAGAAGCGGACAGTGCAGCAGCACCAAATGGTTAACCAGGTATTGGGGGGGGGCTGGCACTTTGCACACGGGCTTGTTTCACTCAGATACAGTGTGGAGGCGGTGATGGGAAGAGGGTCCTCTGCTTGCTTGTGGGGCTACTTCAGCCTGTAGGGGTGGCGGTTTGTTTTAACATGGTTGGGGGAACTAAATTCTTTGGAAACCTAATGGTGGTTGCTTCTGCTTGCAGGCGCTGAGCGAGGAGATCAAGGGCATGCACGGGCTGCGGATCTTCACCTCCACTCCCAAGCCTTGAGGCTGGCTCAGCTGGGGGGGGGGTCCACCAAGGAAGAGCTGCTGCTGGGGAGGGGGGTCTGTGACACTAATAAAGGTGCTGCTGTGGAGGGTGGCCAGTTGGTACTGTGTGTGCACTGCTGCAGGGGGAACTCCTGCTTGGGCCTTTCCCCAAGTGCTGCGTTTTGCTCCGGGAGCAGGCTCGGCTAGGGGACAGGCTGGAAGAAGAAAGCACAGCAGAGAAGGGGGAAGGAGAAACTTTATTGCCTTTTTCAAGGGGGGGGGGGGCTCCCACCCCACTAGTTGAGATATACAAAAGCTGCTACTGCTGGAAGCCCCCCTGTCCTTGCTCCCAAGAATCACTCTAGCACTGAGGCACTTTTCCCCTTCTCCAAGCTGCCAGGAAGGGATATTAAGGCTCATGTATCCAGGTAGCATCTAAATCAAAAAAAAAAAAAAAAAAGAGCACTTCAAAATAAGCTATGCTGCCACCAGCAACTCCCCTGGTGCACATCCTGGGCTCGGGCACTACATGAGTTAGAGCGTGAACCAGCAGAAGCTGAGGTCCAGAGGGAAAACGCCACCCGTTTCTGCTCTTGCAGCCTGTTGTGCTTGATCACAGCGCACCATTTCGGGACTTGGCAGAAAGAGCTGCAAAATCCACACAGTCCAGTTTGACATTCACATCCGTCCTCTAATCTAAATAGCGCTGGAGTCACCACAGCTTGGCCACCGAGCTGCAAAGCCACGGGGAGAACGGCCGCAGATTATAAAGCGAGGTTTCGCCAAAGGCCTCCGAGATGCGAGCCAGGCTCTGTGGAGCGCTGTCCGGCCTCTCCGGGTCGCTGAAGGTGAAGCAGAGAAGTGGCTGGCGTACGAAGCGAAGGAGAGCGGCCCCGACTGCAGAGCCAAACGCACCCAGCCCGGGGAAAGTTTTATCTGTCTTTCGAGCCCAGCTTTTCAATCAGTTCCTGCAGTGGAGCCAACTCCCGCCTGTCGATCAGGTTGAATTCCTGGTAGGGAAAACACAAAACAAAGGTACTTTTAAACGAGCTGCTGGAAAACAGATGACTTGGAGCCCGGCCAAGACGCACATTTTGGCAGGGTCTGCCTGCGCAAACGCACACGTGTTGGGGATGCTCCCATTCCTGAGAAACACCAGACATTAGCTGCTGTGGCAGCACTCTTTCCGATCTCTTCTCGAGCAAAACCAAGCGTTTCAGGCAAAGCAAACTTCTTTAGAGCATCCCGAGAAGCGCTATGCTCTTGGTGGTGAACAACAAAGTGTTCTGGCTTTGGCTCCTTTCTTACAGGCCATCAACGATAAGCAGAGAGGAAAACACAAGCTGGCCGCAGCCAGCTCAGCTGCGCTTCCTACTAAAAGGACAGCCCAGCTGTACAGGTCCCATGGGAGGAACAGGGTCTGCATTCCCCTCACGCAAACGCCCTTCAACTGCAGTCTGGGCTTCAAGGAGCGAGAAGGCTCTAATAAACCCGAATCCCTCAAAAAGTACGAGTACCAAGCGGAGGCGGGCGACCAGCCGCGTTCCGCCACTCACCTGCACGAAGAAGATAAAGTGCTTGAAGGAGGTGTTGAGATGCGCTTCCTCCTGTAGCCGCATGACGGAATCAAAGTGCTGGTGGTAAATGTGGGCGTACACGCGGAACAGCCGCTTCAGGATAGTCTTGGCCACCGACATGAAGTTCTTGGGAAAAGGGACACCTGGAACACAGCAAACGTATGGGGTGAGCGTTCCGGCGCCATGGGAGCGAGCGGCTCGGGCCCATGTGGAAGGGGCCTCTCATCACGCAACTGCAATTACCGATCTTTGAAGGAAAGAGAGTTTCGTCATCCAGCTGGTCCTGAACCCACGTCATCAAGTAATCGATGTACTTTGGAGCTGAGCATTTAATTGGCTTCTTTATGTTGGTGCCGTCTGCCCAGTGGTACTCGTACCTGCGGGGAGAGGAAAGGAAGAATACAGCCGCTGCTCCGAGACGCGCCCTTTCAGGTCCCGTTCCTTCCTCTTCTCCTCGGGAAGGAGCAAGGCCGCCAAACAAGCATTCCCGAGAAAAGAAGGCTTTGCTTTCACTGCTTCCCAAGCAAGTCACAGCAGCTGCTCTCTAATCGCTACAGGCCTCACGTGCCGGGGTTCGGCCCTCGAAAGCTTCGCTGGCCTTTGCGGTGACCAACTTTGACATCAAAATTCCCTTTGGATGAGACAAAGCTTGGCCGAAGCGGGGAATGCCAGGGCCAACCCCACCTCATGGTTTGAGTTGTTTCGTGTATGGCTTTTGGATGCTCTCCGGGCATTTTACACACCACGGGCCTGTCACGCGCCCCTCCTCTAGCTGCTCGCGTGCTGACCGACTTTCCAAAGCCACGATCCCAAGGCCGCCCGTTAGCAAAAGGCTTCTGAAGCCACCATTTCAGACGGACACGAGCGCTCGTCTACGTTTCCACAGAACCGCAGCAGATGCCTGGCAAAATGCCTAGCAGTAACTATCAGAGATGTTCTGTGAAACCTTACGAAAGCAGGGCGAGGACGTCATTCCGATTACGTCCTGTCGCGGCCAATGACGAGCGAAAACAAACGGTTTCAAGAGGAAGTGTCTGCAGGAAACGGCCCCAAATATAGAAATGAGAACCTTGTGGTCTAGCTACCGCCGGTTCAAGTGGCACGGCAGGATTTTACGTGGCACCAAGGGCTTTATTAGCCAGACTCCACGTTCCTGTCCCAAATGACAAATAGCCTCCGCCAACCACGCTAACAAAACGCACTGCTGTACCGTGCTGTTCAGCTCAACAAAAAAACGGCATCAAAACTAAAGGGGCAAAACAGTCTGTATGTGAATTACTCTCTACCCACGAGGGAACGCTTGGCGCCGTATGGGGGACGCTGAATTTGAGAGAAACTCCACACCCATTTGCAAATTAGCTCAGAGCCATCACATGCTTTTTCTTAAGAACAACTTCTTAAAATAACTCTGAAAAACAGCCAGGCACCCAAGGACATAACCTCTATTCCCTTTCTCTTCTCAGCAGGCCCCAACCTCCTCCCATAAAGCCATGTGGAGTATCTAAACTCGCATCCTAAAAACCACTGCCTACACTTCTTGACTGCGTGACAAGCGCCAACGTGACTCGAGAGGCGAGAGCCCCTCGAACCTCTATGGGACGGCGCAGGCTTCGTGCCGACACGCAGCTTACGCCGGCCAAAAACCGGTGTAAGCTTCAGGACGGGGCGAACGACACCTGGCTTGATACGACACAAAGCTTAGACCCAAACATATTCACAAAGCACTTTGCTGCTCTACGTGCTATTCCTGAGAATCACCACGAGATTCCCTTTCCTACCTCAACCTTCCCTGATGGCACAAGCATACGCCTTCCCTCTTCTCCACTACCCACCCCTTACGCACACCTCGCGATTAATCCGACCCGACTATCTCAGAGCAATAGCTGACACTTCAAATCACGTCTGACCCATCGCTTTCCTTAAAGCGTATCGTTCAAACAAACCAATCTTTTCAGGTTCCCAACGAGCTTCAGGCCTACATGTTCACATCCCCCCCACGTAGACCGTGACAAACTCCTTACCTTGGTCCAGCAGACATCACCGGACAGCTCGCTTCTGTGCAAAATTCCGTAATGGTCCCATACAACATGTTGATTTGGTTGAAGAAATCCACCGCTAGAAAGAAAGAGCATCGAGTTTACTCAAAACGCCAAAGCGGAGAGGACCGTAGGCACTACTTTATTTTTGTTTGGCCGACAAAGCCTCCGAGGAACCTTGTCACGGGGAGGTGCCCGCACCGCAAAGCTCTCTGCGCAAACAAACGTTCCCCCTCTGTTCACATGGCCAAACGCTTAGAGATGTTTGGACAGATCGAGGAGTTTTACTCACTCCGTGAGCTTTCGTCACATTTTTCGACTTACGGCTACCTACTATTTGCACAGCGGGAAACCTCTCTTCACCGCAGCGGCAAAGCGGCATGCAATTTAATCAAGAAAAGTCAAAAAAGCCCCACAGAAAGGCCCTCCGTTTTTTTCATTTCAGTACAAGACAAATCAATTTCTAGGGCCGACCTTTCCTTTTGAAAGGCAAATTGAGAGCAGAGACCAGAACAAAAGCTACCGCCAGCCCTACAGCCGTCCGCAAAGTAACGAAGTGCCCAGAAACTCCAGGCTCGACAGCAGCCTGAGCGCTCTCTTCTCATTTTTCACAGCTTGCAAACAACTGCTTCAAGTTCTACATGCCTTTAAAAAAAGGCTGGACGATGCCTCCACCCAGAGAGTTCTTACAAACGAGAGGTCCTCGTTAAGCTGAACCTTTGTGGCTTGACTTTTTGCCTCCCATTCCTCAGAAACTGCTTTTTCTCTCTAGCATCTAAAGAAGTGAAGTTCAAGACCAGGTAGAGCAATAGCTAAAAGCAAATTAAGTCGTCTGTATTTGTTCAACCATCAGATTTAACCCATCATTTTCTACTCCACATGCAAAAACAATGAAAAGAAAAATGGAAAGAAATGCCACCCTTCTAAGCTGCAAGCACAAACCTAGAGTTTAACAGCAAACACAGTTCCATCTCCCTCCCCGTGTCGTTCGCCATCGTGATTTGTTTTTGCAGCGGACAATACCTAACTACTTGCTTTACAGTTCAAAATACCAATACCGAAAACTTGCACCTAAATGCCGACCTAACTGTTCAGAAACTTGATCGCCTTAAAGGTCAGGCTTTTAAACCAACAACAGCGTGGGTTTGTCTTGGGGTTTTTTTTGTGCTTCCTGAGCTCAGCGTCTATCTGATATAGATCAGTTTGGTGCCCTTAAACTTATTCTCTCCTTTTATCCTGACCTTCTCCGGCTCAGTTACCATATCTGGGACGCACACAACAATTTCATTTGGGGGACTCAAGGATGAAAACCAGAGATACATAGATATATGTATATATACACACATGCTTTTACCTTCGCCTCCACGCTCAGGTGGATTACTCTTTCTGGGGACTTACTGTTAACTGCGATCCACTCATTAAGGTCTTCTCCCTCCGGCAACATAACCGCTTGTCTGAGGTTACCGCTCCCCAAAGTCGCTTCGGCATGTTTCAAGAGTTCATACTGATGGGAGCCTTCGGGAATATTTTTCTTGGGTTTGAAGGTTTTCGAAGATCGACTGCCACTGACAAGAGAGAAACGCGGTTCCAATTAGTCCTTCAGCAGCGCTCCCGTCTCAGAAGCATTTAATTCCTCCTGCGGCTTGCCCTTCGGTTACCATATTTGCCTGTGCTGTCCAGCACTTAACAGGGTTAGAGTGTGGTGCTGCTAATGCCAAGGTCATGGGTTCAATCGCCGCATGGGGCTATGCTGAGGGTTGGACTAGATGATCTCCAGAGGTCCCTTCCAACCTTATCACACTATGATTCTGCGATATAGCAGTTCTCCCCCTTCCCCTCACCCCTGAGGCCAGGCCTCTCATCATTATCTTCAGGGAGAATGGAGTCTATGCACGTGCCAAAGCATTTTTAACAGCTCCACAAATAAAGACGCCGATCACGTGCTGCCGATTTAGTGAGAGAAATCCTGAATAAAGATGGTCCACGGTTACCTACGTTAGCTTTACTTGCGATTTTGGGAGCTGTCCTGACTTTCCAAACAGGACCCTACCCAGGCAAACCCTACCCACATTCATATGAAAAGGGCCCTGTACTTGAGAAAGTATGACAACTTATTTTGCATTTGATTAGCATTTATAGCTCCTTTTAGCCAAGGAGAGCATTGCTGCCTGTGCTTTGAGGTGGAACCATCTTGCCACCTTATCTACAGAAAAAGCAAGCCTAGAGGCATGGTAGGAGCGGGAGGAACTAACAAGTCATGATCAACCATTATCGCCCCCATTCTTGGGGCAGCTTCTGCGAAGGTAGGAAAGTTCAGCTAACGCCACCTCAGCCTCTGCTACGGAAACACGGACAAACACGCAAACCAAGTCTCGCTTTCCCACCGCCGACTACTACAGGAAAACAGCTTGTCAGGTATTCAAGTGCAAATATCACTACACTCCTTTCAGTCATGGAAATCCTCTGACTGATTTTAAAAGCTAGCAGAATACATGCAGAGTTCTCTTTTCCATATCCTTTTTAAATCACAAAAAAACATTTGGTGCAAAAAGCCACAACACCGATTAGCAGCAGTTGCATTAAATGACACTGGCAGACAGGTCAAGAGAAAGAGAAAAACACTCACCCTACCCAACCACAAAACCAAAAGCCTGTTGGTTACTGCTACATCAGTTTTACTGGGGCAAATGTTAGACACTTCGTGCTCAAACACAGCATAGGAAATTGCCCACTAAAAATAGCAACTTAGCTTACTCCAGCCCTGCAATGCAAATTGCTGCTGTGGTTACAATCTCCACACATTGTGTAGTATGAACATCTGCGCTAAATGATTTGTCTGTTGAGCAACTCCATTCCTGAATTTCCCTGTCCCTATAACAGTACCTAAGGCTCTCTCCACAGAGGGCCCGAAAGAACATCTGTGGCAAAGAGACCCCCGCCCCAGTATTAGCTTTATATCCAAGCACAAAAACTAACACTTCCAAAAACAGGCTCTGCACAGCAAGAAAGGGCTAATGCTTTATAGGTTGTGCAGCACATTGCACAACGGAGTCTGAATCCTGAAGAGGATCTAACAGTCACTACTAGCAGACGTTGATCAAGAACACCACGAGTTATGTGCGTGCAAGGAGTCCGCCATGCAGCCAACAGACTTGAAAGGGAGCAATTTTGATGCCCCCAAATCACAACCACAAGCCTTTCAGATCCCCAGCCAGGCAGAGGCCTCCCTGTCCCGCTCCTGGACAGACAGTCCAGACTAGCAGCCCCCCCGGCACCACTTCTGGTTTCAGAGAGCAACAGCAGGGCCAAAATTTCTCCCATCAGTTGCTCAGTGGAAACACGCTTATCTGGCACACGCAGCTCGGCATCGCTGGCACCTCGCCTCAAAGCCGCACGCAACCGGACGCGCTCGGCTCGCACAAGCTTCCTGATGCAACGTTACCGCAGGACTGGCAGCTTTGTCTGCTCCCCGCTCTGCTGAAGCACCATCCATTTGGTGCAGAAATAAAGGCCCTTTACACCGAGCTCGCTCTGAACCAAGCTACGGCCTCCTGCTACGCTACAGGAGACGCGGACCCAGCTCGTAATCGACCCTACGCAGAGGCTCCCCAGCCCCTTGTTGCTCCTCAAGTCACTGACTCTTCTCACACACAGCACCTGAGAGCTAGAAGCCCGCTCACCCTTTACAAACATTTATACCTGCAACACCCCATCCTCCGTAGATCTGTCCACTGCTCCAGCAGCCTTCTAGGGTATCACCCCTCGTACAAGCACATAAAACACACCAAAGTCTACTTGCTTAATGCCAGCCCCAGGTGCAATCTGGCTGCCCCACGTCCCATCAGCACAGATACAGGTAACGAGGGCCCAGACCCTTTCCACTGCTGCAGCCCTTTCCCACACGCATACAGCAAGGCCCACCAAATCCCCCCAGAGGGAAGCCTCAGGCAGCAAGGGCCTCCCCTCTTTTTCTGTGCCTCATCCCACTCTTTCCCTACACTCAGCATCACCATCCCAAACTGTTCCTCCACACATCCCTGCTCCTCTGGCCTCCACCTCCATCCCAACAGCTTCCCCAGACTCTCCAGGCCTCTCCTTCCCCCCACAGCACGTCACCCCGCTTGCCCCACAGGCCCTCCCCACACACACAAATTCCCAGGGCCTCCCACTATAGGCGATCATCCCTGCAGACCCCCAGCAGTTACAAAACTGACACAGACCCCCACCCATACCCTCAGGGCCACCCTCAACTCTCCTCCATAAAACCAACCTCCCCCCACAAACTTCCTGCCCGAGGTAGAGACCAGTCCTTACAAAAAGCCCTCTCCCCCAGGCTTCCTCACTCCTCAGGCAAAAGCTTCTCATTCCCAAATACACCCCTGGAGCCTCCCTCTGGACACTAGCAGGGTATTTGCGTGCTCCCCAGGGCTGCCTGCCTCACCCAGCGCCCTTCCTGCTCCAAACTGACCACCCCAAAGCCAGCTCCCCCCACAGCCCATCCCAGGACTTTGTCCCCAGGAGACACCCTCTGCCACTGCCTTGCAGCCCAATACTGCGCCTACCTCCAAGGCCACTTCCCCAAAACACATCCCTCCCCAGGGCTTCCTCCAGGTTCCTCCATGGTAACCTCCCCTGCCCAAAGCCTTCCTCCATCCCCTGTGTCTCCCCAATACCTTCCTCAGCCTTTCTTCTCAAACACCCAGGGCCTCCCTTCAAAGCCTTCTCCTCTCCCCCTCCCCAAAGCCTTTCTCCACTCCTCCACTAACCCCCGGGCGCTTCTGCTCAAAGCTTTTCTCAAGGCCCTCGTGAATACCCAGAGCTTCCTCCTAACACCTTCCTTAAAAACTCTCTATACACTGCTACTGCCTCACCTCAAGGCCCTCACACACACTCACGGCTTCCCCCTAAACCCCTCTCCTATACTGCTAGGGCCTCGCAAGGCCTTCCTCAAACCCCTCCTACACCCCCCAGCCTCCCCCCTCTCGCACGCCCCCCAGACCTCCCCAAGGCCTCTCACCGAGCCCCTCGTGGCGACCCCACAGCCTCCCCCCTCTCGCACCCCCACAGACCTCCCCGAGGCCTCTCACCGAGCCCCTCGTGGCGACCCCACAGCCTCCCCCCTCTCGCACCCCCACAGACCTCCCCGAAGCCTCTCACCGAGCCCCTCGTGGCGGCCCCACAGCCTCCCCTCACACTCTCAGGGCCTCTCAAGAGGCCCCCCCCAATGCCCCCCAACGCCTCTCGGGGACCCCCTCCCCGCACCCCCAGGGCCTCCCCCGCGGCCCCAGCGCTCACAAGAGGAAGCTCATGGCGAGGCGCTGGATCGGGCCGGGCCGAGGCGGCGCCGCCGGCTGCAGGCGCGCGCAGGCCCCGCTGCTGCCTGGCGGGCCGCGCCCGGCCGCTGGCCCCACTCTCGCGAGAGCGCCGCGAGACTGCGCGGGGGGCGGGGCCTCGGCGGGGCGGGGCCTCTGCGGGGCGGGGCCGCGCCCTCACCATGGCAACCGCCCCGTCCGGGCAGCAGCTCTGCGGGCTCCCGCGGGCCCGGCACCCCCGTCGGCTCGGGAGCCCCGTGCGAATCTGGGACCGTCCCCGCAGGGCTGGGCCCGCTATGGGCCAGGGACACGCCACCTAGGACTGCAGCCCCTCTGGGCCTGGGCCCCCCTATACGAGAGCACGCTCCATATAGGGAGGGTCTCCCTATGGATCTGGGACCCCCCCATGTAAGACTAGACTCCATATGGGTTAGGGCTCCCCTATGGGTGAGGGGACCTCTGCCGAGCATTAGACCCTCCCTTAAGCCTGCGAGTCCTCCGGTGGGTCTGGACCCCCCCCCCCAAGACCTGGGCCCTCCACATGGTTCTGGGACCGCACCAAAGGCCAGAGCCACTCCATGGGCCCTTGGGTCCCCCCCATAGGCCTTCTCCTCTCCATAAGCCTGGGCACCCCCACAGCCGCCACGACACCCCTCTGAGAGCCGCTGCCTCGCACCCCGGCTTGTCGTCCTTTCCTTCAGCTTTGCCCTCGCTGTTCTCCGACCCTTCCCCAAAGCCGCAGCGGGGGCGGCCAGCGTCTCGTTTTCACCCCTGGGCTGCCCTGCGAGCTCCTCCGGCTGCCTCTCCGAGGACGTCCCCTGCCTCCTTCCGCTCCAGCACGTCCCCTTAGCGGGGCTCTGCTTCCGAGCCGCCTACCCGAGCTCAGCTCCGTCCCCGGACCCGGCGCCGACCCGCACCCGAGCCCCAGCCTAATCCCAGGCCACAGCCCCGACCCAACGCAAACTCGGCCTCAACCCCCATCCCGACCCCCGGCCCGGCCCTAACCCTAACTCCAACCCCGACCTCAACCCTGACCTGATTCTGTGACCCCAGCCCTGACCCTGACCCTGTGACCCTGACCCTGTGACCCCGGCCCCGGTCCCAGCCCCCGGCTTATGCAACCCCTAGTCCCTATTGCAATCCCCCCTCGCCCTGAGCCCAGCCAATCAGCGCCGCCGTGCCCATCTACGGAGCACAAGCCCCGCCCACCTCCACCAATCAAACCCCGTCCGGCTACTTTAGCCCCGTCCACGAGCTCTCTGAACGCCTCGCTCCCTCTGACCCAATCGCAGCGGAGGATCCCGGGCTCCGTCCCGCCCCCTTCCGCACCGCGGCCAATCATCACCCACCTCCGCGTCGCTCCTCGGCTGGCCGAGACGATTGGCCGCCGCCGGCCGCGGGGCTGGCCGCGCCACTATATAAAGGCGTCGCGGGGTTCGGCGGGGTGCTCGCGCATCCCCCGCGGCGTGTCCCTCCGCGCCCGCCGTCGCCGCGCAGCCATGGCAACCGCGCTGAGCCCTCTGCGCGCCCTGCGCCGCGCCGCGCCATGCCCCGGCGGCGGCGGCCGCCTCCTCCCGCCGCTGCCGCCGCGGAGCCGCCGCCTGCACCTCACGGCGCCCAGGTAGGCGGCGGCGGGGTGGAGGGGGCGCCACGCACGGGCGGGGGGGGGCTTATATAGGGGGTGGGCGGGCCTTAGCGGTATGGGGCGGGGCCTACCGGCGGTGGCGGGGCCTACCGGCGGGGTGGGCGGGGGGCACCGGGCTCGGTCCCCCCCCCCGCCCACACACACACACACACCGGTGCCGGTTGCGCCGCCAGCCGGAGGGGCCCGGTGGGCGCGGGGCGGGTTGAGGCGAGGGTGGGAGGAGGGGGCAGCTCCCCCCTAACCCGGGGTAGGGGGGCGGCTGCGAGTGCCCCCCCCCGGCCCCGGGCCGCCGCCGGTATCGGGAATGAATGAGCAGGGCCCCCAGCGGCCGCCCCGGGAGGTGCAGGCTGATGAAATCCCGCTCCCGCCTTGCGTGTGGAGCCTGGGCAGCCCCGGCGCCTCCCGGGGGCAGCCTGCCCCCCCACACCCCCCTCCCTCCCCGGGCCTGCGGACGGGTCGGGGTCTCCTCGGTGCCGGTTCCCCCCCTCTTTTTTTTTTTTTTTTTTTTTAACCGTTTCGCGCTTTAAGGAGCGCTGCACGTCCTTCCCGTGCTGGCCTCGGGCTGCCGGGCGAGCCCCTTCGCCCCTTCCCCGGGGCCAGCACCCCTCACCTCTGGCCTTACCTAACCAGCGTCTGCTGGTAACTTCTCCCCTCCGTCTGCCTTCGGACCGACCGGTAAAATGAGCGCTGCAGCTGGGGTTGAAAGCGCGATCTCTGTGAGCCTGCCTTTGGGGACAGGCGCTTGGCACGCGCCTGTAATGACTCCTGGAAGGGTCAGTGGAGACCTAGCTCGGAAGCTAAGACAAGCTGTGCAGAGAGCAGCATGCTGAGCTAGTCTGAGGATTTTTTTTTTCGTTGTTGGTTGCTACTAACTAGATCTGACGTGGATTATTTCCTTTAGTGCTGAACTGATTTAGTAAATGCGAAAGGTACCTCTAGGAATGGCTTAAGAAGGACCAGAAGATTCCCTACATCTCTGACAAAGTGCCTTGGCATAAGGCTTACTCACCTGGTTGGCACTTCGTGGTGGCTTTGTGCAGGCGCTGGTCCGGAACAGCTCTGATGGCTGCTTCAGTTGCGTTGCTTCTCTGCCCCAAATTGGGATTAGGATTGTACCATCGCACCTAGAGAAGGCCAGAAAACAGCAGTGTTGGACTTGATGAGGGATCTTGGTAGGAGAAGCTCTGTCAACCAGGTGGCCTGCTACCTGTTCCAGGGTGGGTTTTTTTTTAAGTGGAAACAGCAGCAATGGACTGTACTTGCACTGGGTGGCACGACCCAGGGACAGCAATTCTGTGCTGTCATGCTTCCTTACAACAGCCAGTTGTGTCCCAGATTTTTTTTTTTTTTGAGAGAGTTAAGTAACTTCCGAGGCTTGTGTAGCTGTGATGTGCTGTTGGTGACTGCTTCAGGAATCACCTGATCCTTGTGTTTCAGGAAGGTGCCAAAAGTGTCCACTGTATGGAGCATCTTTGCAAGCTTCAAGTGAAGGTTAACTGAATTCTTACAGGTTTTGGCCAGTAAGAACAATCTGGCAAGGGAGCGAGGAGCTTGTAGCAAGGCCTTGAGTGAAAGCCAGACTCGAATGCTGCAGCCAAGTCTAGAAGTGAAACTTGCGGGGGGTAATTCTGTCACGGGGAACTAGTGAATGAGCATGACTTTCAGATGCAAATGATAGATAAAGCAGAAGAAGAATGAGAGTGAACAGTTTGTGTACAGCCTACTGGCAGCTGTGACCTCAGCTGTATTTCGAGCCTGCCTTTCTATATCCTGCAGGGTGTCCAGTTGCCTAGAATGCATTTGGCAGTGACTGTATATTCTTGTTACCAATATAGCCTAGAAGTGCAGGGAAGGAGCTGTTCCCTTGGGGTTCAGATGGCAGGCAAACGTGTGCTCCTTACTCTGACGGAAAGTTGGAGCCCTAAAGCCTTGTAGGGAGGTAAAAACAAGTATCCTGAGCATGGCTTTAACTGCCTGAAAAGGTGACTGGTGGTGGAAGCAGCCCTTTGAAAGGGGATGGCACGAGGCTGGCGTGTGCAAGGTACGTGCCGTGCTAGATGTGCCGACACCCTTGTCGAGGACTTGCGGGAGGAGGCTGGTGTCTCCAGCAACAGCCCCGCGTGCAGAAGCGCAGCACAGGCACCTTCTGTGCTGCCTCAGACAAGTGAGTTAATAGACCTCTCTCTAGTGGAAATTCCACCCGGTGGAATGAGTTGTGCTTTACGCAAGTCCTTTGTAGTGAAGCTGTCGGGCCTTCGAAAGGGGCGGGTGACTGACTTTCTAAAAATGGAAACTAATAGTATCCAGCTTGAAATGTGCTGGACAAAAGATACATGTGGACTCCTGCCCTTCTGGAGAAGAATAGTCTGTGTGCTTGCTCAGGCTGCGCAAATGAGTTATTCCTTCCAACAGTTCTACTGTTGTCCAGTACCAAGGTTTCCGGGAGTGAAGGTGTGAGATAAAAGATTGAAACGTGCTACTTTTCTCTGGCACTTTCTGCAAATCCTATTTTGCACTGAAGTTGCAGTAGGACTGCATGTGTGGCTGAAGTGAACCGGCCAATTCTGTAATGCCTTGTGGTTGGCACCTGTTTCCTGTGTGGTTGTTGCTTGAATTTGCGAGTCCTAACAGTGCTGCCTGCTTCATTAACGCTGTGTCTGTGTTTATTGCAGCAATGATGCGGTTGTAATTTCTGGAAGGAAGCTGGCCCGGCAGATCAGACAGGAAGCCCGTCACGAGGTGGAGCAGTGGGTGGCAGCCGGGAACAAGAGACCTCACCTCAGTGTTGTTCTTGTTGGTGAAAATCCTGCAAGCCACTCGTATGTGCTGAACAAAACCAGGGCAGCTGCTGATGTAGGTATGTTTTGGACGCTGCTGGTCTGGAAAAATGGAACGAATGACTGTCTAATACCTTGCTTTAGTTGGGAGTCGTCTGTGCTGGAGGCTGGGGGAAGCTTTCAGGATGCAGTCGGCTGGCAGCTTTTCACCAGTCCAGGTTTACCCCAGTAATTGCTGTTACTTTTTGGCTGCTTTCATAGTGATACTGAGGTGTAGTTAATGGACACAGTTTTCATGCGCCCTGAAGTACTAAAACAGAACAGTGCAACATCAGACTCTGTATTCTGGCAGAATTTGGCTGGCATCTGGTGGATGACAGTTCTCACAGGTCTGCATAAAGCACACAGGGAGCTTTGATTTGCCTTCTGCCCTCGACTGCTCAGAGTGCTCAGCTTTTGGAGCAAAGCTGTTAATCTGACATCCCCTTGTCACCGTGTCAGGAGGGTCCACAAGAAGTGCAGCTGCATCTTCATCGTACCACATTCCTCTTGGATTTCTCGGAGGGCTCTGACTTTTGGGTAGTCTTTCCCAAGGGTGCCTGCACACAGTGACTAGTGGTCCTTACCCCTAACTTGCAAGACTTGTGACAGCCTCCAGCCTGGAAGGCATTGATCATTACATCAAAACATACACTCCTTGGTGTTCTCATCAGATTTGGCTCAGCAGAGAGGCAGGGCTGACGTGAAAATTGGCATGCATTGAGGAGCAAGGTTCCCGCTTGTGTACGTACAGCGCTCTAATACAGCCCTCTGATTGCACAGGAATCAGCAGTGAGACGATCCTCAGGCCAGCCTCTATTACTGAAGAGGAGCTACTGGATTTGATTAGCAAACTAAATAATGATGCCAATGTGGATGGCCTGTTAGTGCAGCTTCCTCTACCTGGTGAGTAGCTGTACTTCCACATTTTTCGTACTACTTATGAAAAGTTTGGAAGCATTTGTGTGCCCCAGAATGAGAGGAAGCGCAGGGGTTGCTCTGTGACATGAGAGCTGGCAATCTGCCATGTTGCAGCCTAAATTGATACAGCAGCTCCACCATACAACTGCCTGTGTATATTATGCTGCTGGGGCTTGCTGAAGTCTATTCTTGTGAGGGTGGTATCATCTTCCAGAGCAAGAAGGTTGAGTTTAGTTGTGACACTGAGGCTGTCTAAAAATATCCTCCCTACATTAAAGAAGCTGCAGTCCCAGTGTAGCTCCAGTCCCTTTCTGGAGTGAGCTGTTAGCTCTGAAAACTTCCAGCAAGTTCAGCAGCTTCAGGCTTCCAAAGTCCTGAGGGGCAAAGGGGTTGGTGCAGCAGGCCAGGTTGACTCTGGCTGGCTGGGAAGAGCTGGTTCTGGCTGATCCCTAAGATAAAAGCTTTTGCATTATTTTTTCAGAACATATTGATGAGCGAAAGATCTGCAATGCTGTGACGCCGGACAAAGATGTGGATGGCTTTCATGTGATAAATGTGGGGCGTATGTGCCTAGACCAGTATTCCATGCTGCCAGCTACCCCGTGGGGGGTGTGGGAGATCATTAAGAGGACTGGTAGGTTGCTGCAGTACTTGGCTGCTCTCTAGCATAACTCCAGCTTGCATTTGTCTTAAGACTCTGTCTTGTGTGCTGTAGGCATCCCGACACTGGGGAAGAACGTGGTCGTGGCTGGCAGGTCGAAGAACGTGGGAATGCCCATTGCCATGCTGCTGCATACGGATGGCAGGCACGAACGCCCAGGAGGTAGGAGCTTGGCAGCCTTGGAGCCCTGGATGGCTGCAGAAAGAAGCCCTCTGTGCCTCTTGATGGTCCTTGCTGGACTCCTAAACCAGTCCTGGGACTGCATTATGGACTGTGGCACAGAATGTGCTTGTGGGCCCCAGTGCTTGTGACCTCCATGGCTGAGGAGCTGATAATTCTGTCCATGTGCAGTCTGGCAATGTTTCAGGGCTGTCCTCAGTAGTCCTTGTCCTCTCAGCAAGTTACCCCTGTGGTTGGTCATCCAGATCTGATGTTCCTGAGATACCAGGGTGGCCTTGAGGGCAGAGAGTTAGAAATGGCCAGGTTCAGGTAGTACCCACAGGTAAAATGTTCTGTGTAACCACTCTTTCAGGTGATGCCACAGTAACAATATCTCACCGCTACACTCCCAAGGAGCAGCTGAAGCAGCACACGATTCGGGCCGATATCGTGGTAGCAGCGGCAGGTAAGACTAAACTCCGAAGGAGTGGACGAGGTGCAGAGAAGATGCTGCACTGAAGCTTACACGTGGTGTTTGTGATGGGAATCTTTGCTCTGAGGTGACAATCCAGTTGGTATCAAGTGTCCTAAGGCCTTCCCATCTGAAGCAGCTTTGGTAGCGTAGGAGAGCCTGGCTCTTTCATGGCTGTTGGCAGCTGCTGTAGGCAGTGGCTGGGAAGGTGAGCCAGGGGCTGTTTGAGTCTGCCGGTGTAGACTGATAAGCTTAGCCACATGCTTTATCTTACCAGCAGAGCTGTTTTTAGCTCTTTGCATGTCTTTGAAATGTAAAGCAGCATCTGGCAGAATGACTTGGTATGCTCCCAAGCACCTGATGAGATCCAAAGAACAGCTACAGACAGGCTGTGCTAAGCATTCAGGCAGTTATGGGTGCATGGGAAATACAAAGACAGGGTCTGCTTACCTAGAGGTGGTGGAGATGCTGAAGGACAGCTGCAGTACTGTCTCCAGAGCCTGAGAATCACTCAAGCAAGCGCGCTCTTCTCCAGGCTCTACCCTAGGCGTGGGGATAGCTCATCTGCAGAAGTATTTTGCTGATTCAGGTTGTCAGTGCTTGCCAGCAGAAGCTTGGTGTAAGCCTGCGGGGAGGGAGGGGAGAAATGCAGGCTGAAAAGACGGAAAGAAACAAGATCCTGAGAGGATTAAAGTGGTAGTGGTGTCAAAGGTGGTACTGCAAGTAAGAACAGCTCCATGCTGTTGGCAGATAAAGAAGAAAGGCAGCAAAAGCTGAGTAAATAGCTGAAGATGGTTAGCAAACCGGAGCAGGACTCACTAAAGAGTTAACCAGTTGTGGGGGGGGGGTAGGAATTTGAGTTCCTCAGCTTGCAGTCAGCTGAGGCAGTATCTAGTAGAACCAGACAAACATACTCCACCCTCAAAGGGTGGCTGAGCCCTGAGCTGCTCCCTACCCATCTCCCTGCTGTGCTGGGGGTTTTACAGCCCTTAGGTGAAGCTAATGCCTCCAACTGGGTTGTTGTGAACTGAGATTCCGTTCCAGCTTGCTGGCTTTGTGCAGATGCAAAAATGTTGCTGGAGCTGTGGGGGTGGGCTAAAGCATAACTCCATAACTAGAACAAGCATAGCTACAAGCAGTTCTGTTTCTCTGTTATGCAGGCATACCCAATCTGATCACAGCTGACATGATCAAAGAAGGAGCTGCAGTTATTGATGTGGGCATAACTAGAGTGCAGGATCCTGTCACTGCCAAACCAAAACTGGTTGGAGATGTGGATTTTGAAGGTATGAATGCTCTGGCATCTGGTACTTTGAGCACTGAGAAGTAGGGGAGAAAGTCCTGGGTTGTGGGGTGGAGCAGATGCAGAGCAGTGCTGAAGCTGCAGTGGCTGGTGTGTGTGCCTTTGCAGAGTGCATGCTGAATTTTGGGCAGTTGGGTCGCTGTCTACTTCATCTGATACTCGGACTCCTGCCTCTAGGTTCTGCCTCCTGAAAATGTGCAGGATTTGCCTTCTGGCTGCTGTTCATTGGCCTTGCTCCTCGCTTGGCTGCGGCAGTGCCCAGGCAGGCTGTTGTGATGCAGCCTGCATCTCTAGGTACCTGCCGAAAGACACTGACACCTGCTCATGGAAGAGATGGACTACAAATGTTCAGACTCTTGGTGCTGCCTTGTAGACCTTGCCAGGAGCATGCAGGAGGTCCCCATGTGGTCTCTGGCTGTAGCCTTCTGGGCTATAATTATTAGATATGGCATTCCCCCTGACTTGGGGTCTCAAGTTAAGCTTGGTCAGCAGCAAGGATGGTCAGAGAACAGTGTGCCCTGTCCTGGATGACGGGACAAGGGTACTTGTTGCTGCAGACTCACTTGAAGACTGGAAGTCACAGAAACTTCAGTTCTAGCTTGGTTGCAGCTTCAAATACGCCAGCTTATAAATGTGACTGCTCCTGATGTACATGCTAAGCTCTCACTCTCCTTCCTGCAGGGGTGAAGAAGAAAGCCAGTTACATCACTCCAGTCCCCGGGGGAGTTGGGCCCATGACAGTTGCCATGCTGATGAAGAACACTATCATTGCTGCCAAGAAACTATTGCAACCTAAAGAGCTGAAGGCACTGACTGTTTAACGTGGGGACTCTCTTTAGCACTGAAAACAACATTCCAAATCGACTCCCAAGCAGGCCGATAGAAAATGCAATATTTTTATTTATTGTCTGGAAGTGAATTTACTCTTCTGCAGTCATAGATATTTATTTGAAGCTGAAGTATATGTGCATTAGTTGTACTAAGGCGTAAGCATCTAAACTCTTGGCCTACTCAGTGTGTCATGACTTCTAGCAAAGCTGCTTGGTTTAAGCTAGCTCTTCTCTACGAAGTCAAACCTGTAGCCTGCACCCCTCTTGCTGGCACTAGGGAGCAGTCTGGGTGTGCAGCTCCTGCAGGAGCTTCACACGGTGCTAGCACGCCTGCGCGAGGCGGAGTACTGCTCCACAGTGCCAAACAAATGGCCTTGATGTTTCCGTTCTCTCAAATGCCCAGTCTAGGCAGACTGCTAGCATTTGACTTGCTCTGAACTTGTTTACTTGACTCCCACGTTTAGTTTGAGTTAAGCTGTTCTGTAGAAGTTACTTGAAACAAGCCATATGTCTCTCCTCAGCCTATCTGGATCCCTGAGCATTGGTAGATCAGGTGGAACATGTTCTTCTAGTGTGCAGCTAAGCTGGTATTTGCTAGTGGGATGGTGACTTTTAAAACCTTTTTTCCTCTCTAACCAAAGAACACTGTGGGGGCTGTTGGTGACCAGGCTGAACCCCTGAAGTTTCCCTGGACTATATTGTAAAGCATGCAAGTGCTTAGTGAATAATCCAGGCTAACTCTGAATAAAAGTATGAGGGGGAGAAAAAAAAAAAAACTTGCTTGTGTCCTACAATTATTTCCAAGCAAAAGACCGCTAATGCATTGAGCGTTATCCTTGGAAAGGGAGAGCTGCCCCCAGCTGGTGGGCTCCTCTGACATGAGCAGTGTTAACTCCCTGGCAGCAGCACAGTTTGCTCACTTTGGAAGTAAGCAGCTGTTTTGTTTGCCTGAACAAGATGTTCAGACTCAAACTTTCACTCTGCTTCTTACCCCTTCCCTGACTTGCCATAGCTGTGTGAAAAGGGGAACACTGAGTGTCAGCTTACCCTCCTCTAGTACGCATTACTGCAAGCTCTGGTTATCCGTTCAGGTTTGCCTTATGCCTCTGGAAGCCTGGAAAGCACGTGTGCAGCACTACTCTGCTACGCTGGAGTGTACGTTCCCCTTCTCCTAGGGGAGATAGGCATGTAGGTGATACCTTGGAGAAAAACACGCAGCTGCGTGGCCAGCAAAAGCCTGATACCACCTTTCTGTGAACAGAAGGGTTTGCCTGGAGGCTAAAGCACTGTTATCGTGCTCCAGTTAGAGCTGCGCTTGAGTCACTGCTACCGCCTCTAGGCAAACTCATTGCTCTTTGCTGCGGTGGAGGGTGCTGATAATGCAAAGCAAGGAGCAATGGGGAAAGCAACCTGGGGTTAGACTTGGCTTGTGCCAGAAATGCACTAAGAGCTGGGAATCATTTAAATGAGATTTATTGGGTTGTATTAATGACAAATACAAAATGGCTAAAGTGGTAGAGTAATGGAGGCTGCAAATTTGTTACACTCCAGTGTGGTCTTATACAAAAAAAAAAGTAGAAACCACATGTAAAACTGCAAAAAAATCACATACTCAGTTGAAACAAGCTGTACTCTAGGAAACATCTACAAGAGTCCACAAAGCCTTTCCATAGGTGCTGTAGAGCAGAACTGGCGTACCGGATAAAGCAAGTGAACATCTTCAGAAGTGATTAAAAATCATAAGCCTACCTGTAGCATGCTTCAGCTACCACACATGACATTGGTACAAAACGCTAGAAAATACACACGGTGCAGTCAAGTTGGAGAGTCGTTACTGTAAAGCTAAGTGGCTCTTGCTGAAGTGTCAGCTGCAGTAATACTGTTTTATTAATCTCGCCACGTTTCCCCAGCAGGAGGGAGGTGTACTTGAACCAGAAAAAATTGCTATAAATAGGAAACCGCGTTCAAGTCATCTCGTTTGCTCGACTATTTACAGAGAACCGGGGTCTGTTCCGCTCGCAGGCTCAGACCCAGTTGCAATATTTAACTCGTGTCCCCGAAAGCCCCGGGCGGCTGCTCTGAGCGCAGAGCTCTGCTCCTACAAAGGGGCTGCTGGAGCCTGCGCACGGGGGAAGGCGGCGGGGCAGCTCTGCGAGGCCCCGAAGCAGAGCAAGAGGAATGAATCTAGAGCCAAGAGAAACAAGAGGGGGGAAAAAAAAAAAAAAAAAACCCAGCTCGGACAGAGCTGCCAGCAGCGATTCCTACCCCGCTCCCTTACCTGCTGTCCAGGGGGCCCGGCCGCGGCGGCTGGCGGGAGGCGCCGACGGAGCAGGCGCTGCCGTGCTTCAGCTGTCGGGCATCAGCTGCTCCTCGGGTGGGAGCCCGAAACCACCTGGGCTCTTCAAAGCCGACCACCCCCCCAGCCCATCCGGGGAGGAAATCAGCTCCAAAGTGTGTGTGTGGGGGGGGGGGGGGGGAACATGCATGCTGGCTGCTCCCTGGCTCCAGCCGCTTGCTGTTAATGCACGTGCACTTAATCAGGATTCGGGAGCCAAAGCGGGTGCAAGCCCCCTTGGGAAGAGGCTAGGAAGGCACGGCTCCATCCCAGCCGGCCAGCACGACAGAGCGCCTCGGAGCCCTGCAGAAACCCTTCCCAATCCCCTGCAGACACCGTCCCTGATTCTGTGCATGAATCATTCCCGATTCCCTGCAGAAACCATTCCCAATTCCCTGCAGAAACCGTTCCTGATTCTGTGCATGAATCATTCCCGATTCCCTGCAGAAACCACTCCTGATTCCCTGCAGAAACTGCTCCTGATTCCCTGCAAAAACCACTCCCGAGTCCCTGCTCCGAGCCGCTCACAGCCGGGCTGCTGTTGCCCTCAAGCGGCAACAGCGCTAAACCGGAGCCGCTTTCCCCCCGCCCCGGGGCTGCTGCAATCCCTGCCCGCAGCCCGGCTGCCCCCGCCAGCGCAGCCCTCGGCGCTGCCTCCGGCTTCTCCGTCCCTGCGCGCTCTGGGGGTCCAAAAATATCGTTTTTCCACATTTTTTTTTTTTAGCCTCGTTCCGGAGCCGCCGGCGACACTTTGGCCCAGCAGAAAGGGAGGAAAGTCAACAGCGCGTCTAGCTCGTTACGCTAAAAACTACCGGGGAAATGGAGCCTCTGGGGCCGCAGGTCTCCTCGGTCCGTCCTGTAGCAAAGCAGCCCCGTTTGCTTTATATATATATAAATATATATATATATATATATGCATATATATATATGAATCTCTAGATAGTGATATATACATATATATATATATATATATATATATATATAAAAAAGTGGCTGGGAAGTGCCGTGCCGAACTATAGCGTGGTCTCGCTGCCCATGTCCCGAGGCTGCTTTTCCGTGTCGGTGTCCTCGTAGTCCGACTCCATCTCGATCTTCACCTGGGGCACGGCGCAGAGCGGGTTTCGGGAGTAGTTAAAGGCGGGAGACGACGGGCAGGAAATCTTCAGGTGCAGCGTGATGCTGAGGAGGAGGAGGATGAAGAAAGGGGGGATGCATCCAGCGGCCCTGCACCCCGAGACCCGCCGGGCCGGGCGGGCGCTCCGAGCGCCCTTTCCCGCGCCCTTTCCCATGACCTTTCCCACGCCCTTTCCCATGCCCTTTACCTGCGATCCAGGTCTGAACCGTTGGGCGAGGAATCGGAACGCAAAGCTCCAGGCGGAGGACCTCTTTCCTAAGGGGATGGACAGACGGACGGACGTGAAACGCCCCCCGGGGTTGGGGAGCCCCCGCGGCACGCCGTCTCTCTCCGGGCATCGAGGGATGCCGAAGCCGAGGAAGCTCGGCGCTTCCCGCGTTTCGCGCCGGCGCCCGGAGCCGCCCTGCCTGCACCTCTTCGTCGCTGCTGCTGTCGCCCTTGGGGCCCTTCTTCTTCTTCTTCTTGTCGTCCTCCTTCTTCTTCTCCTTCTCGGGGATGATGTTATCGATCCAGGCCAGGTCGTGTTGGGAAAAGACAAAGTCCAGCAGCTTCCGCACGAGGATCAGGGCTAAGATCTTAGGAGGGAAGAGGAGGATGGGGATGAAGGAGCCGGCGATGGCGGCGGCGGCGGCACGCCACGCCGGCGCCTTACCATCACGGGGAAGATGATGGCCGCCACGGTGGACTTGAGGATCCAGAGCACGGCCAGGCAGACGATCTGCACCAGGGTGAAGAGGTGGATGCGCCGCAGCGGCACGTGCCGCAGGAAGACGTAGTCGGGCTGGTGCTTGGCCGGCATGAGGAAGAGCTTGCAGCGCTCCCAGAACTGCGGCGGGGCCGAGGCGGGCGTCAGGCACCCCGGGGTGGGGGGAACGGCGCGGGACCCCCCCCCACCCACCGCCACTGCCACCATCCCCTCGCCGCCCAGGCTGGGCCCCTCTTCGGGGCACGGCTCACCTGGATGCCGTTGAGCGACGCGACGCCCATGTAGAGGAAGACGCCGTAGAGCACCGGCATGGGGATGTACTGCGGGCACACGGAGCGACGCCGGGAATTTTCACCGCCGGGGTTCCCCCGTCCCCCGCACCCGCATCCCACCCCGGCGAGGGACCGGCCCGGAGGCTCCTACCTTCAGGATGGGCGCCAGGAAGACGGAGATACCCGTCAGCACGAAGACGATGATGCCCGTCACCCTCTGCTCCCTGCCAACGGAGAGCGGCGCGCCGTGAGGCCCTGCCGCGCCGGCCGGCGCCGCCGAGGAAGACCGCAGCCGGCCCTTCCTCACCTCACGCCCAGGAACTGCGGCTGCTCGCCCGGGGCGCTCGTCTCCGTCTCCATCTTGAGGCTGTCGATGTGGGCGATGGAGATGACGGTGGCCGCCACGTACCAGGGCAGCCCCATGAAGGAGCACACGGCCATGAGGATGCCCACCCAGAAGAGGTCCAGGTGGTAGCCCGCCGCTTTCTGCAAGGCAGCGCCGGTGGCGGGTCAGCGCCCGCGCGGGGCGGCCCCGGCGGCGGCCCGGCCCGCCCCGGCGCTCACCCGCAGCTTGTGCTCTTTGCGGTTGACGATGACAGCCGTGATCTGCTGGTCCATGAAGATGAGGATGGTGACGAGCAAGGCCGGCAGGGCGCTGGCCAGGTACACCCACCACGGGTTCTTGCCGAAGGGGAAGACGAACCAGCCGCGGTCCAGCCGGGTGGGCTGCAAGGGGGGGGGGTGGCGGGGGGTGGCGAGGGGAGACGGAGCACGCGCCGAGCGGCGTCGGGAAGCAAACGGAGCCGGCACGCTTCCGCACATCCCTCCCCGTCCTCCCGGCACCCCCGCCCCGATCGCAACCCGGCCGCTCGGCCCCACCGGCGGCACCCGCAGCTCGCCTTGACCCGGGACGTCCCCCGTCCCCGCGCCGTCCCCCCCTCCTCCGCCGACTCGCCCGCGCCCGCGCGCTTGGGATGCAGATGGTTTTCGGCACCCTTTCCCGATCGGGATTTATTTGCTTTTACCTTAAAGTCGGTAGGCACTTGGAGCTTTGGGGTGTTCAGTCCGAAAAGCACATCCAGCCCCACAAACATTAGTATGGACATAAAGATAGAGAAATCGCTAATAAGCTTGCGCAGCTGCAGCGAGCGAGAGGAAGGAAGGAAAAGGAGGCGAAAAAAAAGAGAAAAAAGGAGGAAGGAGGGAAGGAAGAAAAGTCAGAGAATTAGAGTGTTGCCCCAGCAATGAGTTTTACGAAGCGCAGAGGAGGCGGGCGACGCCGAGGAGCCCGGGTGGGCGAGAAGCAGCTGCAGGCAAGCGCTGCGCGACGAAGAGGAGGAGGAGGAGGAGGAGGAGGAGGAGAGGGCAGGGCGGCCGGCCGCCCGCCGCAGCCCGACCTTGATGATACCGGGGATGTGCAGCTTAGGGGTGTCCAGTCCAAAGCAGGCGTCTACCGCGCAGAAGAGCAGGATGGAGAAGACGATGGAAAAATCGGCAATGAAGGCCCTGACCTGGAGGCAGAGCGGGGAGCGGGGTGGGGGGCCGGTTACGGGCTCCGGGACGGCGGGTCCCCGCGAGTCGCGGCACGGCTCCCGGCTTGCACCCATGTCCTCGAGCTTTCCGGCTGGCCTCGCTGCGAGCGGCACGTGCCAGCGGCGCGGAAACCAGCTCTAACGAGCAAGGAGCGGGGCTTTTTCCCCCTCTTTTGGACCTCAACGCGGTTATGCATCGCTGGCTCAAACCTCGAGGAGGATCTTCCTCATCGATACCAACCCTAAATGATGCCAGTTCCAGTCCTCACTGATCCCAGTTCCAGCTCTCATTGATCCCAGTTCCGGTCCTCATTGATCCCAACGCTAATCCTCATCAATCCCAGTTCCAGCTCTCATTGATCCCCGTTCCAGTCCTCATTGATCCCAGTTTCAGCTTTCATTGATCCCAGTTCCAGTCCTCATCGATCCCAGTGCTAATCCTCATCGATCCCAGTTCCAACTCTCATTGATCCCAATGCCAGTCCTCATTGATCCCAATGCCAGTCCTCACTGATTCCAGTTCCAGTCCTCACTGATCCCAGTTCCAGCTCTCATTGATCCCAGTTCCAGTCCTCATTGATCCCAGTTCCAGCTCTCACTGATCCCAATGCCAGTCCTCACTGATCCCAGTTCCAGTCCTCACTGATCCCAGTTCCAGTCCCCACTGATCCCAATGCCAACTTTCATAGATCCTAATGCCAATCCTCATCGATCCCAACACTAATCCTCATTGATCCTAGTTCCAACTATCATTGATCCCAATGCCATCTCTCATTGACTCCAGTTCCAATCCTAAATGATTCCAATGCCAATCCTCACTGATCTCAATACCAGCTCTCATTGATCCCAGTTCCAATCTTAAATGATCCCAGTTCCAACTATCATTGATCCCAATGCCAGTCCTCATTGATCCCAATGCCAGTCCTCATTGATCCCAGTTCCAATCCTCATTGATCCCCGTGCCAATCCTAGACGATCCCAGTTCCAACTATTATTGATCCCAATGCCAGTCCTCATTGATCCCAGTTCCAACGCTCACTGATCCCAGTTCCAACCCTCACCGATCCCAATGCCAAAACTCTTCTTCTCCAGCAGGGAAGTCAAATCCCCAGGCGGCAAACAGCGATACCGACCCTTTGCCTCTTCGCTCCCCGCGTCCAGCAAAGCGGCCGACGGCTCCGCGTCCTCCCGCAGCCGTGCGGATGGGTTTTCCCAGCGGAGACGGGAACTCGTGGGCTTTTCTTACCTTGGTGGGAAAATAGCGGCTGAACTTGAACTTTTTCAGCGTCAGGGTCATGGAGTAGGTGCCGAAGAAGAGGATGAAGGACATGAGGGCCAGGTCCGGCACGAACTTGCAGGATTTCCCCACGAGGCTGCCGCCGTATTTCAGACACTCCTTCTTGCTCAGCTGCGTCCAGTCCAGAGCTGTTAGGTTAATAGCATTGTACTGGGGAGGAAAAAGCAGAATAGTCCAAATATTGGTTTTTTTTTTCTTTTTTTTCTCTTTTTTTCTTTTTTTTTTCTTTTTCTTTTTTTTTTTTTTTTTTTTGCAATCTCAGGCATATGAGATTATTATTTTTTTTTTGGCAGGAAAAAGCGACGGCGGACGGTGCGGGAGAAGGCGCCGGGGCGCACGGAGCCACTCACCAGAGACGCGTTGGTGGCGTTCGGTGCCACCGGCGCTGGAGCGTCGAACAAGGTCGCGTTCGCTGCGGAAAAGCGGGACGTCACGGAGGGCTGGCGGGGCGAAGGGGAAGGGGAGCGGGGAGCCGCCGGCACCGCCGCCGCCGCTGCCTGCGGGCACCGCTCCGGGGACGTGTTTTTCCCCTGTTTCGGGCTCAGTTTCACCCGTTTTGTGCTCGTTTTCACCCCATTTTGGGCTCGTTTTCACCCGTTCCGGGCTCCGTTTCCCCGGTGCGCCGGCGGTGACGCTGCAGCGGCTCCCGGGGCAGCCCGGGCTCGCCCCGGCGCCCGCCTTTAAAATCAGCAAAAAAGGGAAAAAGCGGGCAAAAAAGCAAGAAAAAAACAGTCTTTCCTTTTTTTTTTTCCTTCTTTTTTTTGTTTTTTTTTTTGGAGAGTAACACCCGGGCGAGATGTGCATTTTTTTTTTTAAAGCCGTCTTGGCATCTCACCCCCTCCCTCCCCCATAAAAAAACCCAAAATATATAAATATATAGATAAGAAACCCCCCCCACAAAACCGTCTTCGCTGGGGTCCTCGGGTGCCGCGGCTCGGAAATCACCCTCCCGCCGGCCCGTCCTCCGGCGCTTCCCGCGTGCCGGCTGGGAATTTCGGCGGTGGCGGCGGCGGCATCCGTCTCCCCCCCCCCAGTGGAGAATTAATGAAGGAGAAGTGATTGCAGGGTACCAATCGGAGCAGCCCCCCTGTCTCCCGCCCATCGCGCTGTTTTCCTTCGATAACCTTTAGTTTCCACCCCCCCCAAAAAAAAATCCTACCCTATTTTGTGCTTAACGCGCCGGCGGTATTTTAGGATACTCTACGCTACCGCTTCTGTCGGAGCGGAGAGAAAAGCGGGTTGCACGAGAAAAAAAAAAAAATAATAAAAAAATATCCCCCAAAGGCGGGGGGGGAAGAGTATCAAATATTAAACAATTTTAGTATTCAGAAGGCGATACTCACTTGAAATTGAAATCGGCCCAAATTGGTGTGTGCAGCAGAGACAAATATGGTACAAATCAGTTATAATAATCAAAAAAAAAAATCAGAATAAAAATAAGAAAAAAGAAAAAAAGTGAAAAAAAAGGAGGTGGGGGGGGTAAATGTAAGTTTGCGATATCTTAATGTTTGGAGAGAAAAATATCCCGCTCCGATGGCAGCGCGGCGGGTGCCCGGAGCAGCGAGGGCTTTCGCGGCACGAAGCCGTGCGGTTACTCAGCCCCGCGGCGGCGGGTTATTGCCGAGCGGCAGGAATCGAGATACCAATAAAATAAAATAAAATAAAATAAAATAAAATAAAACAAAACAGACAAAAAAAAAAAAATAACCCCAATAAGGGCCGGCTCTCGGCTGCGTTTCTCGGCGGAGCGCTTCGTCCTCGCTCCTCTCCGCCGCCGGAGAACTCCAGGAAGCCCTGAGGAGGAGGAGGAGGAGGAGGGCCGGCGCCGCGGGTCCCGGCGCCCCGCCGCCGCGACGGAGACGCCTGGCGCTCACCTGGGTCGGGCGCGACGCACTCGCACTTGTACATGGTCACGTAGTCGGGCTTGAAGTCCGAATTGATGGGGTAGTACTTGAAGGCGCCGATCATCTTCTTGATGGCGTCGTAGATGAAGATGAAGCTGATGAGGGTGGAGAAGCCTTCCTCCGTGAAGCGCGTGATGTACTTGATGATGAAGCTGGCGTCCGTGGCCACCAGGATAAGGCACTGGAGGGCGGAGTGCAAGCCGATCCAGAGGCGAAACTCCATGTAGTCGATGCCGTTGCCTCTAAAAGCGGGTGCGAGGAGAAGGCGTCCACGTGGGTGTTGTCCCCGGGCGCCCCGGGACATCGCTGAGAGCTCCTGGGCATCACCGGGTGCCCCGGGACGTCTCCGGCCAGCCCGGCCCGTCGCGGGGCACCTACTTGCTGAAGTCGAAGAGCAGCTTCTCAAAGATGAGGATGGGCCCGGTGCTGCTCAGGATGATGAGCGGCTGCCCGGCGAAGAGGCAGAACATGGAGCCTGCCATGGCCGTGCCGAGGAAGCTCTCCATGACCCCCTGGGGACGGAGGAGGTGAGCAAGGGATCAGAGCCCGGGGAATTAAGGACGCTCGTGGCTGGAGCCTCACTGGATGGCGTGGGACCGTGGCGCCCTTGTTCCTGGCCTAAAGCACATTTCGAGGAAGCCCTCCAAAAGGAACCCTCCCAACCCCAGGTGTCTCCATCAGTCAGGGGCAGGGTTGCTACTCTCGCTTGGGGACAAATTTCCATCCCTGTCATCAAAGATTTACACTTCTCAAGGGGGTGTGGGGGGGTAAAACCTGCGGCAGGGGAGCCCTCCCGCCCGCGCCGGGCCACCCGCACCCCTCTCGTTGGGCTTGACCTGGTAGTTGTCCGTGGCGTCCCCGAGCAGCCCCCCGAATGTGATGGCGTTCGTGATGCAGCCCAGGTAAATGAAGAGGATGGCAGAGATGGACTGGATATGAAAGCCCTCATAGAAATCGCTCGGGAACCAGGGCAGCTTCCTCTTGATGTCCAAATAGAGACCGCCGCAGAACCTGCGGAGACACCAGAAGGACCGGCAATCACCCACGATGGGTGACAGAGGCCTCAAAAGCCCCCCCATGGTTCTTGGGTGGCCGGGCTGCTGCCCACCTGCCGGTCCACGCGAGCTCTTCCCCGATCTCGTGCACTTCAGGCATCTCTCCATCGTCGCTTCCGCCGCCGCCGCCGCCGCTGCCGGCGGCTGCCCCACCGGCCGTGCCGTTCATCTGCCCCGCTTCATTCAGCGAGAACACCGACTTCCTGCGGGAGAGACGTCAGCTGCGTTGGGCTCGCGTTTCGGGGACAAATTTGGAGAGATCATGAGCTGAGGCTGGGTTTGCTCCAAGCCAAGGGGTGGACGCAGAGCAAGATTGGCTCCAGGAGCGCAAACGGAGCGGAGACTGCGGAAAAAGCTCTGGAGCTGACACACAGGGACGAGGGGAAACCAAAGCCACCATGCAAATCCACGAACTCCAAAACGGGAAATAGGGCAAACTAATTCCCAGACGGAGATCCAAGAGTTGCTTGGACTCCAGGCACCCACCTCTTCTCGGCCGAGGGCACTTTCTTGGGCGGCTCTATCCGGATGGTGGGATCCCACTCGCCGGGTGGTAGGACGATAACTTCGTCCAGAAACTCATCTATGCCGGCGATCAGGTCTTCCCTGTCCCGGGCTTTGTAGGCGACGTCGCTGAAGAGCTGGGAACCGAGAGATGAGAGGTGTGAGCCAGCATGCGGTCTGGAGACAGGCTACTGCGGCGCTCGAGGCTTGGTCATCCCAGCATTTCCTCGTAGGATGAATACTGGTGTTCTTCTGGACAAGCTTTGAGCAAAGGGAGCTGCCAGGGATGGAGGCACGTGGCCAGGCAGGGCTCTGCCATCTACTCACATCGTCCACCATGAGGGTCGCAATGGCTCTGCCGATCTCGTTGTAGGATTTGGCTTTTCCTGTGGGGCCCAGGAGGATGAAGAGGAACCTGGGAAGAGCGAAGAGCTGCTGGATGCAACCCAGGGCACGCTGGACGCGACCCGCACCAGGAGCACCACCACCCAACACCGGCCCCTGCGTCGCGAGAACCTCCAGCATTTGTGACCTCCCCCCACACACACCTCCACCGAACGTCATTTCGGGGCTCGGCGGTCACTCCTGCCGGGCTCACCTCGTGGGGACGGGCACCTCCGTCACCCCGCCCAGCATCGTGGCCTGCAGGAGGCGCACGAAGGCCACGAAGGGCTTGTCAAGGAAGTCCACTTCGCCCACCAGCACGTTGGAGGCCTCTGCGTCTTTGGGGATCTTCTTGATGAACTTGTTCTTCAGCTGTTGGAAAGACAAGGCTGGGAAGGGAGAACTTTTTCTAAAGTCCAGCTCTTCCCTTTCCCAGGACGTTCTTCATGGCTTGTTCCTCTACACCCTGGATGCAAAAGCTAAATCGTTTTTGTCGAAGCACTCACCAAGCGCCAAAACTTCTCGCCCCGGGGGCTCCAACCTTGCGCTCTCCCACGTTCCCGGGGCGGGGATGCCGGAGCAGCACCCGAGAATAAAACCGCGACAGTTCCCAACACCAAATTTCCTCATTATTCCGCCGTTAAGCCCGAGATTAACTTTAAATTACACGCTCGGGGGTCCCCAACGCAAGCACACAACTCGCGAAAGGCGCTTTGCTGGGGTCTAAGTGAGGGAAAAAAAACCAACCCACCCACCAAACAGCGTGGTGATCTCCAGCCTTGCAGCAAACCTGAGCCTGAGCTCACGTTTTGCAGCTTATCTCGCCCTTTTCTTCCTCGGGGCGGGAATAAATAACGGGCGGAGGAAGCCTCCTGCCCGCGGGGATTTAGCCCCAGGACTCTTCTCCCCTGCGGCTCTTTCATTACGAGCCCAAAGAGGTTCAGCGCGAACCCAGGCAGGGTGTTATCCTAATCTATACGCCGGCGTGCGGGAAGGCATGTGAGCCGGGCAGGCAGCGCTCCCTAGTCTCCTAATCTTTTAAACCCAAATGGAAAAAAAAAGCAAAAAAAAAAAAAAAATCATCATAATAAACCAGCTCCTCCCATTCAGCCCGGCAAAAGCGAGAGTGGGGAGTTAACGGCGACCACTAAGCTGCTGGTAACACTCAAAAAGTCCCTTTGTAGTGGGCCTAACAGGGCGATTAAAAGCAGCATTCTTAGGTACCGAATGCTTTGCATATTTTGGGGATTAACCCTCCGCACCCCGGACATTCGGGTTTCCTGATTTCGGAGGAGCGCCGCGGCGCGCCGAGGACCCCGCGGGGCCCCGCCGGACGGCAACGGGCTAGCGGAGCGGGTCCGATCCGCACCCGCGTCTGCTCCCCGCCGGAGACGAGGCCGGCGAGGCGCCCGGCGGGTTATCGCCTCGCTAAGCGGCCGCGTCCCGCTGCGCGCTCCGCACGCTCCCGGAGCGGAGCCACCTCCATGGGGGGCTCAAGTCGCCCCGTCTTCCCACGGGCAGCTTTCCGACGCCGGGAGCTGCATCCCGCCTGGTTTTTAAGCTCCAGGTCCCCTCCGCCAGCTTCATATCAAATGCCAAAGCTTGAAAACGGTGGGAAAATAGAGTATTTCCGAGGATGGAGCCAATGCTCCGCTGCGAGATGCGGCAACGGTCCCCAGCTCTGGCAGTTCACCCTCGCGAGCTGCCCTTGGACCCGACGGCGGTGCCAAGCGAGGTCTATTTTTTAAGATACCTGCATGCACGCACGTAAAGGCAACGCTTTCCAGCGCCTTTCCTTTCCTATCGCTAGATTTTAAAGACATTTTTCCCCACCCCAAAGTCCGTTGCTGCATCGGCATGCTTGCAGCGCGTCCCTAACTCCGCTCGCGCTTGCCTGGTCCGTGCTCGGCACGTCCGAGATGTCGTTCATGCTGCGACTTTGCGCGTGGCCTGCGGGCGACAAGACGGGGAGGCGGTGAGGGGAACGCGCCCCGGCTCGGCCCTTCCCTCCAAAACCTCCGCCCCCCGCGCGCGCTTTCGTCCCGCCGGCGCTCAAGCGACGCGCCCGGCGCTGCAAATGACGCCGCTGCAAATGACGCCGCTGCAAATGACGCCGGTGCAATTAAAACAGCAAATGCAGCTGGCGTTGGAAACCGGGTATAACGAAATTAATGCCGAGAGCACACCAGTACGAGTTTTTCTCCCCAATATCGGTCGCCCCCTGGTTAAGACGGATCGTTTTTAATCGCGGCCGAGGAGCGGAGCTGCATCGCGATTAGGCCGCACTTGCAACCGCCCCGGTTCGGCTTGCAACCCGGCTTCCCACCCCCCGGCGACGCGCACGGCCCCGGAGCCACCCCGGCGCGTCCCCAGCTCACGCAGGCGGCCGTAGCTCGCGCTCTGCCGCATCCGCAGGTCCTCGGTGGAGCGGTGGAAGCTGGCGCCGGCGGCCGGGCTCCGCACGGGGCTGCGGGCTGGGGGAAAGGAGGGTTCGGAGGAGACGGGAAGGGAAACGGGGCTGGAAGCGGCTGCCCCGCGCCGTCGGCAGGACGCGGCCGCACGCGAGCTCGTTTTGCAACGCGCCGGCAGCGTTTTACCCCGACGGCCCGCGGCTGCCGTTGGCGCAAGGACGCGAAACGCTCCGGGACGGCGGGCACCTCTCGCCCGAGCCCCCAGCGCCGCGTCCCCGTTTGCAACCCCAAAGCGACGCCGCCGTCTCCGGCCGCGATGGCGGGCGGCCGCTTCCAGAGGACGCCCGTGATTTATCGCCCCGGCGCGATTAAGCGATGAGTCGGGCTCCGTTTGGAGAGCTCCCGGGCAAATCTTAGCACCAAACGCGGGCGTTTGGAAACGCGGCGCGCGGCGGCCGCAGGGCTCGGGCGCCGCCGTCGGACCCGCTGACGCCCGGCAAATCCGGGTTTCCACCGAATGAACTCCGCTTCAACCCGAGGCACTAATCCCCGATCCGAGCGAGCAAATCCCCTTTTATAACGGCTCCGAAAGAGGAACGGCCGGCGGGCGCGCCGGCGGCGTTTGCCCGCGGACGGCTCCCGGCGCCCCGCCGGCGGCCGAGCTTTCGGGGGGCTCTGCCCCCCCCACCCCCACCCCATGGGCCAAATTTGCCCCTTTTCCTCCTGCATCCGCCGGTTAAATGCAAAGAAACCTGCGCGGGGCGAGCTCGAGCCGGGCACTCACTCGTGCCGGAGGAGACGGACTTGCCGATGTCGGCCAGGGAACGGTGGATGGGCTTCTTGGTCTGGTGGCGGTGGCGCCGCAGGAGCACGTAGCTGAGCTTCTCCCGCAGCTCGGGCTTGAGCAGCCCGTCCTCCACCTGCTTCTCCACCACGTCGTCTGTGGGCGCAACGAACCCCGGCCCGTTGGGCGTTGGGGGCTGACCCGCTCGGCGGCGGGAGAACGTCGCCGCCGCCGCCGCCGCCGCCGCCTCGTACCTATGATCTGGGGCAGGGAGTAGGCGTCCAAGTCGAGCAGCACCGTCCCCGTCTGCAGGCACGTCCGCAGCTCGAACAGGCTGTGCAAGGACAGCGTCGACACGTGGGGCTTGCTCCACCGCTCGCCTCCCTCCTCCACCTTCTCCTCGAACTTTATCCACCTGCGGCAATGGCAAAAGCCGTGGGGTACAGAGCAGAGGGAGGAAAAAAAAAAAAAATCAACCACAAAAAGAGAGGAAACGGCTTTGCCCGGGCCCGCGCGGCCTGATTAAACCAGCCTGCAATTTTATTTTTATTTTTTGTCACCTGGCCGACTCCTTCCACTCCATGTCCTCGCCGTCGCGCTGCAGCGTGTCCATCTCCGTGAAGAGCGTCGGGTTGGGCAGCTCGTCGTCTTCGCCCAGGATGTAGCGCAGGCGCTCGGCCGCCGGCGACACTGCGGGGCGGGAGAGACGAGCTCCGGCAGGGTCACCTCGGGCACGTCGCCCAGGACCCTGGCCAGACGAGACCTCCAGGGATGGAGGCTCCACGGCCTCTCCGGGCAGCCCGGCCCAGTGCTCCGTCACCCCCGCGGGGAGGCTCTTCCTTACGTTCAGACAGAGCTTCCCGCGGTTCGGTTTGTGCCCGTCGCCTCTCGGCCTGTCGCTTGGCGCCTCTGAGGAGGGTCTGGCCCCAGACCCTCGACACCCTCCCTTCAGGTTCTTATCCACACTGGTAAGATCCCCCCTCAGTCTGCTCTTCCCCAGGCTGAAGAGGCCCAGCTCTCGCAGCCGTTCCTCGTAGGGCAGGTGCTCCAGCCCTCGGATCATCCTTGTAGCCCTACGCTGGACTCTCTCCAGTAGCTCCATGTCTCTCTTGTACTGGGGAGCCCAGAACTGGACACAGTACTCGAGGTGAGGCCTCCCCAGGGCTGAGGAGAGGGGCAGGATCACCCTCCTTGACCTGCTGGCAACACTCTTCCTAATGCACCCAAGGATACCATTGGCCTTCCTGGCCCCAAGGGCACATTGCTGGCTCATGGTCAACCTGTCATCCACCAGCACTCCCAGGTCCTTCTCTGCAGAGCTGCTCTCCAGCAGCTCAGTCCCCAGCCTGCACTGGTGCCTGGGGTTATTCCTCCCCAGGTGCAGGACTCTGCACTTGCCCTTGTTGAACCTCAGGAGGTTCCTCTCCCCCCAGCTCTCCAGCCCGTCCAGCGTATCAGCCACTCCTCCCAGTTTGGGGTCATCAGCAAACTTGCTGAGGAGGCACTCTGTCCCTCCACCCAGGTCACTGACGAGCAAGTTGAACAGGACTGGACCCACCGTTGACCATTGGGGGACACCACTAGCTACACGGATCACAACCCCCTGAGCTCTGCCTTTCGGCCAGTTCTCAATCCTCCTCGCTGTCCACTCGTCTATCCCGCAATTCCTGACCTTGCCTGGGAGGATGCCATGGGAGACAGCACCAAAAGCCTTGCTGAAGTCAAGGGAGACAACATCCACTGCTCTCCCCTCGTCCACCCAGCCAGTCGGCCCATCGCGGAAGGCCACCAGGCTGGTGACCTCCTGGCTGAGACCGTTTCCCCTCTCCCCACCGCTGCCAAGTTATTCCGGTAAGAGCTTAAGCAGGCCTACGCCAGCCGCCTTGAACGGGGCGTATTTTTAATGCAACCTCAGCTCCTGGCGGTCTCCTAAGACCGCAGGAGCTAATCCAGCCGGGAAAGACCATCAGATCCCCCCTTTTTCGCACCCCGGAGAGGCGAAAAAGCTTTGCGGGTCCCTCCCGTCCTCGCAACCCGGCAGGGAGAAAGTCGGGCAACGCTGTGCCCGAGGAGGGAGCTCGGTAAACCGCCGCGGCAGCCGGGAACGTCGCCTTTTCCTACCGCCAATCCCAGACGGAGCCGAAGCCGCGGCCACCGGGACCGCAGCTCCGGTGCCAAACTCTTCCTGCGCTTCGTGTTGTTATTACTAATATTCCCGCTAATTTAACAGCTGGGGCCACACGCACGGGGGCCTGCAGGGTCATTCTTTATTTTTTTCCATTTTTTCCTTCTTTTTTTTTTCCCCTCCCCTCTTTTCTCCCCTCTTAAGGTCTAAGCCGGCGCGTCTGTGCCCTTGCCGGCCGCCTCGTCTCCCCGCCGGGCTCGCCGGTTGCTGAACCTTCTTCTCCTTCTGGAAACCTAACACAGCACCTAATTCTAGCCCGGAAAGCACCAGCTTTCCAGAGCAAATCCAAAAAATTATAACAATAATCATAATAAAAGGAGGATTTCTGCCCCACTCTTCCCCCCACCCCCTCCGGTCAGAAAGAGGATGGAAACCGCGCGCCCAACGGCTTCCTACCTGCGAGCGTTTCCAGTTTTTCCCCCATTTCTCCCCGGCCGAGCCAAGCGTTTGCTGCGCCGTGCGCGCAAAAAAAAAAAAAAAAAAAAAAAAAAAAAAAAGGCAAAAAAAAAAAAGACCCAAACTTTCCTCCTTTATCCACTCCGGCTTGCTAAACTCCCAGGCTTAAGGAGCAGATTACGGAGCCGCTAAAGCACTTTCCTCTGCCCCGGGCTGGCATGCCGCGGGGCTGCCAAGTCGGACGAGGCGCGCGGAGGAGCGGGGAGCGCCGCGGGGCACGCGTGGCCGGGAGGAGGGGGCGAGGAAGGGGAGGGAGGCAGAGGAAGGAGGGGAGGAACCGCAGCGCAGGTTTGGGGTGGTTTCCTCCCTTTTTTTTTTTTTTTTTTGTTATTCCCCCCCCCCCACACTTCCCTAATTTTTTAGCCAAGCCGCCCCCAGTCTCTCCTCCGGGCACAGCCAGGGCTCTGCGCGGCCGTTTTCCCTCGGGAAAAACCCTCCCGCTCGAGGCTCCCGGCCGGGAGGTTTCCCGCGGGGAAGGCGACGCTTTTTCCGCGGCGTTTCTCCGAGCTCGACGGTGCCGAACGCGAGCAAACGCGTTATTTGGCCCTTTCCGAGGTGATGCCGGGCTCGGTTCCCGGCCGGCGCTCGGCTTTTCCCGGCGAGCTGCGGAAACCCGCCACAAATAAAACCCTTCGGGGGGGAAAAAAAAAAAAAAAGGAAAAAAAGCCCTTTTCCTCCTTAGGGAAAAGCGAACGCCGGAGCCTGCCCGCCCCGGCTCCGCCGTCTATTTTACGCGGACCCAAACACGGGGCAGCTGGGGCGGGTGGCAGTGGGGGGGGGGGGGGGGAGGACACAAGACGGACGGCTGCTTTGCTGTGCAAAATGTTAATCTTCGTTAAGGAGATTTAACGAGACCGGCCAAAGGCCGAGCTAAGAGCCTGCCGGGAACAAGGTGTGACGCCCGGAGGTGCACGCAGCCTGGCTGCGATTCGGCCGCAAAACGCCGCAACGAAGGTGCAAACTGCTGCAATTCGGGTGTAAAACGCCGCAATTCGGGTGCAAACCGCTGCAATTCAGGTTCAAACTGTTGCAATTGCGGTGCAGAATGCCGCAATGGGGGTGCAAACCACTGTAATTTGGGTGCAAAACACCACAACAAGGGTGCAACCGCTGCAATATGGGTGCAAAACGTCGCAACAAGGGTGCAAACTGCTACAATCAGGGTGCAAACCGCCGCAATTCGGGTGCAAACCACTGCAATTCGGGTTCGAACTGCTGCAATTGGGGTGCAGAATGCCGCGACAAGGGTGCAAACTGCTGCAATTGGGGTGCAAAATGCCGCAATTGGGGTGCAGACCACTGTAACGTGGGTGCAAAACATCACAACAAGGGTGCGACCGCTGCAATTTGGGTGCAAAACATCGCAACGGGGGTGCAAACTGCTACAATCAGGGTGCAAACTGCTGCAATTTGGGTGCAAAACGTCGCAACAAGGGTGCAAACTGCTGCAATTTGGGTACGGAATACCGCAACGAGGGTGCAAACCGCCGCAATTTGGGTGCGAACCGCCGCACCGAGGGCGCAAACAGCCTCTCGGGCGGCCCGAAGCCCGTTTTCTCCGTGGCCGCGGCGGGGGGCACTCACTGGTCCGGCTGGCGTTGTCGTTGCCGCTCTCGTAGCAGAGGTGCCCGCCGCCGTCGTCCGTGTCGGAGCGGTCGGGCCGCTCGTAGGGCCGCTCGCTGCCGCTGTGCCCGTCGCGGCTGGAGGCGGATCGGCGCCGGCGCCGTTTCCTCCGGTAGCCCCGAGGCACCGGCACGCCGATGTAGATGGAGTGATAATCTGCGGGAAGGGCAAAAAAAAAAAAAAAAAAAAAAAAAATCCCGCCGGCGGGGAGCTTTGGTGAGCCGAGCTCCTCCGAACGCGGCTCGGCCGCGCCGCCGCCTTCGCTCACCTTCCTCATCCTCGTACCGCCTCCGGGAGCTGCCGAGGCCCCGCTCGCTCATCGCGTCCTCGTCCTCCATCGCGGAGCGAGCCGAGCGGCGCCGGCGAGGACGGAAAAAAAGGGGAAAAGGGCGATTCGGGGCGAAATTGCTTCTTTTCGCGTGCCCTCGCTGATAATAACGATAATTAAAAAGAAAAGCGATATCCCGCGCGGGTCTCTTCTACGCGTCCCACGACGGTCCCGGAGCCACGGGATTGCGAATTTGGCAATTCCTTCCCGGCTCTCGCTGCGTTTGGGTCCGGATGCTAATTAGGCGCCTAACGAGGTGCCCTCCGGCCCTTGCCTTTCACACTCGACTTGGGCGGGAGAACGGTTACCGCTGCCGGCGGCCCCCCGCCCCCCCGATCCGATCGATGCCGCCCAAAGTCACTTTGAGAGCGGCCCCGGCGCCGGCGCGCGCGGGTTTTCGCCTCCCGCTTCCCGTCAGCTTTGGGGGGGAAAAAAAAGGAAAAAAACAAAAACAAAATCACAGTTTAACCCACTAAATATTGTCCAGCCGGTGGGAAACGAGTCCGCCACCAAGAAGGAGCCACAAGCTTTCAGATTTGCTGTTAAAACCGCTAAAATCCCCACCGAGAAAAGCCAGGGAGCAGCCGCCGCCGCGGCTTCGCCTATGCATAGGGGCAAAAATAACCCCCCCAAACCCATCCCTCGTCCTGCCTTCCAGACACTCATTTTTTTTTAAATTATTTTTCTTTTTTTTTTTCCCCCAACGGTTTTGCCCAGCTCGCCGGCGATTCGGGAGGGGGAAAACGGCTTCCGCAGCTCGTCTCGCCGCGACGGCGCTGCCGGCCGGAGCCGAGCGAACCCGGCCGGCTCCTGCTGAATGCGGGAACGTTATTTTAGGAGGCTCCGGAAAAGCGGTGGTGGCCGTCAGAAAGCTCCCCCGGGCCGGGCCGGGGGGGGGGGGTTAGAGGGCCCCGTCCGCTTCCATTTCACGCCCGGCTTGCGCCGAGCCGCCGCTTCTTTTAATACGAGATATCGATAAATCGGCAGCCGGCCGCTCCCGCTGGCGGGCGGAAGGGGAAGCCGGATTTCCCGCTTCACGGCAGCCCACCTACTGCTCTCTTCCCCGCGCTCGTTTTTCTTCCCAGCCCCGATTTTGAGCCTTTTCTACCCCCCCGCCCGCAAAGCCTGGAGTGAGGCGCAGTGATTTCCGGCGGCACCCGGCTCCTTCGCCGCCGCGTTTCGGGCTGACACCTTGCATTTTCCTCCCCTCCCCTCCCTTTTGAGCCGTGGGAACAGTTTGCAATGGGAGGGGGCAAAAAATAAAATAAAATAAAAGCATATTCCCCCCCCCCCCCAAAAAAAAAAATACTCCGTCTGCGGCTGTCCTCAGCCTGAATTTCTCGCGCGAGGACGACGGGCCCGGCGCGTGCCCACAGGATGGCAGTAAATCCCCATCCTTCCTCCGGTGGTTGTTTTTACCTTTCCCGTTTTCCAGGTGTTTGCACGGTTAAAAAGCAAAGCAGAAATAGAAAATGCACCCCCCCCCCACCCACCCCGACCCCGAGAATCCCCTGGACGCGCTCGCGAGGAGCGGGTGGAATTTATCAGCTTGTATTTATTACCGTTTTAACCAAATACCTCTTGCGGAAAGTAAAATAAATAAATAAATTATCGCACGCGATTGCAATCAGCTGCTTTCCCCGGTTCGAGGTGGCGGGGGGGGGGGGGCACTTCCCGTGCCCGCACGCTGCATTTCGTTTTAATATCCCTCCAGCCTTGCTTTATAATTTCCACCCCTCCCCACCCCAAGCATCGTGTGAACCCGAGCGTATAAATCCCTCCGCTTCGGACGCCCGCCGGAGCTCCGCTCCCGGCCGCCGCTCACGCCTCCCGGCGGCTCCCGGCGCCTTCCTCCTCCTCGTCTTCCTCGCCGCCAACGGGCACGTAACCCCCTTCCCTGGGCAGGCACCAGCACCAGCCGGCGCCCGTCAGGTCCAGCGTCCCCACGCTGACATCCCGCAGCTGGAGCCTCCTGAAATCCACCGTGTCCAGCCTGGAGTAGATGTCGTTGAGCTTCTGCCAGTAGAGCCAGGCCATAACGATGCCGACGACCTGAAACACGCGGCGGCGGCGTTACCTGGGCAAAGCCCTCCCGGAGCTCTGCGCCCTTGCAACGTCGGCATCCTTTGACGAGCCCGTTTGCCAGCTTTGGTGGAAGAGCCCCTGTTTTGAGGGGATTCGGGAGCCCCTGCTTATTTTATTTAATTTTTAAATTTTTTTTAATTATTATTAATTATTATTATTTTATTTATTTATTTTACAGGATTTAAACGCACAGCAGGGACGATTTCATCCAGCAGGTGCAGCAGCCTGCTGTTTGCGGGAATAGCTGTGTGCCTAAAACAAATCCAAGGCCCTTTCCACCCCTCAGGGGAGTTGCATGCATATATATACACATACATATATGTGTATATGCCATTATTTACATCTGCATATGTCTATATAAAGCATATATAATGCACCCATAAATTGCACCCTCATATATCCACCCCTCCCTACGCATATCTATTGCTATCGGAGCGGACGAGACGCCTGTAATTCAGCTTCACCGGGAAAAAGAAAAAAAAATGGATTTTGCAAAGTCACAGTGGTTGCAAGGCAGCCGCGAGCTGGCCGGCGCCAGGGAGGCTCCTCCGAAAGAGGAGCCTGGAGGGCACTTTCCTGGGCGATCAACCGGGCAAAACTTTCTGCAAAAAAGAAAAAAAGGGGGAAGAAAAAAAAAAAAGCACTTTTGGGGCGAGAGCCTCGCAGGCGCGGGCCGCCAGCGTCTCGCCCGCCGGGGCGGCTGCAGGGTCGGGAAGGACCGAAGGGTTTCAAGCTTTCCTAGAGCTAATTGAGTAAGAGGCGAGCGTTTATCTCGTATCGGCTCTTCCTCCCATAAAGCGATATTTATGGGCAGGCCTCTTTGCAGAGGTCACCGGGCGCGAATGGAAAAATCCCTTCGATCGCCCCGGCGTCGCGTGGGAGAGCGGGGAAAAGAATTGCCCCAGCAGCAGCAAAAAAAATAAAAATAAAAATAAAAAATAAACCACTGTTGTTGCCCCCCGCCGCTGTTTCGCCGCTTACCTGGGGCAGCAGCAGGGCGCAGACGATGCCCAGCGTGGCCTCGACGTTGTCCCTGAGCCAGAGCCCCACGGCGTGGATGCAGCCGCGGACGTGGATGACCCCGAGCAGCTCCAGGCGCTGGCCGAGCACGTGGGGGGCGGGGAACAAAACAAAACAAAATTAAAAAAAAAAGAAAAAAGAAAAAGAAAGAAAAAGAAAAAGAGGGGCAAAAAAAAAAAAAAAGGAGAGAGCAAAACAGGTTTATTATAATTATTAATAATAGTTTTCCTGGGTGAAAAGCAAGCGGATTTGCAAGCAGAAGACGTCGCGCGTGGCCAAGGCAGGTGGGGGGGGAGCAAGCGTCACCTCCTTGCCGAGGGTCCGGTACCCGCACAGGGTGTTCAGGACTTCTCCGGGCGCCTGCCGGGACAGAGAGAGCAGCGGCTCGTGGGCTCGCGGTGGAACAAGAGCTTCGCCCGCGGTTTTTCCCCCACCCTGCGTTTAAAACAGCCCCAGGCTGCATCTCCCCCCACCCCCCACCACCACGATAAAGGCGATTTTACGGGGGATTAAACGCGTTTGACTCATTTAATTGCGGGTTGGGCGATTTTGCAAAGTTTGCCACGCCGGAGGGAAACTAAATGGGGTTTTGTAGGAGGGAAAAAAAAAAAAAAAAAAAAAAAGAAAGATTTTTTTTTTGATGGTGTGGGGGGGGGGAACCAGAGGGGTGTTAAAATCCTCCAGGCTCCAATCTCCGCTTGCTCATTCGAACGTTTCGAGAGCTCACGAGACAAATCCAGCCCACGCCGCTGTCCAGGAGCTTTTAACATTAAATTCCTCTGCCTCTATCAGGCTGAAAAGTGCTAAAATTGAGGATTTCCACCTTAAAAAAAAAAAAAAAAAAAAAAACACTCCTTGTTCTCGCTCATCCCAAGAGAAGCGAGGCTGGGATCGCTCCGGCCCCCCTTAAAATCTCTAAACACCCCGAGCGGCTTCGGCCACAAAATTCCTGCTCCCGCGGGAATCAGCGAGGAAATGACTCAGGTGCCGCTTTAGCGCCTGCAGCTAGCAAAAAAAACAAACAAAAAAAAAACAAAAACAAACAAACAAAAACTATTACTTGTAAAAATCAACAGTTTAGCTGGCAGAGCTGTTTCGTTAGTGGATTTTATGGCCCCAAACTGCAGAGTGAAAAATGCTGATGGGGGGGGGGAAGAAAGAAAAATAAATAAATAAATAAAAAAAACTTGTCTCCGGGGCACGTCCTCGCCAGGGATGAGAAATCCCATCGTCGAGAGCCAGCGAAGGCCCTTAATCAGCATGCTGATTAGAGGCGAGAGGTATTCCTGCCGCTGATTTGCGCATCAGGCTTCTGCTCATAATTAATACCACTCAGCTTTCCCCCTTTTTTAAAAAAAAATAAAATAAAATAAATAAAAAAGCTAAACTAAGCTGAAAAAAAAAGGAGCTAAATTTAAGGTCTGTTTTTCCCGCGTGACTTTTCAGAGCGCGGGGCAAATGTTATCGGGATATTTTTACTAGCTCAAGAAGGCAGAGCTTAATAAAACACAACACAGCTCAATCCTGGGAGAGTTTTTTAGAGGGTTTGGGGTTTTTTTTCTGTTTGTTTGTTTTGGGGTTTGGGGGTTTTTAGCGCCGTACCCTCCTGACGCAGCATGTGTGGGGCACACCGCAGGCCAGCGGGCCACTGCCGTTGCACGAGTGGTACTGGTTGACCCGCCAGTCGCGGTACTCGTCACCGCCGCAGCAGGAGAACTGCAAAAAAAAAAAAAAAAAAAAAAAAAAAAACCCAAAACAAACAAATAAATAAAATGCAAAAAAGAAAAAAAAATGCAATGTCCAAACCTGAGTGTTTCCAGCGGCTGCAAAGAAAAAGCTGCTTTTTTCCTTCAGAAAGGGAGTGAAAAAAAAAAAAGAAAAAAGGAAGAAGAAAGGCTTTAATGAAAGAGTCATTTTCTGCTCCCTGCAGGATAAAAGCCGGCTTTTTATCTAGCGAGTCACCTCCTCTCTTGGCGGACACATTTGTGGCTTTACATCTTTCCCTCGGAAAGAAAAAAAACTCGCTGTAGCGGGCAGGAGAGGTGCGTGCTCGACAGTAACCTATTGCACTATACCCATATATGCATATATATACATATACACACACACATATATATATATATATATATTTTTTTATCCCCATTTTTTGCATGAAAGCGCCCGGATGCCGAGGACCTTTGGCAGAAGCGCTCTCGAGACACGTGTGGATAACTTCAGATACGCAGAGGTATAAGGACTAGGCCCCCCCCCCCGAGGCGAGCGCTGACCTTTTCCTGCACAAAATCCAAGATGTTCTTGAAGTCGAGGTCATCGTAGTAGTGCCTGATGCCCTCTTGGATGTTGGCGTGGAAAACCGCATGCATCTGCGGGGAAATAAAATAAAAAGTCCCGTAGGAAAAAGCAGCTGGAGGGGCAAAGCCAAACTTTAATGTAATTAAAGCAAAGGGTTTAACGAGCCCTAAGGAGAATCCCCAGCCGGGTGCGGGTGAGCGGATAAAGCTAATTACCTTATCCCCCTCCTTTCCCCAGCCAGGGTGCCTTAATTGCGCTCACCTTGCTCTCGAAGACGATCTCGGCCAGCAGCAGCAGCAGCTGGGCCACGAAAAGCGCCAGGAGGATCCAAAAAAACTGCATGGGAAAAGGGGGGGGGGGGGGGGGGGGGGGGGGAGGGCACGGGATCAGCCGCCGCGGGAGCCCAAATCACTGCGCCGCGCTCCGCGAGCGGGCACGGTTATATCCAGCTTATATCCATATACCCAGCACATGCACGCGAGCTGCATGCATGGGGACTTTGCATGTACTTTTCCCTTCCCCCCCCCCCTCTTTCCCCCCCTTTTTTTTTCTTTTTTGCAACGGTGCTTGCAGCAGGTAGCTCTTCCTTGCCAAAACCAAATGCTTTGGAGAAAAGCGAAAAAGAAAAGCGCCAGCCCCCAAAACCTGCGGGAAAGGAGCTTTCTAGGAGCGATGCCTTTTTGCAAATCTAATTTATCGCGGCGTTTTTGGGCCGTGCAATTCAATTTGCTCCCTTTCCAAGGCTAGCCCCTGCCTCCCAAGCTGGAAAAATATCTAAAGGCACATTGGGCTCAATCCTTTAAGGATTAAGCATCCCTGGGTCCTCCAGCTACTCTCCTTTGGGATAAAAAAATCATGAAACCTCCCTAATTCACTGCAACGTTCGTGCCAGCAATGCAGCACAGCGATGCTCTGCACAGCTCTGCTGCAATTAAGCTTTTCCAGCTAATTTCCATGGGGCTTGTGGTGCAATTGTGCAAACAGCCACGGGGAAAAGCTCCAAACCCAAAGCACTGCTTTAACATGTTTTATTTATTTTGATGGGTTTTACGCAGAAAACAGCTCTGCCGGATCTGCCGTTTCCTGGCGGTTCGTCTTCCCGTTTGCATCTGCAACGGGGAATCGCCTGGAAATCAAACTTTTATTTTACAAAGCCCCTTGGCAAATTCAGCGCTTTCTGGATGCTCAAATACCCACGGGAGCCGCCAGGCAGGAGGCGCCGAGCCAGGATACGACCTGCTTCTGGCAAAACCAGCTTGAGAAAAAAAACCCAGGAGTCCTCGATCTGGGCGTATAGAAGTGCAAAACCGCCCCATAAACGCAGCCGGAGCTTAAATTTGCCAACTTGCCCAGAAGTGCCCCAAAACCGAGCTGCCTTTGGGGCATTTAGGGGATGATTTGCACCGGTAGCCAAGCTTTGCAAACTGCTACGGGTGAGAAACCTCCAAAAATCGATTCCCTCCCTTTAGAAACCCCAAAGCGGCCGCTTAAACGTCCCTGATAGCTGAAACCTCCTTCCTCGGCTCTGCTGCCTAAAGACTCGGGAGAGCGCGACTGCCCAGGGAAAAGATGCAAAGAAAAAAGGAGAAAGGGGAGAAAAAAAAGAGGGAGGAAAGAGGGAGGAAAGAGGGAGGAAAGAGGGAGGAAAGAGGGAGGAAAGAGGGAGGAAAGAGGGAGGAAAGAGGGAGGAAAGAGGGAGGAAAGAGGGAGGAAAGAGGGAGGAAAGAGGGAGGAAAGAGGGAGGAAAGAGGGAGGAAAGAGGGAGGAAAGAGGGAGGAAAGAGGGAGGAAAGAGGGAGGAAAGAGGGAGGAAAGAGGGAGGAAAGAGGGAGGAAAGAAAAAGGTAAATGGGGAAAAGAAGGAGGAAAAAATGAGAAAAAAGGGAAAAGGAGAAAAAAGGGAAAGAAGGAGAAAAAGAGAGAAAAGGGGGAGAAAATGGGAGAAAAGGGAGAAAAAGGAGAAAAAAGAAAAAGGGAGAGAAAAGGAAAAAAGGAGGAAAGGAGGGGAAAAAAGGAGGAAAGGGAAAAGAGAAAAGGAAAAAAGGAGAAAAAAGGAAAAGAAGGAGAAAAAAGGAAAAAGGGGGGGGAAGGAAAAACAGAAAGGGAGAGAAAAGGAAAAAAAAGGAAAAAAGGGGAGGGGAAGGAAAACAAACCGCGGCGCGGGCCGGGCCGGGCCGGGCCGGGCCGGGCCGGGCGGGGGAGACGGCGGCGGCGGCGGGCGGGCGGCCGTACCGCCCTGAGCAGCGCCCGGTTGTCCCGCAGGCTCCCGACGGTGCCCACGAAGGAGACGCTGAACACGGTGGCTCCCAGGAGCAGCAGCATCACGGCCGGCGCCAGGAAAACGCCCTCCAGCGTTTTGTGCTTCTGCCGCTCCACCTCGGCGTAAACCCCCACGCCCAGGATGGCCAGGCCCAGCACCTGCGGGCGGGAATTGAGGGGAAAAAGGGGGAGGGGGGGAAAGCTGGGAAAAAAACAAACGGGAACACCCCATTCCCCTGGGCTACAGCCCCTTCTGGGCTTGCACCAGCAAAAGATGGGACGGATATCTGGGGGGGAAGAAAAAAAAAAGGTGCAAATACAGTAACATCACTTATTTTGCTCCTGTTCGGGGGAAAAACAAGATGGATTTTTGCAGTTTGTCCAGCCCAAGGTCGGACACGTTGCACCGCGGGGTGCAGCGAGGCGCTTGTGCATCCCCCGGAAAATCTGCTCCTACCCAAAGCAGCAAAATAACTCGGCCGAGGGGCGGTTGAACCCTCGGGGGGGGGGGGGTTAAGGAGGAGAACTCCGGAAGGGGGTTTTCCCAAGGGGGAGAGGGGTGCAAAGCTCAAGCTTAATAATAATAATAATAATAATAATAATAAATAAAAATCAGCGCGGTGCATTTAAACCCGGCCGAGCCCGGCGCGTCGCCCGCCACCGCCGGCGTTGCAACCGCACCGAGCAAAAGCCCGGCGGCACCTACCGAGAAGAGGGTGGCGTAGGCGGCCAGGGCGAATTTGATGCCGTAGTAGTAGAGGGGGGAATCCCTGCAGCCGCCGGGCCGGGCCATGTCGCCGGCGACCGAGCCGCCCTTCGCCCGGCTCTGGCGGCTCCGGCGTCCGCGCGGAGCAGCCCTCGCCCTCGCCCCCGGCGCGTCCGCCTACGGGAGCAAACGGAAACGCGCGGGCGCGCGGTTGGCACGCGTGAAAACGAAAATACGTGATTTCGCGTAAGGGTTGGACCGCGCTCTGCGAGCGCTGGGCTCGCCCGAGGCTGTGCAGCGAATTTTTTCTGAGGCGAAACGAGGAAGAAGTCGGGTTCCCCGCGGAAGGACGCGACCGAAGGCGGAAAGCACCTAGGAACTATTAGCGAAGAAGGAGGAGGAGGGGGGAAAAAAACACATATTCGCTCTAGCAGACTTGCTGCAGGGGAGCGATCGTGGATTTAGGCAGTATTTGGACAGGAGCAGACGGAAACCAGCCTGGAATCATGCATTTATTTACGCTAAAATCACTATAGCAGGGAGGAAACGCACCTGGTCTGCTGGGCGCGGGGACGGCTGAGCTTTTAAAAAGGCAAACGCTGATTTTTTTTCCGGGTTCAGACAGCGCTCGCAACTCGACCACGCGCCCGGTGCCGTCCGCGGGGCGGCGGGAGCGGAGCCCCGAGTTACCTCCCGCCTTTAATCATTAACCCGCGGCAATCATTAACCCGGGGCCTTCGGCCTCGCCGCCTCCGCGGGCCAGGGCTTTGCCCTGCCGGTTTCGCCCCAAAAAAGCAGCGGCGAGGACTGGGAGCAACGGCGCTCGCGGCGGGGGGGAAAGAGTTCAGCCCGCGGGAAAACACGCTCGCTCTTACGCCTCTCCTAGCTTGGGGGCCGGCAGACACTTTTTCATCACACCCCTGCTTACAGTTTAGGCTGGTACCTGCCACAAGGGGCTTGTAGCCTTGCAAAAAAAATAAAATAAAAAAAAAAAAATTTGCCAGGTAGAGTGCTTCTAATTGCAAATTAAGGCCCAAACGGTTCCCGTTTCCCTTCTGCTTGTCGTTATTCGTTCACGAACCACAGGAACGGAGGGATCCGGTTGCTTTTTGCGCGGCGAACGGTGCAACGCCGGGAAAAACCCGCCGGGCAGACAGAAGCTCTCCCGAGTCGTTGCCGTTCTCTTAAATAACCTGCGGTAAAGCACAGGAGCTCGTTGCACCCCTTTAAGCCAAACAAAATAACCCTCCTGTCTGCGATGCCGAGGGGTCTGGACGCCCGGGACGGGGAGGCCGCGGCGGCCGAGCGGATCCAGCTGCCGCCGTTGCACCCGTTCCTCCTCGCCGTGTGAGGCGTCAGTCACTGCCATCAATATTTAATCCGCTGCCAGCAGGTACCTGCCTCCCATACGCTAAAGAAATAATAAATTAATAAATAATCAAGCCTACAGGGCTGCAAAACTATCCGGCAGCTCGGGCTCCAGGTTGGAGCAAGGGGGTGAGGAGGCGGGGAGGATAAAATAAATAAAACTCCCTTCGTGCTCCAAAAGGAGCCCAACAGCTCCCAGCTGCGGGGCTGCAATCAGCCCCCCGCCGGCCGCTCTCCTCCCCACCCCCGAAATGCATTTTTTCCAGGGGAAATTAAAGGCTTTTGCTCCTCGGGCCGTCGCAGGGAAGCCCGTCGCCTCCCAGGTCCCGCTCGGAGCCAGCTCTAACGCCCCTCAAACCGTCGCTATCGAACACGACGAGGAGCGGGCAAAGAAAATAAATAAAAATAAAAGTAGCCTCTTTGCTAAGCTATACTAAAAAAAAAAAAGTGAACCCAACTCTGCAGCCGCAGCGTTAATCCCCTGCTTGCACCAGGGGCAGGAAGAAGCCGTCGCCCGACGGCAGAAAATAACCCCGGGCAAGAGTGGGACCGCTGTATTTTGCTGCAATTTGCCCGTGCAAAACGCCGATAAAGCCGATGAGGCCAATTTTCTCCCAGGTACAAAACAAAATATATAAAAAAAATATCTCTGCGTGCCACTGACTTACAGGCGCTATCGGCCTTGGTCTCCCTAAAACGAGATACTCAACTGCATTTATCCGTCCAAGAGGGCCTGGAAAGGAGGCGACGGGCAGGAGCGATGCCCTCGAGCAAAAAAAAATATCTCTTTGGTACCTAAGAGAGGCGGATTGGGGAAGAAAAAGATATTAAATAGCCTCAAAACCCCCCAAAATTCCAACCACGTCCCATAACAATAATAAAATAGAAATCAAGCCAGTTTGACAAAACCTCTTTTCCAAAAACCTTCGTGCGCTGGCATTAATTACACCCTCCCCCTCCCGTTCCCTTAAATCATTATCCGTCACAGCAGCCTTTCCCATGCCAAAAAAAAAAGCTGGGGAAATAATAATAAAGGTCTTTTCTATCTCCCGGCTCCGGGAGCTTTATCCGTGCTGACAGTTGTTGGAGCTGGTGCTGATGCAATTATCTAATCAGGCCCTTCCTCCGGCTGCCAGCACGCACCGAGGAAGAGGAGGAGGCGGCAGATCACCCTGCCCCGACGCAGCCCTTCCCCGGCAGAAACCGGTGCATCCGCCGCCCGCCAAGCCGGGCCCCGAAACCGGGAGGAGAAAAGGAAGGGGGAAAAAAAATAAAATTAAAAAAAAAAAGGCAACGCTAGCAAGGTGCATTTGGCATGGAATTGCTTGGAGCCATCATTGGATTTAGCCGGTTTCGTTTCATTCCCGAGCCGGGAAAAAATAAATAAATCAGTCAATAAATCTCAGCTTCTCTCTGGTCCGCGGTGCCTGGCGACGCTCCGAGCTCCGGGAAAGCGCCCGACGCTCAGGCGTCGCGCGAGAGCCCGCGTGAGAAGCAGAAAGGGATTCAAAGCCGCTCGGAAATCGGGATTTAGCAGCTGCATCCGCCTCGAGGAGCGAGGTTTCCCGGACCTTCGCTCCCGCGGCACCACGGGCCCGCTCCCGGGCGCTGCCGCCTTCTCCCCGCGGCCGCGCGTTGCCGAATCCGTGGGGAAAAGAGCCCCAGAAAAAAAAAAAATTCACAGAAGGAATTTGCAAAAAACCACATTTTCCCTCCACTCACAAAAAGAAAAAAAGCTGGAAGAAGCAAGAAAAAAAATAAATAAATAGAAACCGCGCGGTGCGTTTATCACTTTTCCCCCTTCTCGCCCGTTTTAGCACCCTGGGATCACGGTCGCTCAAGCTGTCGGCATGGGCATTTCCTTCTCCCAAGAAATGATTAAAAAAAAAAAAGAAAGAAAGAAAGGGGGGAAAAAACACCAATTTCATTTCCAGGAGCAAGATGCCACTTGAGCTCCCTGCTTGAGACGCATTTGTGCCCCGCGGCGGCTCCTCACCTTTTCCTAGAGCAAATTTTTGAGCGCTAATGCTTCGCCCGCCTGGCTCCCCGCTGGGGCTTGTTCAGGAGATGAAGCTTCCAGCAAGGCGCGATGCCAAAAAAAAAAGGGGGGGCAAAAAAAAGGGGGGGCAAACCTTGCTCCGACGCGGGCGCTTTCGTCTCGCCCATGCGCCGAGCGGGCAGGGCCCAGCAAAAACAACGGCAGAAAAATGACCTTTATCCCCCCTGCGAATTGCAGGTGGGTTCGATCCGATGGGACCGGCCGACTCGCACGGGACTCGGGGTGCCCTGCGCTTTGGCCCTCCGCTCTCCCTCCGCAGCGACCACTCGGAGCACTCCAAAATGCAGATTTTTGTACCCAAAAGGGACCAACTAGGTGCCAGCATACAGCTCAGCTCTATAATTCATGAAACAACAGAGAAGCCTGCAGAAAGCATGGCAAAAACATATATATATATATATATATATATATATATATATATATGTATATATGGTGCTCTGGGGTACTCAGGCTAACGCAGCTTTGAACCCCACTTACTACCGCAGCTTTGGAAAGGGGCCGAATTAAGCGGCTGCGGCAATCGAAGGGTCCCCAAATCTGCCTGTTCCCGGCCTCTTTTTTTGGGGGGGAAAAGCAAAGATAGGCGGCACCCTGCCCGCTGGGGGCAAGGCCAACCACGCGGGCAGCGGATAACGCTCGTCCCCGTGCCCGAAGCGTTTGCACTGTTCGAGCTTCCAAATTGCAAAATAATCGTTAAAACCCCGCCGGGTTTTGAGGCTGCTTCCACCAGGCACAGCAAAGCCGAGGAAGGTGAAGGCAAACAGGGGATGGAGGCGAATGCGCCCCAGGGGCCTTTTCTCCTTCCCTTGCTTATCCCTACGTCGCACGTGGCAGAGCAGCAAGCAAAACCCAGGGCGTTACTTTGCCGAGGTGGTTTTGTTTGTTCATTTAATTCCCAGTTGCGGGTTTTTTGTTTTTTTTTTTTTCCCTCCTCTTGCACGCTAAAATTTATGATTCCTGCAGCAGCACCGCACAGCTCATCGCTGCTGCCGCCAGCAGCTCAGGAGCCAGAGCAGCGGTTTGACTCAGCTCTAAGGTAGGATTTAAAAAAAACCCTCATCCTCAAACGTGCTTTCTCCCCAATTTAGCCTCTCCGACCTCCAGCCGCTTCAGCCCAGTTGCTGGAGCAGCTGCTGGCGCACGAGGACCCTATTGCAATAGGGATGCCGCAGCTCCAGGCTGCTCTTTTCAGCCCACAAATGGGCTTAAATACGTGCTAGAGAAGCACCCGTGAGCGTATTGCAACAAGCAGCACTCCCATATTCACCGGCTTAAAAGTTATATTGCCGATCACCGCATAGCTGCATGCAACAGCCCCTGCCCAGGCCGAGGTGATTTATAAAGCGTACGAAGAACCGAAACGCTCCCCAAAGCCCCGTCTCTAAGGGGGCTTGTGAACCCGCTCACCCTGCGAGGGCAAGAAGTTAAAAGCAGAAACCTGTGCCCAAGGGTTTTGCTACAGCACTTCGCACCTACGAACCTCCCAGAGGCACGAGAAGGCGGTTCGGAGCCAGGGCCGCGGGCTCACGTTCAGCAACCGCAGCGCGAACCGGAGCCGCGCGCCCCCCCAGCCGTCCCGATGCAGGGGTCTCCAAAGCGCCTTTACAGGGAGAGCGGTGCGGAGCGAGGGAGCTGCGGCACGAGCCCCCGTACAATAACCAGCCTGGGGAACGCAGACAAAACGCAGATGCGTAAAACTCAACGGGGAGCTCGGCCGCGCTCGGTTTAAAGCCCGTGCAACGCTAGCGTGGGGTTGACGGGGGGAGCAGGCTGCAGCGAGCGGAGGAGCGCGTGCCGGGCAGCCGGCCGCTCGCAGGAGGAGCCTGTGCCCGCGCCGCCGGTCCGAGGCAGCCTATTTCTGGGGCTTTTAGGGTCGGAGATGTTTTACCCCCCAAATTAGTTGCAAGCAGCGGCTTGGCAAAAGCTTCCCCCAGGGTCTTTCCACCCGATGGAAAAGTCCCGCGGGGGCGACTTTTACCCCCCCACCCCCGGCATCCCGGCCAGCAGCTCACGAGGACGCGCAGCTGCCTGCAGCCCCGCGCTGGCGTAACCGTATTAGCGTGAGGCATCGCCCGAGCGAGTTCGTTGCGCCGAGACGCGGAGCCGAGCGTCCAGGCACCGCTCGGCTCCGTGGAAAAGACCCCGGGCGGCTTCCCCCCCACCCCCCCCCACCGGCCGCAGCGGCGGGCAGGCGTTTCCCTGCGGATCCAGCTGCGTTAGGCGTCCTTGCCTTGCTGTGGTCCCGTCTGGTGGAAACCCCTGCAAAACCCGGGCGAAAGCCTTGCAAAGTTATTCCCTGCCCCAAGGGCAGCACCGGGTTTTTGTTCCCCGGGAAAGGCGCTTTGGGGGCGCTTGGCACCGCTGCCGGGAAGCCCAGGCTGAAAGCGGTTCGCGCCGGCCCGGAAAACAACAGGAAAAGGCAAGGTTTTCCCCGTCTGCCCGTTACAATGCCTTTTCCTTTGCTTCCCCAGAGCCGACGGCAGGCACGGAGGGACATCGCGGTGTCCGGAGAGAGGAAGGAAGAGGGCATGGCTGGAAGAACCGCGTGTTCCTTGCACGGCGGTCGATGCAACAGCGGAAACGGCCGCTGCTTCCCAACGGGAGCGTGCGAAGCCGTCGCTCGCTTTTTCCGGCCGGGGGAAACGGAGGCAGGGGACGACGGGGGTGGGGGACGTGCTGCAGGCGGCCCTGCACCTCCAGGCCTCCTCCGGCAAGCGCTTCCCGGCCCTGGCAGGCCGCGTTCCTGTTACACTGCCGGATTTTTAGGCAATGCTGCCATCGAGTGGTCCAGGCGCATCCACACCAAGGAGCCGGAGGTGGGAATCATTTGGGGGGGGGGGAGACACGGCCTGGACCGCCAGACCCTCCAACCCCTGCTAGGTCTCGTCTAAGCCCTTTAGGAGCGTTTCGTTGCTTATGAACGTGTGCTAAAACGGGGTTCAAACGCTCAGCCTGACTGAACGCTGCGCTGGGGCCGTGCGCCGAGCACAGTTCGGACCCAAACTTCCCCGCGACGCCTGCCCGCGGCGAAGCGGAGCCCCGACGGCTCGACCGGAGGCTGCCGGCTCAGCTGCCGCCTTCCCTTGGTTTTCGAGCCTCCTTCCCGGGGATATAATTTAGGAGCAACATAGCAGCATCCCTCTAGGAAACTGGAGGTAGAGGCTCATCTTTAAGGGGCGGTTTTTCCTTTTGTAAAGGAAAAACCTCTCCAGGCACGGCACGTGCTGCCTAGCACTCGCTCTGCATCCCGAGGGAAAAAAAAATACCCGCCCTGCTAGGCAGCCGTGCAGTTTGCTGGGGCGGGGGGTGCCCACTCGGAGCAATCGCACGGCCGTTAGCAAAGAGTTAGGTTGGAAAAGGTCTGTTCAGGCGGGTCTGGGCTTTACCGCCGTCCCCCGTTAGTGTAAATGCACCGAACGATGCGTTTTCAAGCCGTTTCCCCCCAATTCGGAGCAAAACCTCGACCGGGCCGTGCAATTAATAACGTGTTTTAAATTCACGCTGACTTTTTGGAGGGGGACGAAACAGGGCCGGGGCCGGCGTCGGGGGCGAGGCGGCCTCGAGCCGCGTCCCCGCCTGCGCGGGGCGGCCCCGGGGCCCCCGGCAGGGCCGGAGCCGGCCGAGCCCCCCCGGGACAGCGGGGGCCGGGGCCGGGCTCGGCGCCGGCTCTGCCCATCGCGCCCTGGCGCCGCCCGCGCCGCTACAAGAGCCGCCGCCGCCGCCGCCGCCGGCTCCGCTCCGCGCTGCGCCGCGGGGACGCGCGGCCGCCGGCCCCGGCCCCGGCCCCGGGAGGGACCCGCGCCCCGAGCCCGCAGGGATCTGCGCTTCGAACCGGGGAGGACCCGCGCCCCGGCCCGGGAGGGATCCACTTCCCGAAGCGGCTGCAAACCGAACCGGGAGGGAGCCGCACCCTGAACCGGGAGGGAGCCGAACCGGGAGCGATCTGCACCCGAACCGGGAGAGAGCCGAAGCGGGAGGGAGCCGAACCGGGAGCGATCTGCACCCGAACCGGGAGAGAGCCGAACCGGGAGGGAGCCGAACCGGGAGCGATCCGCGCCCGAACCGGGGAGGGACCCGAACCAGGGAGGGAGGTGAAGCGGGAGTGATCCGCGCCCGAACCGGGGAGGGAGCCGAACCGGGCGTGATCCGCGCCCGAATCAGGGAGGGAGCCGAACCAGGGAGGGAGCTGAACCGGGCGTGATCTGCGCCCAAATCAGGAGAGATCTGAATCGGGAGGGACCCGAACCGGGAGCGATCCACAACCTGAACCGGGAGGGACCTGAACCAGGGAGGGATCCGAACCGGGGAAGGACCTGAACGAAGCACAATCCGCACCTGAACCAGGAGAGATCTGAACCGGGAGGGACCTGCACCCGAACCAGAAGAGATCCGAACCAGGAGAGATCCAAACCGGGAGGGACCTGAACTGGGAGAGATCTGAACCGGGAGCCGAACCAGCTGCACCCTGAACCAGGAGGGCTCTGCACCCCAAACTGGGAGGGATCCGAACCGGCTGCACCCAAAACGGGGAGGGCTCCACAACCGGTTTCAGAGGGATCCGAACCAGCTGCACCCCAAACTGGGAGGCAGCTGCACCACGAGCCATCTGCACCCCGAACCGGGAGGACCAGGTGCCCCGAAGCGGCCAGCGAGGCCCTGAGCCGCGGGACGCTGCACCCCGCGCCGGCCATGGAGAACCCGCTGCCCGCGGCGGAGGAACTGGAGCGCCGGCGGCCGCACGACGCCTCGCTCAACGAGTCCTACGCCAACCAGTTCGTGCAGCCGCCGTGGCAGGTGGCCCTGTGGGCCATCGCCTACGCCCTCATCGTGGCCGTCTCCGTGGTGGGCAACGTGGTGGTGATGTGGATTATCCTGGCGCACAAGCGCATGCGCACCGTCACCAACTATTTCCTGGTGAACCTGGCCTTCGCCGAAGCCTCCATGGCCGCCTTCAACACGGTGGTGAACTTCACCTACGCCGTCCACAACGAGTGGTACTACGGGCTGCTCTACTGCAAGTTCCACAACTTCTTCCCCATCGCCGCCGTCTTCGCCAGCATCTACTCCATGACGGCCATCGCCCTGGACAGGTGAGTCCCGGCGCCGACGCTCGGCCGAGCGCCGTGCCGCTTGCCCCGGACGGAAAGTCGGCGAACGCTCGCGGGGAGACGGCGTTTTCCCGGGGTGAGCGGGGAGGGGGGTCGGTGGTGCGGATACCTCCTTCCTTCCCCCCAGCGCCGCTCCTTGCTTCCCCTCCTGCTCTTCCAAACCACCTGAAAATCTTTTATTCGGTGGCATCACCCCCCCAAAAAAAAAAAATCAAAGCTCCCGATTGCTTTTGGGTTACGAAGGGTTACGGAGAAGATGCTCCGCTCGCCTTCAACCTGCGCTTTCCCCCCCGCCGCGTTTGCTCGGAATAAAAAGCAGATCGGCCGCGGCGAGCTGGAGGAGTCGGCCGGGCTCCGCTGCCTCCTGCAAACGCATCCTGGGGCCTTTCCGCCCAGCTGCGGTTTTTGGCACCAAATTTCCATCGGGGAAGGAAAGCGGGAAGACGAACGTCTCCCGTAGCGCTTCCGAGAGTGGGAAAACCGCCCGCGTTTTGCGACCTGAAGGTAACAACGTGCATTAAATTCAGGAAGATGTTGCGGGAATCCGAAGGGAAGGATTTTCCCCGGTGAGCGATGAAACGTGCTCCGGGCACGGAGCCGGTCTCCGAAGTCAGCGCTCGCCGGGAGAACCAGGTAGATGCGGCACATCAGGCCGTGTTCCCAGCCAGGGCGGTGTTTGAAATCAAACAGTTCCGATTTTTTTTTTTAGCTTGAAGGCTCTGGCGTTGGGACCGATCCCACCTCGGGCTCCGAAAAACGCGTCGCGACGCCACTGCTCTGCATCCGGCAGAAGGGGCTCCGAGCGGCCTCACTTGGCGCTAGCAAAATGGGCCAAATCCTTCATTTTGGGGCATATTTGGGACAGCCCACGCCGCATTTCCGAGCACGGGGGGGCCGCTAGCGAGCCGGCAGCCCCTTCGCCTGCAGCAAGGAGGCTCCCCGCCGATGGACAGCCGGGAATACGGCCCAGGGATAAAATATGCTGGATGATTTGCAGGGCTGGCAGGCAGGAAAAAAAAAATCACCTCTGGGCTCAGAAATGCAACCGGGCTAAGCCGAAAACGGCACAGGCAGAGCAAACACGGCGCCCGCAGGTGCCCGCTGAGCGGGTTCGGAGCCCCGGAGGGGACATGAGGCCAAGCCGGACTCTGCGGCACTTGGGCTATTTAATCCAGAGCGATTTTCCTTTTCTTCAAAGTTTTCTATACCGTGGTACCAACCGCCTGCATCTTCTCGGGCCACGTTGCTGTTTTTACGCCCCAGAAAAACCCCCTTCTCCCACCTCCACCAGCCCAAACGCTGCCAAACTGGCATGTGGGGGACCGCAAACCCAGCCGGGCTCTTATTTCTAGCTTTCTAGCTTTTATTCTTTCCTAAATTCTGGATTTCTTATCTCTTATTTTCCAGCCGTTACAAATTAGCAGTAATTAAAGCAGCTTTTTGCCTGCCTTGGGATTAGAGGGTCTCGAAAGGCTGCAAAAGCCGTGCTGGACACCTCTGGAAAGCGACATAAAAGCCACTAAATCTGCCACTTTTTCCTTGCCCTCCCTGCAAAAGGGACCAATTGAGTCCCCGAATGAGCTGCAATAAATGGTTTTCTTTGCGGGGAAAAAAAAAAGGAGGGAGGAAAAAAATCCCTGTCGAAGACTGAACAACCGTTTCTCACGGACCTGGAGCGCTTTCCCTCCTCCTCCTCCTCGAGGAGACGAAAAAGAGGGGGAAAAAATAATAAAAAAAAGGCCCTCAACCTCAAAAAGGAAGCGGTTATTAAAATGTTAGAACAATTTTCTGCTTAGTGATACAATTATTGGGTAATTAGACGACGTTTTAATATGAAATAATGGCCTAATTATTTTCAGGATATGTTGCTGCATTTCCATCCATCTCCAGCATTTTTATGGGCTCTGTTACCAGCTCCTCGGCGCAGCCCAGACCCTTTTGAGTATGTTATTTTTTTTCCCCTCCCCATCAGAGCCCTTGGCCGGGGGAACGGTTGTTATTCCCATTTTAATTCCCGCTGGGTGGCCGAAGCGGAGGTCACGTGGCGCCGGCGGCTTGGAAAGCGCCCGAAAAGCAGGATTCAGGGTCAGTTTTATCCATAGCTCGTCCCATCCCATCGGAAAGGCCTCGGAAAGGCGGTTCGGTCGGATTTTATTGCATCGCGACGAAGCTCGTTTTGCAAGGCTCCTGCGGCCGCAAAGCGCCTTCAGCCGGGCCGGCGACTTCCAACCCGAGGTGCATTGCCAGGAATTAGGTGTGAGATGCAAAATCAGGCTCTTGCTCAAGGCTGCAGCCCCTTCCCCGGCCCCGTTTTTCAACGGCATCGGCCCGATTTGCCTGGAAATAGCCTCATTTTCCGCTCTTTGCCTGCTCGAGCTGCCGGTTCGAGCATCACTGGCGACGGGAGAGGGGTAATTAGCAGGCGGCTTAGCTGGATTTTCAGCTGCGCCAGGCTGATAAGGGCTGGTGTCCCCCCGGGTGCATGCTCCTCCCGCCTATTTCTACATAAATCTCCATGCTTTTGCCTCTGCAAATGCGAAACGCCGCCGCGGGGCGTTACTCTCCGTGCCCGGCGTGGGGACGCGGAGGACCGGCGGGGTCGCGAGCGCCGTCGCGGCTCGGCGATGCTCCTGGGGAAACGCTCTGTGCAGCGCCGGCGCGCTCTGCCTCCGCCGCAGGTACATGGCCATCATCCACCCGCTGCAGCCCCGGCTCTCGGCCGCCGCCACCAAGGTCGTCATCGGCGTCATCTGGCTCCTGGCTTTCCTGCTCGCCTTCCCCCAGGGTTACTACTCGGTGACGGAGGAGCTGCCGGGCCGGCTGGTGTGTCTGGTGGAGTGGCCGGAGCACGACACCAACGCCTACGGGAAAACGTGAGTCGGGCCGGCACGGCGGGAAGCGGGGGCGGCCGGGAGCTGCCGGATCGCCCGCCGAGAGTGGGATGAGTTTGTCGGTCAGCAGCGAGTTGCGGGACCGGCCTTTCCACCCCCCTCTTCCGCAGCCCTCGCCGCCTGCGCGATGAAAGCCGGCACAGCCCGGGATATTATTTTACCGTCCAAAAATAACCTTGCGGGGCCAGGTGGCCGGGCTGTTGTCAAACCCTCTCCCTTGCTTTCGTGACCCTGGCTGCAGTTATCCGAGGAAGGCAATGGGGGAAATGCTCCCTGCGGCTCGTTTGCAGCACCCGGATGGGGAGAAAGATGGGGAAAAACAGCCAGAGATAGGGAAAAATAAGGAAGCCTCCGGGCGGGCAAGATGCCGGAGCGGCGTCAGAGCCGAGCAATCCAGGTCAACTCAGTTCAGCGGCTCCTCACCGCCGCTCTCGCCTGCTTCGAGCCCCGGCGAAGCCCTAACCGCGGAGCCACCGAGACCCTCTCTTTAATTAGCAAAATGGAAAACAGCCCTGCAAAAATCCAGCACGAACAGGGAAGGCCTTGCCCCAGGTCTCGTCTTGCCTCCCTGCAAGCTCTGAACGGTCTCGTACGCCCCAGCGAACGTGTCAGATTGACGCTGGGAGGAAATATAACTTGTCCCCCCTGGGGTTGCAATAAATTGCAAAGAAAAAAACAAAAGAAAAGGGAAATTTGGCCCAGTGCATGTTGCACTCAGCTGTTGCCTGCTGTGCTCTTTGGCACCAGGGCCGGCGTTATGCCTGCAGCCGCCAAATCTGTAGCGTGCCAACTCGGGCGATGCACATCTAAGACATTTGCCCTGTAGGGAAATCCTTTAGCGTTTTAGCTGAATATTCCCATCCTTTAAACAGAGGGAAAAAATAATGCCATTTGCTCCTGCCAGATGAAAGGGAGCTTTCATCTTTAAGATAATTCAGGTGTAAACAGAGCGTGCCGGGGCGTCACGTCAGAGATGGCTGTACCTGGCCTCCCTCTCCCTGGATTAGCCCACCAGCCCCTGCAGGAGCATCTCCGGCCAACGGCACCGGACCGGGTTCATCATCCTCCGCGAGGAAGGCGTGCGCGACACCATCGTGGTGCACCATTGCACCGCGAGAGGCGTTTTTGGTGTCAGCCGTCGATGTCGCGTGGTCGTAGTTGGTTTGAGACCCTCAATGCTAATTAAAAGAAGCCTCAGAGAAAAAGCAAAAGTCTCAGCACTGGCATTTGAAGTCTTTATTGACGCACCTGTAACTTCCCAGGGGGACCTGGGCACCATCTGATGGAGAAATTTAGACACATTGCAGTGCCAAGAAGAACCTTCTTAAAAAAAAGAATGTTTGGGTGATGGGAGCACAAAGTACTTACTCATGCCTATCCTTGTCTAGTCCTCAGTTTTGACTTTTGTTCCCTTTTGAGAAGGTGCTACCATGACCAAATCCAAACCCTACACTGCAAAATGCCGGATAGGGTCAGTACAGGCATGTTTGTCCTTTGCTGATCTCTACGTTGCATCCCAGGAGGACTCTGGGATGCCAACAGCTGGTAGCTGTGGGTTGGAAGAGATTAGGTTGGGATGAAGTGATGGAGTCCTTCCTCCAGAGAGGTTATGGTCTCAAGCTCTCTGGGCAACATGTGTCTGTAGGAATCGTACCAAATTCTCTTTTTCTCCATGAAACTCCATTTTCAAGCTCAGTTTGTTGAAAAGACTTAATTGGTAGAGAACACACTCAACAGCCATGGTCTATCCTAGGTATCACTTCTGCATGACCGTTCTGATCTACTTCCTGCCGCTCCTGGTGATCGGATGCGCCTACACCGTGGTCGGCATCACCCTCTGGGCGAGCGAGATACCTGGCGACTCCTCCGACCGCTACCACGAGCAAGTGTCAGCCAAGAGGAAGGTAAGGTGCTTCTGGCACAACAGGATCCATCGTGCCCAATTTCAGCTAACCACAGCCAAAAATAATCTAGGTAAAGGACAGACCTCACCGTTGCTGCTAACAGAGCAGAGGACATCCTCTGGACAGCTCTGGCTGACTGTGTGTGATTCAGTTGAGATGTTGTCTGCTTGGTTGCAGCCGGATGGGTCTCCAAGGCAGGGTTGACTCTGTTGTGTGGCCAAAGGAGGAGGCCTGTTCTGGCAAGTGATGTCCCATCACTGTGCTCCCCCTCTCCAGTGCCCAGGTGACTTGGCTTCGCTGCCCACTCTTCTTGCAGGTGGTGAAGATGATGATCATCGTGGTGTGCACGTTTGCGCTCTGCTGGCTGCCCTACCACATCTACTTCACTCTACAGTACTTCAACCCTGAGTGGTACCTGCAGAAGTTCATCCAGCAGGTCTATTTGGCTATCATGTGGCTGGCCATGAGCTCCACCATGTACAACCCCATCATCTACTGCTGCCTCAATGATAGGTGAGTTATGAGCTCCCTTTGGCAGTGTCTCAGCCCAGTAAACCAGGGAGGAGGGGACATCCCCAGAGGTGGCAAAATGAGTGAGAAAAGCATGTCTTATGGGGAATGGCTACTCACAATACCGTTCCAGCTGCTGACTTGGCTTCTTTACTGCTGTCATCTCCTATCTCTGGAGCTGCAGGTGCAAACAAAGCCCCAAAGTCCCAAAATAGCCCTGCATGCAAAGTTAAATGCAGCTACAGAAGCTTTTCCAGCTTGGCTCTGTCCCATGCTCTGGCAGGATTTGGGTCCAGCAGATGCAAGGCTATATCAGACTCATCCAGGTAGATCTTTCCTGCAGTCCATGTGGGATTTGAGGGCAGATACCCCCACTCCAAACTGGGATTTGTCAAGGCTTTTTTTTTTATCCCCTGGAAGTAAAAACTAGCATCTTCTCACGTTTAGTGGTGCTTAGCTCCAGCCTCCTGCTTCTGGCCAGGTCCTTGCGGTGGCCCTGGGTCCCTCACTCCACAGCTGCTGTTGCTTCTATGGGATGTTTGGCCCAAGCAAGACTGCCAGAAGGGGGTCACGCTACCCAATTTTGGGGTGGCACGGAGCAAAATGCCACCCGCTGGCCTCGAAAAGCCAACATGGCCAACGCCGCAAGCGTGCACCGTCGCCCTCCTTGCCTCTGCTCTCTCCCTAGGTTTCGCGTGGGCTTCAAGCACGCGTTTCGGTGGTGCCCCTTCGTCAGCGCTGGCGAGTATGAGGGCCTGGAAATGAAGTCGGCCAGGTACCTGCAGACGCAGAGCAGCACCTACAAGGTGAGCAGGGTGGAGACCACCGTGTCCTCGGCGGTCGGCGCGACCGATGACGAGCTTGACGACGGCGGCAAGGCCAAGCGCCTCTCCATGGACATGACCTCCGACGGCTCCTCCCGCAGCGACTCCAAAACCGTCTCCGAAAGCTTCAGCTTCTACTCGAACACGCTCACCTAAGCGGTCCGCGGCGCCTCTCGCTCGCAGCGCCATCGCCCCGGCTCACGTCTCCATGCCGTTTCCCCATCTCTCACTGCATCGACCGTGGCAGGGCAGCCTGAGAGCCAGAAAAGAAAAAAATCCACTTTGGATTAATTTTGGCGCGCTTCCAGTGGATCCTCTTCGAAAGCAAGGGAGGTTTTGCTAGCCAAGCTTTTTCATCTTCCCCATCGCTCCTGGCTGCATATCTACCTGGGCATTAATCAGTGGGAAAAAAAAATCCTTCACAAATTTGGGGGGGGGAGCACAATGTTTTCTGCAAAATTTCTGGGGGACCACAGAAGCCGGGGACAGGGTTTCGGATGCGACCCGGATTTTGCTTGCTGTCTAGCGGTTGCACGTGCCAAAAAAACCCCAATCTCAGTTGTTTCCTAAAAGGCCCAAAGCGATGGATCTTGCGTACGTTTTGGAAGCCTGCGGAGGTCTGGAGGAGAAGGGACTGTACCGAAATACGTGTTTTCATGACCCCAGAAACAGCGGTGCAGCAGTTCTCCGCCAGAAAGCCGAGTTTTGCCAACGTGAAACGCTCGATGGGTTACAGGAGTCTTGCAGAAGGTTTTACTCGGCGTGCCAAAAGAAGAAGTGCTTCTGCTTGCTGGGTTTTGTTTTCAGAAGACTTTCTCTCTTTTCATCCCCTTGGCTTAAAACCTTAAGTTTACGGCGTGTCTGTGGCTATATTTAATATTAGAGTTGCTGTGATGTGCTTTCACGGGGGCCATTCGCGCCAAGCGAACCCTTTGCTTCACGTGGTTCCCAACTGCTCCAGCGATCACCGGCTCCAGCAGAAACCAAACGGCCGGGCCAACGGATCCGCGCGAGAGCACTGGAAGCGTCGCAAAGCTCGAGCGGTGAGACGAATCGTGGTCATTTTTTTTACCCCAAATCCTGCCCCGGGGCCGTCGCTTGGGAGCGGCCCTGGCCGCTAGGACCACACGGCATTGCAAACCGCCCCGTGCTTCGTGTGCATGCCCCCGCCCCGGGCTTGCGGCAGCCTCCAAAAATCGGCAGGCAAAAAAGAAAAAAAAAAATAACCTTTTCTGCAGTTTTTTTTTCCCCACGCTGCCCCCAAACCTGTCCACAGTGCCCCAAACGCTTGCATTTTGGGTGGACCTGTGTCTCGCAGCCCTAACGAGAGGGGAAAGCCTGGCCGTAATTAGCAGCCGGCGCTGCTTCCCCCGCCAGAGCAAAGCCCCTGGAGCCGCCAGCCCTTGCAATCGGCTGCAGCCAACTGTAATGTGCAGTTTTTAATTAGAGGAGCGGTGCCGAAGCACAGCCGACCGGCGCCGCTGCCAAAGGCCCTGTCCCACTTGCCTATTAAGGCTGGTTTATTTATTTTCACGGGGTGTCTTTTCTTTTCTTTTATTTATTTTTTTTTAATCATGCAAAAGGGAGAAGGGGAATAAGCAGTGGCACCCGGCGCCGCTGCGCCGGGCTTTGTGCAGGCATCTGCTCCCAGCCGAGCTTTGCCGCGGAAATCCCACGTCTCCGAGTGGTTCAGCACACTGGATCCGAACGAGGGGTCGACGTCAACCTTTGCTGGAGGGGTTGGCGGCGGTTAAGTGCCCACTAGAGAAAAGCATGGGAGCTGGTTGTAAAAAAAAAAAACAAAACAAAAAAAACACTCATCTGCCAAAGCCGTCGGCTGCAGAATCCGAAGTCGGTGTAGTCCCTGCCGAGCCTCGAGAGCGTTCCCGGTCGCAGGCACTGGGAAGGGGCATTTACAGGAGAAACCGACCTGCCCCGGGATTCAAACGGAGTCGTTTGCAACGTGGTTGTATGCGAAACCTACTGAAAAAAATGAGAGTTACCTTGCTTTGGGTCAGGGTTTGGGGAATTCAAGGCAGCTGTTTTACAAAGGAGGGGAGGAAAATAGAAGGGGCCATTTGGACCGGGGAGGGGGGACACAGGGAAGGGGGGAAAAAGAAGAAGAAGAAGAAGCGGCTGTTTTTCACCTGTGCGGTTGGGTCTTTTTATAGCTTTCCTCAGCTACCGCGTTTGGCAGACTTCAATGAACCCATCAATCTGATTATTTGCTATGGCAAAGGCATGAGTTTAGCTTAATTAGCATTTGTGGATTCCACCGTGCTTTGCATAAATGTTTGCTTAATACACGAGTCAAAAATAACCCCAGAAAATTAAAATTAAGGATAGTTAATTGGTTGTAGCTATGCACCAGTGTGTAAACTGGAGTTTCCATGGCACCAAATGGTCTGTTGGATCGTTACAATAAAGTTACACCTAAAGGAGGAACAACTTTAGTTTAAACCCTAAAGGGAAGTAGCTTCTTCGCATTCCTCATGAGACTTTGTGGACTTCTCAGTTTAATTTCTGGGCCGATTGCGGTGGATTTTTGCTTCCCCGCCACAAACGGGGCTGCTCGGACACTGCTCCATCAGAGCCTCGCTGTTTAGACAAGCAATTACTCTTTATTAAGGAACTAAATGAGTCGAGCATTAGCTAATGAAAGATTTGGAAATGGGCAGAGGTGGCACAAAATTCAACGCCATCCAATTGCAGGCATGAAATGAGGATTAAGTGTGGTTTTGATATTTTGCGTGTGTGTGCGGCAGCCAAGTAACAACATTAAAATGACTTTCCTCTGCATCAGCGAGACACGAGCTCCTAAGGAGGGGAGAGACTGAGAGTAATTACTGCTAAAGAGGATGGTTAAGTGTGACGATGATGCTAATGGGTCTGATTAAGCCAGTGTTATTAATTTGGGCAATTTGACAGGTGGGCCAGTGGGTCGCAGAGGGGTCTAGAAGGTCCCGCTCTGACCCAGCTCAGCGCAGGGCTCATGCTACGCGGGATCAGGTTGTTCAGGACCTTGTCCAAGCAAGCCTGGATGATTTCCCGTGCCGGAGATCCCTACCGGCACCATGCTGCGCTGATCCTGCTCTCTCCTGTTCCTTTTCATATTAGCAGCTGTGAGCTTCCCAACAAAACATATTGTGGCTACAAAAGACCAAGGTGTCAAGAAGAAATTCAGGCACTTCCTGAAGCCCCAGTCATTCTGAATAGCAATAGCTCAGAGGAGCATTGCCATGCAAAGCGTCTCCAGAAACGTATTGCTGTTATTGCAAACCAGATTGTGCTGTCCATGTTGATTGAAGCACAAGCAATAAGATTTCAGGGAGATAATGAGAGCAATTTAAGCAGAGGTGAAAAGAGAAAAAAGGGGAAGGGAGAGTTGTTCTGAATCACTCTTGCTTTCTGTAAAGCAGCACAACAGCAGATAATATCTGTATTGAGGGACGTGCAGTTGATTATTACGAGCTGTTCACAGTCCAAAAGCCTCTCTTGATTCAGGGCGTAATCAAATGGGCTGCAAATTTGCATTTAAATTGAGGCATTCAGGAATCTATACCCCAAAAAGGAGCTGTCTTCCTTGGTCAATGCTTTTGATGGCCGTCACAAAGGAAGACAAAAATTGCGCATGACTTTAATAAGTGGAACAGCCTGCAAGCCGGTACTGCTGCCCTTGGCCAAGGCATCCTTCTGCGCGAATGATGGGATTGACATCCATGTCCGAACCGTGCCACAGCAGTAATCCTCCAGCCTCAGCCTCTGGCCAGCAGAGACCCAATTAGATGGAGCTGTCTTAAAGACTTGTTGTAGCACTAACGTTATCAGAGTCACAACTTCTCCCCCCAGCACCACGGGCTGAAGGATCACTCCGATACCCAAATGGACATCAGCAGCAGATGTTATCCACACCAATCAGCTACCAAAAAAAGGCCACAAACTGGTGGTAGAGCACGCTGTGACACCTCCAGGGACATCTGAGTCACGTGGGATGGAGCCGACGGAGGCAATGCATTTTGGACATGGTCAACTGCTGCACGAGCAGCTCTGGTCTGAGATGCTCTCCAAAGATAAACCTTCCCCAAGGACCAGGTCTGTGCTCTGGGAAGCAGAGCAAAGCGAGGTGTCCCACGCTGCAAACCGTCTTTTCCTCCAACAGGACAGAAAGGTTCAGAGGACGCAGCGGTGGTGACAAGTGCTAAAATCCAGTTTGCAATCAGGTTAGATGTCTTTGCTAACTGCAGCTCAAGGGCTGCAGGCTGGTGGTTGTGTTCAGACCAGCCTGCTCGTTTCCCCCTCCTCAATCATAAGGGAGCATCGCCAGGAACAACGCGAGACGTGCGTGGGCACAACCAGATCCGAGCTGGGCAGCGGCCCGATCTCCAGCAATGCGCCTTGCCAACACCGCTGCGCTGCCTCCTCCTCACTGCTGCCTTCCCCAGCAGCCTCGGAGATTTTACAGCACCAGTAGCATCTCTCATCCACTTTAGACCTCGTCAGTCTTACCTTGATTGCTTCTCTGGGAGCTGGAGGGCTTTTCCGCAGCTGGAAGTGCGAGCCTGTGCCATGCCTGCACTATGGATGATTTATACGTCGCTGTGCTTGAGGAGTTATTTTTACGTTTGATTTTGCAGCTGTTACTGGGGCTGTGGAATGCAGGATTTTAGAGTGCGAATACTTCACCTGGTGATAAAAAACAAGAGACAGGCTGTAACTCTCTTAAATCATCCTTCGTTCGCTGGCTTTCCCCACGGCCTCCCTGCCCGGAGCCATGCTGAGGGGTCCAAGGCATCGAAGTCCAGCCTGTGCTAGTGCAAACTGTGCTGCATTCAGGTCAGCAGAAAGCAGAGGTAGATGAGAGGGACACGCAGGACGGTGAGAGGAAGGAGGAGAAGGTGTAAGAGCCCAGAGCCCCGCACACGGGTTGGCTATAGGGAGGCAGGAGCAGGCTGTGCTGATGGGGTGGGTTTGGGCACAGCTTAAACACAGTGATCTGAACTTCTTGGGCTGGAACGACCCTGCAGTTCGTGCCCCATTAATGTTTCATATCTCGAGTCCTCCCCGATGGGACAGGCAGCGGCAAAAGTCACAGCTCCTCTGCACAGGCCTCTTCAGACGTAGCCCTGAGCGAGGGCAGAGGAAAGCTGCTCAGGAACGGGCCTTCCCAGTGAGACCCTCAGGAATCTGAAGCATTTTCTACTACCTCTTCCGAGGTTTAGAAGTCTTCCTTGAATCCCAAAATATGAGCATGGCAGAAAGTGGATTTGCGCGCCCAGCAAACCAGGCTGAAAGCAGACAGTGTGTTCTGGAAGGGAAAACACAACAGGAAGGCTGGGTCCAGGGTGTCTATCTGCAAAAGGGATCTGCATGAAAATCAAAAACAAGAGCCGTCCAACTCACTATCGGCAGCCAAGGCAGATATTAAATCACTTTTTGTTATTGAGATGAGCTGCATTTACTTACATAAGAATAGCACCAGTGGGCTAACAAATGCTCCCGAACTATCTGTCATGGCATATGAAAATTACCAGATAATCTTTAGGTTTGGGGTCATTTATGCAGCAGTCCAACAAAAGGAGAACCCTCCCCGTGCACTTTGAACTGTCTTAATCCCTGCAGCATGTCCACAGTCACCGGACATTTGGGACCGGTTGAGAAGATGGGTCCACCTGGAAACAGCCTGGATCCATGCTGAAACCAAGCCCTGCCTGTTGGATTTGCAGCACCGTCACCGTGGACAAGCACCTACCGAGTCGTGCTGAGGTTTGACGCTCGCAGGCCAGCTGGCACGCTGGGGGTAGCAGTCCCAGTAACCCCAGAAGGCTATGAGTTCAATGCTCCCCGGCTCTATTTTTAGCCTGAAGATCCTCGTTGCTGAGCTACACATGTTGTGGGTTCGGAGAGGTCGGCACATCCCACCCCTGGGATCGGCGGAGCAAGCGAGGAGCCCTGCGGACGTGAGCAACGCAGTTTGGAGCCAGCTGGGGCAGGTGCAGCAGTCAAACAGAAGCGCTCCCCTTCCCACACTTTTCCTAATCCCCCAAAACTTTCTGCCTCCTCTTCAGCACTTGCCTGCACGAGAAAACGTTCCCTGTTTGGGGCTAGCCTGAAGCTGCCTACAGCTCTGGCAGGGTGCAGACAAGTGGGTGGAAAATTACTGGGAGAACAGCAGGCAATTGCTGTCTGGTGGGTGGACAGCCAGCTTTCTCTCATAAGTCATTTTTACCAGCTCATACAGCAAACCTTGTAAGAGCCCCCAGCATCCCTCCACAAGTGAAAGAATCCAGGATACCTCCACCTGCTGGGGGATTTTTGGGAACCACATGAAACATATCCTCCAGCAAACACCCGCTGGCAGGCGTGAGACATAGATCAAGTTTCCCAAGTTACTGCCACAGATTTATAAGCCTGGGAGCTGATCGCAGGGACAGCTGCCATTTGTAAAAGTTCTTGTCACCAAATGATGCATTCTCTTAATTTCCAGTCAAACACAAGAGCATGAATATTTCCCTCCTTGCCAGCATCACCAGCGGCTGAAGATAATCAAATGCTCCACATGTTACTACTGCCGCAGCAGGAATAATAATTTATTTGAACATTAAAAACCCTCATAGCTCCTTCAGTCTCTTTCATTTCAGATGTATAGCTTGAGGTATTGATTTGTTTACAGCAATCATTAAAAGCTTTGCTACGAGGCCTTTACTCACGGGAAAGGAAGACACATTACCAAAGCAAACTTGGCTTTTACAGCCAACGCAACCAGAACAGCTGAGGGAAGGGGCCAGAGCCCCTCACTCCAAGGCATGTGAGTTGAGTGGAGGCAAAACATCCCCACTAGGTTTCTGTGCCTCCAGCAAGTCACTCAGTCTGAAAGACTTGCTGCTCTTACAAAAGCCCTGGGCCTCCTGGGCGCTACAGCTTTGCTTTCGAGCTGATGCTGGTCCCCAGAAGCTTATCCTTCTGCCACTTTCGGGCTGGAGTTGCTGCAGACACAGGCTAATTGCAGTGAGACTCCCTGGCAGCTCTGTTTGGGGAACAGGAGACTGCCACCAGGGCTGGCCTCAGAGGGGAAAAGGACAGTCCTTTGGGGAACGATGCTCTCGACTAATGCAGTGGAGATCAAACCACATCTTCTCCTCCTGCCCCACCCAGTGGTTCAGCCTGGAACATCACTTTGCCATTGGGAAGAAATCAAGATGCCAAACTGCAGCAATGTGGTAGTCCCCAGTACCTAAATCCCCCCCAAAAAAACACTGGGGCAGCTGCTGCTTCACCTCTCTAGGTCTGTGATGGCTGGAACACCAGCCCAGTAGGGCCAGAAAAGCTTCTTGCCAGAGCAGTGGCACTGGAAAAGAGGCTGCTCTTCCTCCGGCTTTAAGATCAGGATGTTGGTGAAGGCAGGCATGGGTTCAGGTTATCTTGCTTTTTGTTGTTGCTTCCACTGTGCAGAACATGCTATAAAAAAATAAAATGAAATAAATAAATGCAACAAAACAGCTTCCCCTCCCTCCTGTAGCCCTTCCTGAGGCACACAGCTCCCTTCCCAGCCCTCTCCATGCTGAAGCACATCTGCTGCGCCCGCAGCCTGGGGAACCAGGGTGCAACCAGGACCCACGGGTTCGGGTGCGCGGGGCCGCCGGAGATGGAAGGCATCGGCCAGCAGCCTGCTTTCGCAGCAAGCGCTGCTGCTGCGCGAGGGCGCGTTTGCGTCGGCAGAAAAGAGAGTTGAGGGGTGACAGCTTCTCCCAACCAACCTTCCCTGCTGGCAGCTGCAGGGAAACCACGCGCCGAGGCACGCCATCGCCCCCCGGGGGGAGGGGGGCCGGAGGCCGTGAAGGGAGGCGGTGAACGGCAAAGGCCGGCTGTAGAGGCGGGCGGCGGCGGCGGCTCTCCCCTCGCCTGGGGCCGAGCGCTGCCCGGGGCGGCCATGGCGCCTCTACCGCCCCTCAGCGCCGGCGCCGCCCCGCGGCCGTTACGCGCGGCGCCGGCGCAGTAGCCGCGCGCGCGCCGATTCAAACCGAGCGGCCGCAGCGCCGCGTGAGGGGAGAAAAGGGAGACGAGCGGCCGGGGGCGGGGGGAGGAGGGGGAGCGGAGAAGAGCGCGCGCGCTGATTGGCGAGGCTACGGGGGAGCCGCGCGCTGATTGGCCGCGGGGCCGGGCGCTGCGCGCTGATTGGCCGGGCGGGGCGGGCGGGAGGCCGGCGGCGGCGGTGGCGGCTCTGAGGCGGCTCTGAGGAGGCTCTGAGGCGGCGCCGGCGCTGCGGCGGCGCGGTGCGCGGCGAGGATGAGCGGCGGCACCGGCACCCCCCGCTGCGGCGGCCGGCGCGCCGCCGCCGAGTCCCCCGCGCCGCGGCCCCTGGGCGCCGCGGGCACCCCCGTGCTGGCCGCCTGCCCCGGCAACGACGACGAGCGGGAGAGGAAGCAGCGGCGGCGCTCGAGGGCCGCCGACCTGCAGCTGGGCAGCACCGACTCGCCGCTGGGCCTCATCTCCCCGGTGCCCAGGTAGGGCCGGGCCGCGCAGGCCTCGGGGCGCGGGGGCCTCGGTGGCAGCGGGCGGCGCGGGGCGAGCGCCCCGGCCCGCCGCCTCAGCGGGCCCCGTGCCTCCCCGCAGGCAGGCGGACACGTCGCTGCCGGCCATCCCGCAGTGGACGAACACGCAGATCTCGGAGCACTACTCCACCTGCATCAAGCTCTCCACCGAGAACGTGAGTCTCCGCGCCGCTGCGTCCTCCCGCCGGCACGGGAGGAGGAGGAGGAGGGAGGCGGGGGAAGTTTGCCTCCGTGTCACCCGGTGACCCATTTCATAAGTTATTCACCTTGCAAGCCCCCTGAGCTAATAACCGAGCGTGTCACCCTTGCAAGACACCTCTTTAGACCTCCTTTATCGCCTTTCAATCATAACCAAGTCAGACATGACACAGAGCACATCCCCTTGGCCTTAAATACCCCCACAGGACAGCGGTTCTCAGGCAGACTGACAAGTTTCATTTTCCAGGCATCCACTCTCAGGTCTGCTTTGTTTCAGAAAATCACCACGAAGAATGCTTTTGGCTTGCACCTTATAGACTATATGACAGAGATACTGAAACAGAAGGACTCTGAACTGACCAACTTCAAGGTGAGGGAAATTGCTGCCAGGTTGCTGCAGTGTTTTCATTCTGACTTGCACTTAACATAAGGTTTCCTAAAAAACAAACCTCAAATAAGTCTGCAGCAGACTGAAGGTACCTGCGATGTTACTGTTAGTAAAAACATCTGGAAGAGGCTGCACAGTAACTTTTAGTACAAGTCTATAGTGTTGATTTCTTTTGTACCACAGGAGTTAAAGGCTAAATCCTCCTTTCTGCTCTGCTCCTTCAGAATGAGATCTTGTTTAAAAATGAGAGTTGTGAGGCTTATGAAGCAATGAAGTGTTATAGCCAGTAATAGAGCAAGGCCATAAAAGAAAGGAAGATAGCGTGGCTGAGTCTAGCAGGTATCAGGGATGGATCAAAATAAGAACTTGCCAGGGCGAAGACCTACTAATTATAATAGTTTGCTGATGCTAGAAGGGAGAGCTGACTTTTTGATGAGCAAACAGCAAGGCTTTTTTGAACATGGCCTCTAGGAATCTGAGCTAGCCGTCTTATAGCTGAGGAAACCAAGTCAGGGAAAGGAAAACGTGTGCAGATTTTGAGTAAGTTGCCCTTCACCTTCCTGGATAGGGCTGTGATCTGAAAAGGACACTCAGCATTTCCTGTGCCTTCCTCCTTTTGATTTTGTCACATGGGTAAAATAGAAGGACACCACAAGGATGTCTCAAAAGAAGGCATAAGAGCAGGAGAGGGCAGTCTCTTTGGAGATGCAAATGCGCACCCTTTGGGTTATCTTCATTGCTTAATCTTGGCAGGTATTCTTCTGCGTGATCCCTTCCGAGATCCGAGAGCCTTGATAAAATAAAACATAGACTCTACCTGGAAAGACCTATCTTGACCCCTGCTATGCTGCTAGGTCTCCAATAAGTTTCAGAATAAATCCTGTTGTTCACAGTTTTGCTGTTAAAACAGAATGTACATCCTTCAGAAATTCAGATTTGCAGCTTGTCTTTGTGTTTACCACCTTCTGGATGCGACTTGTTCCTTTCTAACTCTAAACATTGCATGCTATGTTCCTTCCATCAGATAGCAGCTGGCACCCTTGATGCCAGCGCGAAGATTTACGCAGTGCGTGTGGATGCAGTCCATGCAGATGCCTACAAAGTTCTTGGAGGCTTGGGCAAGGACTCGGCACCCGCAAAGGATGCAGACAGCCAAGAAGGAGGTGTGCCATTGACTCTATTTTTGTTAGGTTCAACCTACAAGCAAAACAATGTCAGTGTGCTTACGTAGCACCCATGCGTTTCGAAGCACTTCGTTCATCTGGGAGCGTACTGCTAGCTTCATTTTTTTTCAAGGGCTAGGAAATACCAAATTAGTTTTCATGGGTGCTGAAGTAGAGCTGAAATGAGAATGTGAATCTGGTGTTCAGGCCTGTATTCAACAATTAGTCTGGTTAGATTGGAATGCAAACCAATGGTGGCCTAATTTGAGGCATGAAGTGCCCCACTCCTTGCTGTTCTTTGCTTCAAGTTAAAAATGTACTCCTCAGAAAAGACAGAGAAGATAAAAGGAAATGCAGCATCCAGCTGACGAAACATTGGTGGTTCATGCTAATAGATATCCAGTTGGGTAACTTCATGCCCACTCATTTTTTGGGTGCCTGTGTGTTTGGCTGTACAGACTGAAGTAAAAATTTCTCATCTTGGGCATTTTAGCAGCTTTTCTGAGTGAAGCTTCTTGTGATTTTCCTTTTAGAAGAAAGCGCTGCAGCTCCTGAGACTAGCAAGAGAGTCCAGACAAAGAAAAAGCACTCATTCAAAACTATAGAACAGAACTTGAATAACATTAACGTGTCAGAGGCTCATCCCAGACCTGAGGTGAGTGAAGGGGCTGATGTAACAGCTGCTTTCTGGTGGAGGAAAGGAGACATCTCCTTGTCTTCCACGTTTCTTTTTTTTTTTTTTTTCCTCATTGTGGCAGCCTCTTTTGGGCTCTAACATTCACATGTGTGTCCATAAATTGTGCTGTTATAGCAAGAGTATTCCTAGTTGTGTATATCCCTTCTGCGTGAGGCTGCTGTAAGAGCTCTTTACTGGCTGAAAAAGATGTATGGGTGTTGCTTCCTTCAAAGCTGTGCCTAGCAGAGACCAGTGTCACCCCATCCATCTGCTTGATTCTGTGCTTGATTCTGTCCCTGTAGGTTGATCCCATGTTCCAGAAAACAGCAGCATCTTTTGATGAATGCAGCACAGCTGGAATTTTCCTTACTGGTTTGCATACCCATGGCTGCCACAGTGAGCTCCTCTTTGATTCAAAAATCGTGCCTCTCCCATCTTCTGAGACACTTGTCCTGCCAAACTCTGCTCCTGTGAAAGTGATGGATTTAAAGCGTGAGTGCCAGTAACACTAAGCAATGGGCCCATCCAGACCTTTCTATTCTTTTTAACTGCCCAGATGTGCTCCTTTTAGTCTCAGCCAGCTTGAGTTATGCTTTTGTTCACTGCTTGATTTTCTTTCTCAGCTACTCTTTGGCACTGTTGCTCTGATCCTGCTCAAATTGACACTTGTTGTTGAGAAACTAGGAACCTCAGGTTTTAGATGACTGCATGTAGCTGGCAGATCTGTCACGTAGCACATATATGTGGTCTGAGCTGCACAGCAGTTGAGTTGCTCTGTATTAAGGGCTGGCCTTTTTAAAGTACTTTAAGCCTGTTCATGCTGACAAACCCTGTTGCCGTGATAAGATTCCCAGTGCAATGCCCACCCTGGAGTTAGGAGAGCAACTGAATTCTCCCCTTCTGCTCAGAGATGAGACCAAGTGCTTTTGCAGTGAGCCTTGCACTGTACTTTCAAGAAGAGCTGCCTGCATATGAGGCTTTAAGAATATTTTAACTTCTGGAACTTGTTTCAGCTGCCAGCTCCTTTATCCTAAATCTAATCTCTCCTTTTTGCTCTCCTCGTCCGTAGCCCTGTTAGCGCAGTGTATTGAAAAACGCCCCATCTGCTCTTCTTTGGCTGGTTTCCAGTTTACACAGTGGGATGCTGAATCCCATGATGAGGTATGTCCATTGGTTCTGCTTAAGGTAGGATACCCGAGCTATATTTTGTGCTCCCTGCTGCATCTCCCCCAGAGAAATGTCCAAGAGAGAGAGGGCAGTGGGATGTTACTCAGTAGAGCCACTGATGTTTGTCCTGTGACTTTTCCACTGGGCACTCTCTTGTTCTGCAGTCAGTGTCAGCCCTGTTGGATAAATTTAAGAAGAGCGATCAAGTGTTTGACATCAATGCGGAAATGGACAGTGATGTGGAGGACGGTGTTCCCACCCTACCAAATGATGACTTCTGTGCTGACTCCTCCAACTGCACACTAGCAGACAAAATTGGGGAATTCACAGGAAGTCTCAAGGCCTTTGGGACAATCCGTGAGAGCAAAAGGTGAGTAGTCAGTGAAAATCCATTGCAATGGGAGAACAGTGCTCAGTAGTCAACTACTGACTGTAGTTGAAGGAATGGGACAGTCCCTTCAAGGAGTCTTTGTGTTCTTCTGATTCCCCTTGGACAGAGACGAATTGCAGAAACCAGGCCTGGAGCAAAGCTTTCCTTTCTATGCTCAGTTTCTCACTGGGGGATTACAGATACCCTTAGATGACACAAAGAAGCCAGCTGTGCGAGCAGCTGCTGAACAAGGGTTTCTGGACAATAATATTAGACTTTTGGGGATATTGAGTCTTTGGGGGAATTGACAACTGATAGAATGTGTCAAAAGGAGGCAAGTCAGCTTCCCTTTTAAAGACACTTTCTGGGTTGCTGATGCCCAGCTCTCACAGCATGTTGTGCTGGATGGTTTCTTCCAGTGGCAGAAGGTTGTGTGCTGATGTCCCACTCCTGTTGTTAGGGTGTGGCTTTCTGGGATCTTTAATTTTCTGTGCACATGTTTCCCGTCTGGATATATAGCTTGCTTTCTGTTTGACTTCAGGTATGTACAGGAATGTATTACAGGAATATCTTTGCACTTCTTATGTAGTTTATGCTTTTCCAGAGTTATTGCTTATCTGCGTGCTCTGCACCTGACTTTTTAGCCTGCCCTTTGGCAAATCAGCCTCTGTTGTTGCAGCGACACCACAAACTCTCTGTGCAACGCTCACAGCACCGTTGCTGATTAAAGAGTGGGAGTTTTGCACATATACCAGCAGAGGGAGCAAGAAACATCTGTACAGAGCTGGTCTTAGTATTAAATGTCCAGTCCTTGTCCAGCGGCAGCGATGTGTCAAAGGAATTGTTTCGCTGAGTGGTGTGTATGCTCTTTCTAGAACTGATGTGGTTCCTCTGGGAGATGGCAACATCGGCACCATGTGCCTCCACCTCTCCATGAAACCAGGAGAGTACTCCTACTTCAGTCCTCGAACTCTCTCCATGTGGGCTGGCCCAGAGCACTGGCGTTTCAAACCTCGTCACAAATGTACGTGTTTACAGACAGCATTTATGTTAACAATCTGTCATGTTTAGGGGTGGGTGGCTTCTGAGTCATAAAGCAGGAACAGTCAAGATAGGGATCAGCCAGCATGGCTCTTTTCTAGCCAGAGTGGAAGCAATACCAAGTTCAGACATCAGGAAGGCGAGCAGGCTGTAGGTCTCAGGAGAGTCCTTTGATAGTTGATGTATTCTGTGTTGGTTGGGTTTGTTAGTGATGCTCAAAGCTGAGGGGGTTTGTCTCACTGCAGGAACAGACTCAATTAGCGATAGTACTAATACAGATCCTGATGTTGTTTCCCACCTTCTGCATAAAAAGTGAAGTTTAATTTAAAACTTTCTGCTTCCGTAGAAAGATAATGTTTCCTTTAAAATACAAAGCCAAGGTCAACATATGTTGCTTTTCACTAGTGAAGATTGGATTTTTAGAAGATGCTGGTGACCTTTCTGCACAGAGTAGACACTCAAGTAAGCATGTTGCCTTTCCTCTGTCACAAAGCATTGACTGTCTCCTTCTGCAGTGGATGCTGTCTCTGAAAAAGAGACCAAGAGGAAGAATGCAAAGAAAGCATTTGAAATAAACTTTGATGAGGATATTGACTTTGAGGTGTATTTCCGTAAGACTAAGGTAAGCACTGAGTTTCTGCCTCTGTTTCTTTTTGCTCTCACTTCTACCATATCAGTGTGTCTTACAATGGTTGTCTGCATATGGCTCAGCTGGTTCTACTGCAAAATTGGCTCTGTAAACCCAGCATTATGCACATTCATTAGTGCTGGTTCTTCTGACTGCAGGTCATGTTACAAATGGAGAGTTTTTAACTAACCATTGGATAAAAAAAGAGCGCAGCATTCTTCCTGGCTAATACTCTGCCAGTAAGAGAGACCCTGAAGGCCTGTTTGTGTATCCTAGGATGCTGTGCATACGTCACTGGGTGCACTAACTGGACCAGTGCTGAATTCCTCTTTGGAGGCATCTTGGAACTTCCTCTTTTCAAACAAAGACTTGTTTTCAAAGCACTTAGTTGCATGTTAATCTTGTGAGTAGTGGATGTCACATGGATACCTTCCACAGGCAGCTGTAACTCTGGCCAAAACCATTCTGGAAAGCCAGAACATGAAGAGCACCACGCTTCCCACAGACTTCAACTATGACCCTAACAACATTGTCCAGCTGTTCCTCAAACCAGCTGTCAAGGTAAGAGTCTTCTCCAAAAGCCTGTTGGCAATGGCTCCATGCACACAACCACCCTTGCCATGGGCTTGAAGTACTCCAGGATGCTCCTTGGGGCAGGAGAATGGCCAGCACAATGCCTCTCACTGAATTACCTGAATTCGTCACCCTTTGCAGATGACGAATGGGTTGTGCTTGGCTTCTGTGCTTTACAAGTAGGGGGGAAAAAGGGAGTTGGTGGTAAGCTGGTGTGTGAGGAAATAAAGGAGCCAGCAGGCTGAGATAGAGGGAGATGATTAATTAACAAGGTGCAGACATTGTCTGGGGGAAATGTTTAGAGTTTTTCCATTTCCTTACCCTGGTCTCGTCTCCACAGCTTGGCCGGATGGCTGCGCCAGGCAGCTCGTTGGATCATGAAGACGAGATTGGTGACTATGATTACAACAACCCCAACGACACCTCTAACTTCTGCCCTGCATTGCAGGTAACTGGGGACAAAAAAAATTTCTCTCTGTTGCATATACTCGCTATGTAGCAAGAATAACTTAGGGAGACTCTGGTCAGAATTCACCACTAGAGAAAAGGAAACAGCATTGCAAGTTGTGACAAAGACATAAAAGTCTCTGCGCATTCCTCTGTCCCTTCACTCTCAGTACTGCGATAGCATCAACTAAACTGTCTAGCTTTGGTGTTTGCAAGTCAATTTGCTGAGAAACTCCATTCCAGCCCTTCCATGCACATCTCTGCCATCACCTCTACAGTGACATTTGCTTCTAGTGAAACTTGCTCCCAGCTGTTCTGAGCTCCTGCTGGAGTACATTTCTTCTGAAGCTTCAGCTTTCCGCCAAGGCAATGCAACCTCAGGAGTGTGTTTATGACAAGTCTTAGCTGCAACACTGGCAGAAGAGCCCTTATGTCTTTCCATGTAGAACAGTCTTCTGATATTGTGTGTCTCTGCCTCCAGGTCTAGGTCTTCTCCTGGTCTTAGCCTTAACCCAAGCTAAGCACTGTGGGGAGAGGCTGAATAAGAAAATTCCTCCCTGGGGAAGGTAGAAAGGTATCTAGCCACTCTCAGGGGTAGGTGCTCCTCTTAGCTCAGTGAAGGACAACTCTGGCTCTTCAAAGATGTCTGTGGAGTGGCCTCACTGGTGCATCTGTTCTCAATCAGGCTGCAGACAGTGATGATGACAATGACCCCGGTGAACTCATGGGCCAGACAGGGGAGTTTAACCTTACCACCCACCCTGCGAGTCAGGACGCTGAGCTCAATGGGGTCGTCGGTGGTGTTGGTATCACAACATATGGAGAGTTGAACCTCATTGCCGAGCCCCAGAAGGTAAGGATTCACGTGTTATCCTCGTTCTGTGAACTGCTCACTAAGCAGGTCTGGAGTAAAGCCTCTCAACACCTGAGATAATAGTTTCACTGATGCAGGATCTCCCGGGCTTGCTGCTGGACTCCTTATTTCCAGATGGACCTTTGCAGAAGGGAAAATGCTTAAAAATCAAGGGTTTAATAGCAGTACAGCGCTCACTGTTGTTCCCAAGAGAGAACCGTGTTTTGGTTGTTCTTGTGGTCCTGACCAAGGATACAGCTTCTGGTCAGTTACCCTCAGCTAACTCCAAATGTCTGTCCTCAGGTCAATAAGATTGCAATTCAGTATGCAAAGACAGCCAAGAAAATGGACATGAAGAGGCTGAAGCAAAACATGTGGGACCTCTTGACCGATGGACAGAAGAAACAAACAGTGGCAGAGGTGAGTGTAGGGGAGGACCCCAGACAGACATGTCTTGCCAGATACCTCAAGAGGCCTGAGGATATGAGAATGTCCTACAGGTAACTATGCTTAGCTCCTGTGGAGACAGTCTTGGGTAAGCAGAGGAGCAATTCCTCTCAGTCTTGCTCCCATGGGATAGTTGGCAAGTATGGACTTTGAGCTGTGACTATACCTGCAGTATGGGAAGGTGGCACTCTTGCAGTGCTTGTTCTCGGTCCACAAGGCTATCTGCTGAGTCCTTGGGAGGAAAACCTGTCTCAGCAGTGTCTGTCTTTTTGCTAAACAGATGGAAGACGTGGAGAAGGAGACGGACAAATCTGCAGTAGCAGGCGAGAAGGTCTTCAGCGGCATTACAAAGGAACTGATCCACAGGTAGAGAGGCCCTAAATTGAGTCAGAATGAAGCTGGGACAGACTTCAGCTGATCTTGGGCAAACGCTGACCCATCTGGGTTGTTTAAGACATGCTGGCTGAATCCTGGTGCTGTTTTAGTCACAGATACTCTTAGCCCATGCTATTACGTTGTTCTGAATGTTAGCCTCGGATCTGTCAATATAGACAGCAATCTGAAGACGACTCACTCCCCCGTATAGTGCCTGTTCTTGATTTTTCCATGTTAGCATCTGAAATTTTATCAAAAAACCTGTTCCTCTCACTCTCTGGGTTTGGCTTGGCAAATACTTTGCTAGCAAGAGGGACAAAGCAATGAAGACCGAGGACTTGGGGAGGACCTGCCACACACGTTCCAGCAATAGGGTTTTGGTGCCTAGTTTCTGGCCAGTCTAACCTTCTTTCTCTTGCTCTGTTTCATAGACTGCCTTCTGTGATGGCTAAGAATCTGTCTGTCCCGCTGGCATTTGCCTGCCTCCTGCATTTGGCAAATGAGAAGGTAAGCATGCTGCCCACACAACAAGATGCGAGCAACACCTGTAAAGAGCATGACTGTTAGTAGGAACGGTGGGTGAAATTGCACAGCAAAAATCATCAGAAACAAGAAAACTGGGCACAGGTCTTGCTATGTCAGGACTTGACAACTCAAATACCTGTCTCTTGTTTACTGTAAACATGAATTGGATTCTGTTGAATTTGTTTTTTTCTTCTCCTTTTTCCAGAATCTGAAGCTGGAGGGCACAGAGGACCTGTCTGATGTCCTAGTGAAGCAAGGAGACTGAGCCCTGGGCAGAGCAGCTCACCAAGGGTGGTCCTACAAGACAGAGCTCTGCTCTCCCAGCTGACCAGTGCTCCCTCTGGACTTTCTCATCAGTGGCAGATTTTCCCTCATCCCAGCAGCACAGCTGGACAATCCCACTGGTTTCTGCACCTCAGGAAGACTTTTAAATCATGGATGCCCAATGTAAACATAGGGCCCCATAGGGATGGACTGTTGCAGCTCAGCCTGCCTGGCTCTTGTCACCTTGGATCCATTGCCTCTTTCCGTGGGCCTTGGTAGCGGAGTTCCTCAGTCTCACTGTGAACTGCCAGTGCCTGCTAGCAAAAGGCCCCTGTGTGTTGCTGTCTGCCTGTCTAGTTTCCAGCGCATAGACTGACTGTTATTCATGTCTCCAGTTCCTCCTGTAGTCCTGTTCCCGAGCCTTCTCATTCCCTGAAATGATTTACCTTTTGTACTGATTTTAAAGATAATAAATTGCTACAGACTTTTTAGATGGGCCTTTGAGATGGGGAAAAAGGAATCAGACAGAAAATGAGTAAAAGAGGCAAGGTAGGTGGAGAGCAACTCCAATTTGCATGCACAGGCTAACTTGAAGGGGTGCAACTGTGCCCTTACCTCTATCTCGGGCAGCTCGCAGCACTGACAAGAGGGATTTTTTTCAGTAAAATAGTGACAAATAGGCTTTCTTAACATATAAAAGATGTATTTCCTTGTGTTGCAACACAGCTGAAAGGTGATCCACCATGACGTGCAGGTACTGAAGGCACCAGTGATACCTGTGTATCCATAACTTCAAGATCAGCGAGGTGACTTCCATTGAGGAGCTTCCAGAGCCGTTCCAGATGGCAGCAGCCGCTTCACCCTGGCCCCTCCAGCACAGGGAGACTGGGCTGCACAGGAGGAACTGAGGAGGGTTCAAACACGCCCAGCCTTTTGTAGGGGGCACCCAGGTCTCTGACATCCCCATGGTCCATGCTTCTTCCTGGCCTGGTTGCCCTGTGTAGACCGGCCATAGCTCAACGTCCTTGTCCTGGGGCTGCTTGTGTTTTCCGCAGCTACTTTTGGCTCCTATGGTCCCATAGGGCCAGTCCCTGGGAGGCTGCCAGCAGCCACGACTCTTGGTCTTCCCAAGAAGCCACAGCATAGGATCAGGAAGGGAAGTGGAAGAAGCGGGAGAGTCTGCTGCCACGGTGGCCACGCGGCCCTCTGCACTGCTGAACAGGCAAGGAGTTTCCCAGCTCCTCCTCGAGCATCTGGAAGGAAAAGCAGAGCTATTGTGTCCCTCCCAGCCAGCACTCGGGAGGAGAAATGGCATGGAGTGCCCAGGGTGGGCTGAGCTGCGGCACTTCAAGTGCAAAGGGCCATCATCACAGGGCAACTCACTTCCTCGCGGGCAGCCAGACGTCGCTTCCATTCGCTGAGCTCCATGGAGTGCTCGTCGTCCAGCCGTGCCAGCTGTCTCCTCTCCTGCTTGGCCAAGAGGTGCATCTTCTCGCTCTGGGAGAAGGCAAAGGGCAGGTAGGAAGAGCAATGCTTGAGGAGAGCCAACAGTGGTGCGGGAAACAGCCCTCTGGCCCCGGTACCTGCATCTGTTCCAGCTCCCCCAGATTCTCGGCCTGCTGCTGCTGCAACTGCTGCAGCTGCTGCGCGTGCTGCTCCTGCTGCTGCTGCACCTCCGCTCTCTGCCGCTTGTCCTCCTGCTGCAGGAACTGCAGTGGGAAGAACCCATGTTATGCTCCCCTTTCTGTGGGTGGAGGGGGCTCCTAACTCTGCCCTTGACCACCTTTCATGTGGGTTTTTACCATCCACCATTCCAAGCTGTTGCTCACAGCTCTGAGGCCTGCAGACAGTCCAGTCCTCCAGCCAAGGTGCTCAACACCTTACCAACAGTCTTGTTTCCATGAGTCCTGCTCTGGGGTGGCCATGAGCATGGCCAAACCAGTATTTCATGCTAGGTAACCTTGAGGGTCCTGGGGAACCATTGGCCAGTACCTGCTTAGCTTGTTCTCTCTGCTTGGCCTCATTAGCCTCCTGAATCCTCAGGTTGCTCTTGAAGAGGGCCAGACGGGCCTTGGCATAGCAGCGCTGGCTTTTCAGCAGTTGAGCTTGCTCTTGGGCCTGCTGGCTCCTGAGCTCATCCAGCAAGAGCTGGTGGAAACGGTTCATCCGCTCTATCTCCTGTGAAAGGGGCCGGAGGGTGAGGCAGGACCAGGACAAGGAGCAGAGCCAGAGTGCTGGCAGTTTCCACCTTACCTTCTCGTGGCGCTTGTGGAGCTGCTGCTGCTGCAGTGCGTGCTGCTCCTTCACCTGCTGCCTGAAGAGCTGGTACTTCTCCTGCAGGTGCCCTTGCTCCATGCTCCACACCACAGACTCACGGGCTGCCAGTAGGACAGCACTTTGCGGTTCAGTCACTCCCTACCGTGTCCCACCCCAGCCTCCAAACCCACCTCTGCTCCCTTCCTCCAGCTGCCCCCCACCAGCCAGACCCTCACCACTCTTGCCCCAATTTCCCTCCATCCTCCTCCCAGCCCTAGAGCTCTCGCAGCCCAGTCCACCTCTGCGGAGACTGTGGATCTTGCTGATGTGCTCCTGGTCAACAGACATCATTTTCTTCTTGTGCTCCTGGACAACTCTCTGCAAGGCTGTGTTCAGCTCCTCCTGCTGCTGCTGCAAGAACCGCTGCTCCTGTGGTGGGAAACATGGAGGCCATCATCCCAAATCCCAAGGGAGACTGACCCCAGGTGCAGTCCATCAGCTCTGAAGAGCCATGTCTCAAGTCCAGCACTATAAGAACCACCACCATGCCCTCACCTCTGTCTTGTTGCCCTTCAGCTCTTGCATCCTCTTTTCACCATCCTTCTCCTGGAGGGACTTCAGGCGCTTAGCTTCATCACGCAGTTTCACTGTGTATTCATGCTCCTGGCGCTCTTTCAACTGCTGGTAGTGGTGCTCCAAGGCCTCCACCTCCTGGTCATAATACTGCTTCTTGCTCTGCCGTGCAGACACAGAGGGTCAGCATGGACCGGGGATAGCTGATGGGAGGCTGCAAGCCTTTGCACTGGCTCTGTGCAGGAAGACCACTAGCCTAGGGAACTCGTACATCCCTCCAACTGGATTGCAGTAAGGGATGTCACCCGGTTACCGTCATCTCCTGCTCGATGTGCCGAAACATCTGCTCCCGCTGCTGGTGAAACTTCTGCTCCAGCTGGGTCTGTGCTCTCTGCTCCTCCTTCTGCAGCACCCGCAACTCACGGAGCTCCTGGCGCCTAAAAGTTTGGACAAGCCAAAGTAAGAAGTGGCCAAAGGCTGCGCTGAAGGTGCCCGCCTCTGCCAGAGCTTTGGGGACATCCTGGTGAGGAGGCCACAATGGACAGCTGTCTTATAGGTGGCTAAAGGAAGGTGAAGGCCTTCCTTCACACCTGCACACCTAATGCAGTGCTGTGCAGAAGGCTTTCTCCAGCGAGCAGGATCACTGGTGCCTGTTGGGTCAGTCAGATGCTAAACTCAACTATTGATTCTGTTCCTTCATCTTTCCTGGTCTCCTCGGGTGACACAAGAGCATATGGGAAAATATCTTCCTCTCTCCTTTCCTTAAACAACCACTAACTGCTAGTGACAGCAGATATGGGACTGGGCAATGTTTGACTCTTCATGCACCCCTACACCTCCCCAGGGAACGGATGCAGGATGCCTGCAGGATGCCCCACCACTACTGCAACCACTCACCGAGCAGAGCGCATCTTCTCCTCCTTCATCTCAGCCTTGCTGATGGTCTTGGCGGTTGTCACGCTCACCTCCTTCCCATCCACGACAAATCTGCGCGTTTTCTTTACCATCCTTCGGAGGGAGGGAGGTTCCTGCCACGAGGAGCAATGGTTTGAACTCAGACAACCCAGATGACGTAAATCCCGTGCTGGGCAACACAGCGCAAAGGCAGGGTTGTGGGTTTAATGCAGTGTGTCCAGTAGGTAATAAATTGAACATGCACCCTGTGGGCTACTAGCTGTGTTCACACGGGCTCTGGGAGCAGACCTGAGCTCCTCCTTGACACAAGACTGGACCCTACGTCCTGCTGCAAGACGAGAAAAGGGGACCCACAACCTCAATATAGCGCAGAAAGCTGCTCAGATACCTTCACCCGGGAAGGGCTCACGAAGGAGTTTTGGGTCCCTGAGCTAGCTCCAGAAACAGCACGGCCACGTGCATTGTGCCTGCAACAGCCTGGGGCAGGGTTTGCTGGTTCAGCTCTAGCGCTTTTGAGACCGCAAGGTCTCTGCATGGCCGTGTTACCTGCAAGCCCATAGGGAGCACCAGGCTGCCTGCAGCCTGGACAAGACAAGCCACTGAGGCTTCAGCCCTGCAGGGCTCCCCTGCCTCCCTACTGTGCTGCTTTGCAGAAGGACCATCTCCATCTGGGAGTGCTCCAAGCCCCTGACTAGCCAGGCCTCAGTGAGTCCCGGCTGTGTTTCAGCTCAGCCAAAACTCATGGCCAATCGAGCAATGCATGGTGGCCACCCAAGAAGTACCATCCTCTCCTTTCCCCCTCACCTGCCAGGCTTCCTCCACAGAGGGTGATGGAGCGTGTGTGTCTGCAAGGTTTGCTGGAGGCAGCAGCTCCTCTCCTCGCTCTGGTGTGGAGCAGTTGCCCGAGGGTGAATCTGGGATGTCCCCCGCTCTCCAGACTACCCAGGAAGAAGTGTGACGCAGGGCAGTAAAGCTCATGGTCTTTGTGGCCTTTGGGTGTCCACCACAAGGCTCCTGAGGCTCTGGCACTGCTCCATTGCCCAAGTCACTCGTTTCTCCTCTGACTCCATCTCTTAATGGCCCAGCTGGAGCAACCTTCACACCATTATCTCCAAGCTGATTCCTCCCTTCCTCTTTATTTCCATCTTGCTTTTGAGAGTCATTGCTATAACCAGCCAAGAGCTGCTTTTCTCTAGAGTCATTTTCCACTTTCTTCTCTGTTTCCTCTTTAACTGATCCCAGGATCTCCTTGGGGGATGAGTCCTCTGTTGAATTTTGGGCTTCCTTACCCACCAGACCCTCTTTGGCTTGTGCTGCACAGTCTGCCTCCAGTCTCTCTCCTGCAGGCAGTTCCTCCCTGCCCGCTGCATCGCTCATGGGATTACTGTCTCCAGTTAAACACTCCCCTACATCTTCTGAGTTCACTTCTGCCAGCACCAAGGTTCCCTTGAGAGAAGTTTCCACCACCAAATGTTGACTGTCTTCGCCAAGGTGGCTAGTCATCATAGAGTCTGCAGCTTCCTCCTCACTGTCCCCTATGTTTTGCTCAGCCTGCTCCAAGGAGTTAATGGTGGGCTTGTGTGTCGCTGTGTTTTTCTTCCCACTGTTTCCTTCTGCAGTCTCTCCTCGTCCATCTGGTGGCTTCTGCCGCCCCTCAAGCCCTTCTGACCCCACTGCCACTTCCTCTGTTGCACTCTGCATGAGCAACGTTTCTCCTGGTGGCACCCTCTCCTGCCCTGGGTCAGTCTCCCCAGGTTTTCTGTCATCCTCAGGTCCCTTGGATGCTCTCTCAGCTCCACGTCTGCCTTCTCCAGGGCCATCTTCCCATTCTCCAGCTGCTCTGGAGCCAACCTCAGCCTGCAGCTTAACCCCAACAGCTTTCAGCTCTAGCAACGATCTAGTAAACCCATGTTTGAGCTCTGCAACTGACTCTTCGAAACCCTGGACTTTGGTCCTGGTGTGCCCCAGGTCTAGAGCTGTCACCTGCTCAGAACCCACCATTGCACACCAGCTGGCACGGGGCCTGCTTCCACAAGCACGATCCAGGTGCTGCTTCTCAACTAGACTTTGTGTTTCCCCTCTCCTTTGAGCTGATATTGCCCACCTCCCAGGGATGGGGACAGGGCACTTATCTAGCACCTCTGCAGATGAGCTGCTGATCCAGCCTCCATCAGCTCTGTCTTGGGGCAAGGTTGACAAACTGCAAGTTGGTTCTGCCCTTGACAGCTCTTCAGTGTCACTTTTGGAGGAAAATGTGGGATTTGTTTGAGCTGCAGCAGCTGTTTGCTGTCCCTCTGCCACAGGACCAACCTGTTCCACTTTCTGCTCTTGCATTTCAGCAGTGCCCCCTGCATGACTTGCCCCCAGGAGTTCTGCCATCTTGGAGGAGTTCTCCAGAGCACTGGGTTCCTCTCGACACCCTTTAACTTCTCCCACCTCCACTTGGTCTGGTGTCCTTTGGAGGGCATCCAGCGCTGTCCATCCTGGCCCACTCAGGAGGTGCCCTGGGGGCTGCTCCCCATTTGGCTCCCCTCCATCCGCCCTGCGCTTCTCGCTGGCAACTTCATGGGACTTGAACCCTCCAAAAAATGACCGACGCCTCATCAGCTTCAGGAATTCAGATGGTCTTTTTGGAGGGAGCCTTACAGAGCCCACCAGGACAGATGAGGATTTCTTCCTCGCTTGCTTCAGCAAGTTGGACTCTTTCTTGGGCCTCAGATGGGGAATATTCTGTCCTGGCTCCTCTTGGACAGCAGGGTGGGCATCCTGCCCCTCGCAGAGCCTCCCAGCCTGCTCCATCAAGTCCTGAATGTCCCCACATGGAGTGATGGAAGCTGCTGCCACAGCTGGCTCTTGCCCCTCTCCTGCAGCTGGGCATGGTAGTGCTGCTTCATTGCCGGTGGTGCTTGTGGACCCCTCCAGCTTGCCAGGGGATGGGAAGCAGAAGGATCCTCCACGTTCCTGGCTGGGCTGTGGGGCAGAGAGCAGAGGCAAGGTTAGTCTCCACACACCAGCACCTCTCCTGGCTGAGCCCAGCTCCCATTCCCCAAAGCTTCTCATTTTCTTGGATCTTGCACTTGCGCAAGAAGTCAGTTGCTACTCACCAGCTGGGCCTGCTCTTCTTCCTCCTCTTCAAACTCCTCCAGCACGTCAGCCCGGGCCTCAGCCACCAGCTCCCTGAGCGGCCGCTTGTCACAGACATCTGCCACAAAGGGATGCTGCGCACAAGCAGGGGAGGTGGGCAGGGCCATCACCAGGGGACAGGTAGCACTGGGTGCCAAAGCACCAGGGGTGCCCCTGTCCCAGAGATTGAGGATGTGGGCTTCAACCCATGGCATTACCCACCTGCAGGAGCTGGGTGGCTGACCACCGTGCTTCAGGGCTCTTCTCCAAGGATTTCCTCAAGAAGTCCTTGAAATCTTCAGACCTGTGGGACAGACCCCTCATGAACACATGGCAGGTGGGTGCATCCTGTGAGGTTCTGAGCTCTGCTGAGATGAAATCCCACAGCCCAGGGTGACGCTATCTGCTGAGACCTTGGCAGGAGCCCATGTCCTCACCCCAGTGCTGCCTGCTGTTGAGGCTACCTTCTGCAGGAAGGGTGGTATGATGGGAAACCCATGGTGCTAGCTGGAAACACCTCTGCAACTAGACTTGGAGGAATAAGACCATCATTTATGGTCATCCAAAATCCCATCCCACCTGTTCTGCCATGACTTTGAGGAGGAGCTGCCCCACTGGACAACTTTTTCTATCATCTGCTGTGTTGGGTGACAGGCTCTAGTGGGGGGGAGGTCTCCATATGGGCACTCACCATCTCTTGGGGTGACGCAGGGTAGGTGGCTGGGACTTGGCAATCTTCAGCAGCACCCTCAGAGGGTTGAGGTCATGATGGGGGGGCTCCATCTCAGCCATCTCAATCAGCGTGATGCCCAGCGACCAGATGTCAGCCTTGTAGCCATAGGGGTTCTCCTTGGATGTCTCACACTGCACCACCTCAGGGGCCATCCTGTATGGGAGAGAAGGGAAGGGGTGCAGCCTGCCCCGAGCTGGGGGCCTCACCCCCAGCTTTCTGCCAGAGACAAGCACTTATTTCCTTCTGAAACCAAACCCAAGTGCAGTCCAGGGATGGTCCACCCAAGGGACAGCCCTATAGGCAGAAGAACTAAGATTTGACCCCTAAGTCCTCCAACCCTACCCTAGAAGGGCTTACACCAGCAGGCACCCATCCCGGAGCATGCCACAGACAGTCTCGCAATATTAGGAGGCCCATCCTAGAGAAGGTGTTGTCTGGAGAAGGGGAAGAAGGAAAGAACTGATTCCTCAAGAAGATGCTCCTGCTATTCCAGCGGGAGCAAAGCTGGTTTGAGCATCCACAAGACGAACAGCAGTCAGGACTGTAGGGCAGATCTACCTCAAGCAGCAGGACACCTCTGCTTTCCCAGCCCATATGGCTATGCTCCCACATCCCACTATTCCCCAGGATTTCTGCCCCATACCTACCAGTATGGGGTACCAATAAAGGATGCCCGGCGCTGGAAAGTGCTGGAGTTTTTGGCAGAGACACCAAAATCAGCTGTTTCATAGAAAGCAGCATTTAGAAACCATCCTTGGAGCACTGCTCCATGCATGTGCTAGCTCCCAGGAAAGCAGGGACTGGCTTCACTCCGAGAAAACTCCCGGCCTCGCTCAGCACCTCGTGTCCCTTGAGAGAGCACAGACCTACACCCATCCTCCAGCACGGCTGCCCTGAGCAAGAGCAGACTCTTGCGCCAGCCCCTTCTCCGCGGGCTCACCCAGCTTGACATCCCCGTCCAGGGTGAGCAGGACATTCCCAGCCTTCACGTCCCGGTGGATGATCTTGCAGTTGTGCAGGTACTGCAGTGCCAGCAGCAGCTGCTTGCAGGCCACTTGGATCTGCTCCTCAGTGAGGCCTTTCTCCAACTCTGTGACGAGACGCAAAGCAACACCCAGGGCTGAAGCGTCCTTGTGCCCAGCAGCCAGCCCCATGGAGGGGTGACCCCAGAGGCAACAGAGGGTCTCAGGTGGCATGGAGAAATGGGGCTGAGTTGCAACCATCAACCTCAAATGCCCTGATGGCCCGTGTGGCTAAAGACATAGGAGAGGTTTTCTTACCCAAGATCGCAGCATCCATGGCCCCTCCTGCACAAAACTCCACCAGGATCTGCGGAGAGAGCAGCAGTTAGGGAAGGCCCACGCTGGCAGATGCAGAGCAGCACTGACAACCATGTCAACAGATCAAGGAGAAACCACCTCCAGCCATGTCCCAACTGGCAGGACACGGGATTGGGCATGCACTGGTTGCAAGGGGAAGCCCAGGAGATCAGGGTAGCAAAACATCACCAACTACAGGGCACGAGCTTTTCCAGAAATATGTCTTCAGGAAAACAGGGATGAGCACATCCCGGCAGCAACGGGTGAGGTCATTTGGCACCACCCCAGCTCGTTTTGCAAGGGAGAGCTTTTCTTTTCTTTCTCCCTGTTCCTGCATGAGGTTCTTGTTGGAGACAGCACCCAAGAAAGCCACCATCTGCAAATGTCCCCCCTTCAGGAGAAGGAAGATGGGGAGCTTGTCTTTTGAGCTCACAAACCTGCCCATTCCCAAATTCCTCCCCCAGCTCCAAGCCAGGCTGCCAAGACCCTGCCCACCCAGAGCTGCCCATCCCAGTAGAGCGCGTCCAGCAGCTTGATGATGTTGGGATGGTCACAGCAGGCCAGGACATCGATCTCCACCATGTAGTCCTGCAGCTCCTCCTCGCTCGGTGTGGTGATCACCTTCGCCGCGGCCAGAGCCCCCGTCACCTTGTTCTGGGCCTGGAGAAAAGAAGTTTAAGGCGGCTGGAAAACAGGTTTCAAAAACACATGCTACGTGTCCTGCTGCGTTGCGTTGCAACGCGATGCATCGCGTTGCGAGATGATCTAGCCGGCTGTGCTTCAATGAAACGTCCTACCGCTGGATGCTCCATATCGTGATATTGTACCACACCAGGACCCTGGCATGTATCGGGAGCCTGGAAGAGCCCCTTTCCTCCAGCAGACCGGGTTGGGAGCCAGGATTTCAGTTCCCTGCCCCAGCCCAGAGCGCGCCAGGGTGGTGGGGACCGAGCGCATCTCCCCGACCCCGGCGGAAGTCCTTGCGGTTTTTAATCACAAGCCGACGGCTGCCCCCAAAAAAGCGAGCGCCAAGAGGGAAGTTTCCCCAAACGAGAGGATGTTTTTGGCCGGGTCCTGTCTGGGGAGGGTTCCCGGTGCCACAAGCGTGCTGGGCCCCAGCGCCGGAAGGCGGCCGCCGCCAGCGGGGCACCGCGGGCCCCGGGGAGCAGCGCGGCGGGTTTCCTGTTGAGCTCAGCCTCTGCATCGCGGTTTCGGTGACAACAAGAGGGGGAGAAAGAAAAAAAGCAGCCTCGGCTCAAAGTCGCAGCAAAACGAAGCTCCTGCCGTGCCCAACCCTGGGATCCCCTGCTGAAAACAGCGGGGGATAAACCCCAACCAGCCTCGCGCAGGGAGAGAACACGCCGGGAACGGTCCTTCCTGCCACCCCTTTGCACCCTGGAAAGGGAACGAGGAGTCGCTCGACCCTGAGGAAGCGGCAGCTCTTTCCGTCCTGGGGACGCCGGAGTCCCCGGCATCCCTGCGGTATCTCCTCTCCCTCCCTGCCAAGGGGGCTGCTAAAGACCCAGGGTGATTCGGAGGGTTTCCAGCTCATTGCAGCGTGGGCTGGATGCCGGGCGATGGCCATCGCTTATAGCTCGATCTAAGGCAGCACCGGCCATAGCCAGGGGAGAAAAATAAATCATTTAGGGAGCTGTTTCCAAAGCAAAGTCCTGCGGGCGTTTTCTGAAGCTCTTTACCTTGAAGACCTTGCCGAAGGCGCCGTCGCCCAGCTCACCCAGCACCAGCCACACGTCCTCGGGGTTGACGTCCCGCCTGACATTCTCATAGCGCCTCGGCTTCTTCTTCTCCTTGCCCAAGCGGAAAAACCGCCGGAAGAAAGCCATAGGGCAAGGCTTTTTCCGAGGGGGAAAGAGATCAGCTGGGGGCAGGCAGCCACCTCCATGCAGGGGCGACAGGGACCTCGCAGGGCGGCCGGGAACCTCTCGCTCTTCCTGCCTCGCTCGTGCAGGAGGCGGGCTCGGCGGCCGTGCAGGATGTGCCGGGGAGGCGAGGTGTGACGGAGGCGCCGCCGCGAGCCCGGGCGCTGCAGGGCTGCCCGCGCGGACAGTCCAGCCTCGCTCGGCACGAGCGAAATCTCAGGAGGCTTCTGGCTCGGCACGTGCCCCAGGGAGCGGCTCGAAAGCCCTAAGAGGGGGTTTAGTCCTGCAAGCGCCCGCTGATTTGTCCCCTCGCCAAAGCGATGCGCTTTGGGAGCGCAGCATGCATGCACACACGTGTACGCTGGGATCCCGGGTGCACGGTGGTCCCCGATGCCCATGTGCTCCTGCGTAGGTGCATTTCCCCAGGAATTTGTGTGCCCCTGCACGTGCAAATCATTGCACGCGTGCAGCCCTGCATGTGTGCACAGAGCCCTCTGCCAGTATCCCCACCTACACGTTCAAGCACTAATGCAAACATTTGCATATGCTCCCGGGCATTTTTGCAGTACATTTGCCTCCCAAACTTGAATCTTATTGACAGTCCCTAAAGGCCAGGAGCAACCTGTCCAGAGCAGAGCACAGCCAGGTTCAGATGAGAAAGTTGGCTGTAAGAAGGCCCCCAGCTGAGCTTAAACAGAGCCCCTGCATCCATGGGTGCAGGTAAAGCCCCAGGTGAGGCTACTCAGGGCTGTTAAAGCTTATCTGCGCCCTCAGCACCCAGATATTTGGGTACTTTGTTGGCCTTGCAAGAGCACATGGACCAAGGTGCTGCCAAAATGCACCTGGCTCCAGCTGCTCCCCATGCAAAAATGCTGCTGCTGCTGCAGGCTCTCCTCGTACAACCCGAAATCAGGGCAGCTTCTACCTTCCAGCCTGGCCCCGAGCTCCTGGAGGAAATAAAAGCCCCACTGCAGGCGCTCGGGTCGCTATTTTTAATTGCACCAACACGGCATCTCCCCGATACTCAGGCAGCGCAGCAAGGGATTCGCTCCGTGCGTCCTTCCTGCAGGAGCTTGCTTGGATTATAGCAACAAATTGCAGCATCCTTAAATACATGATGTCATTCACATATTATGAACAGAAAACTGTATTTTTAAGACACATAGTTTAAAATAAAACTGTATTTAGAATGAAACCCAGATGCAGCTGGTAGCATCTACCCAGGCAGTGTATTTAGGGAAGTGTCTGCGGATGGCTTCATGCCTGCCATCACCTTGCAAAGGGCCCCGTGCGCTCTCCTGCTCGGCGGAGCCTGGCTGCAGGCTCGCCCTGGAGCCGTGTCTCATCCTCAGCGCCAAAAATAAGGAGGCTGCTCGCCACTGCCGGGACGGAGCAGCCAGAGACCCTGCAGGATCATGCACGGATGACAGAACGGGACTCAGCCTGGCCTCCGCCCAGCCAAAGCATATGGAGCTCAATAATTCATTTTTCCTAGAGCAGATCTTCCAGAAAAAAAAAAAAAAAAAAAAAAAAAGATCATGCAAAGACACCAAGAAAACTCACTTTGGGGAGAGACTTTCTTATCCCTTGTGGTCCAAAGCGGAGACGTGGCTTCCTGAAAGATTCAATGCCCCCTCAAATGCAATTTATTTCCAGCCTGACACTGTTCTCTAGCGGCACATGGGCAACAAAGGGGAATTTCTTACAGTGTCCGTTTGGGGGAGAAGATGAAACACGAACAACCCCCCCCCCCGCCCGCTGGCGGGAGCTGGACGTGGCCCCCCTGCCCGGAGGGAGGAAAGTGCCGGGGACTTTGTGCGAGGTCGGGGGGGAAACTGAGGCCGAGCTTTCATACAGATCGCTATCGGCTGGTCCCACCGTGCCTGGAAGAATTTCCCAGGCCGGGAGGAGCCGGCGGCTGGTTTTTGCTGGCGGGATTTCTCTTTTGCTCTGAGTGGGCAGCTCTGAGTCAGGCCTCGCCGGGCGCTTTCCGGTAACGAAAGGGTTAAAGTCGCCCTCGGAAACACCTCGCCACTCATCTCTGCCCGCTTGCAGCACCGGGGCTCCTCGGGGCCCCTCTAATCCCGTCCCGTTCCCCCGCCCCGGCCGCCCAGCCGGGGGCTCCACGGTTTCCCGCGGTGCTTTCGAGCCCCGCGCTCGGCGCGTCCCGCTGCGCGGCCGCGGAACCGGCCCCGGCCCCGGCCCCGGCCCCGCGCTTCCCCCGCGCCGCCGGCTGCCGGCTCCGCGATGAGTCACGGGGGATTTTCGGGCTCTTTCGCAGCCCCGGCGCACGGCGGAGGGGGATTCTCCGAGCCCGGGCTCGGAGCCGGTAACGTCGCCGGTGCCCCCGGCGCTGCAGCGCGGATGCTCCGGCCGCCGGTAAATCCGTCCCCGCCGCGACTTGCGGTTGATTTCCTTGCCGTCCCGTCGGAATGATCCAGCGGTCCAGAGCGAAACAAAAAGCAATTTATTAAAGAAAAAAATATATATGTAAAGAAAAAGGGAAATGTTGTCAAGCGAGAGGTGCCGAAGGGTCGGGGTCTCCCCGCTGCCCACGGGGCGCCGGGAGGCGCCGGGAGGAGCCGGGAGGAGCCGGGGGACCGGGCTGGAAATCCCTGCACACTCATTCAGCGAGGCAGCGGGCTCCCCGCCGCCGAGAGCCCCCAAAAAGCCCAGGCGTTCCGGTAACGAAAGAGTCAATCGCTCACATACACACGCGCACTCACACACACACACTCGCACGCCACTTCCCTGAGTGGGGGATGACTCATCCCCCAGCCCTTCATCCCAGAGAGGAGTAACACGAGCGAAGCACAGCGCTCTTCCTCCGGCCTCGCCGATGCACCGGCCGCCGCTCGCCCGCTGAAGCCGGTGAGTACGAGGAGACCCGGGACGGCGGGGGGGGGAGGGGGGGCGGGGGGGGGGTGGATTTCGGGATGCCGCCGGACCGGGGAAGCTTCGCGCTGCCACCGGGAGAGATTTCGAGATGCGACTTAACGGGAAGCAGCAGCCCCGCCGGGGCGGCCCGGCCGCTCGGCGGAGCTGAGACCCGACACGCTCAGCGCACGCCCGGAGCGGCGGCACCGGCGGCGGCAGGAGCCTTTCCGCGCTGGCCGGAACGGCTCTTCGCCGTCGCTGTAAGGGGGGGGGGGGGGGGGGGGGGGGTCCCGAGCGGCGGCAGCCCCCGGTGCCGGGACAACCCCCCCCACCCCCCCCAACACAGCCGCACCGTGGGGCGCCGTGAAGCCCCCCTGGGCGCTGCCCCGGGGCCCGGCGGGGCCGGGGGGGGGGGGCCGCGCTCGCTCGCTCTCTCGCTGATGTCAGGCGATATTTTAATTCTCTTACAAGGAGCGGGCTTTAGAGGAATGACTTAAGTGGATTACTCATCCGCTGTAATGACTTGGCAGCGCTCCCGTGCTATTCCTAGACATGACGCTCGACGCTTTGATTCTTCCTCTTCTGCTATTTTTTTTTCTGTTCCCCCTCTTTTTCTTTCTTTCTTTTTTTCCCTCTCTCTTTCTAATGAGAAATTACCCCGCTGCGTTTTCGCAAAAGCCGCACTGGCGAAACTCTGGGAAGCGGAGTGAGGGTTGTGGTGGTGATGGGGTTACTCCTGAAAATGCTGCAAACCAGCCAAAACTTGGGTCCCCCAGGCCCTCCTACCCCCTTTGCCAGGTGGCCATGTCCCGCTGCCCAGTTCAGGCCCAGTGGGCCCAGGCAAGCTGCTTGGGGTACAGGCAACGCATCCACGCAAAACCTCTCCCCCCCCACCACCAATTTGAGTAGTTGACCCAAAACTGCTATTTTTCCTCCCAGAAAGTGCCGGGCCCCGGCAAGCGTGCAGGGCCCTGGCCCCTGCCACTCTGGTTTCCTGCTCTTTTGCAGCAATAACCAGAAAGAGCGGAAATAACGTCAGCCTTTCTTTTAATTCCTTGCGCTGACAGTAAGCCAGCAGCGCACGGGCCTGAGCCGGTCAAATAACAGCGGAGCAAACTGCCCCCGGCGCCCCCCACCTCGACCCCCCCAATCCCCAAAAATGATGATTTGGGGGAGAGTTAGAGCCTCTCGGTGTTTGAGGCTGAGCATGGTTGCTGCTTAAACATTTGGAGGACAAAATCCAGGCTGGCTCAGGGGACAAGGGGGGGGTGACACCGGGTAGATGGGGGTCCCCAAGCCACTTGGTCTGCAGGTTTGGGGCACCAGGACTGCTTGACAGTGGGGTGTTGGGGGCAATGGGGACCTCGCACACATGTGTGTCTGTTGCACACGTCTACCTGCATGCACGCTCGTGTGCATGCAAGCACCCAAGTGTATACACACGCGTGCCTGCCTGCACACATGTGCACATGTATATGGGTGCACTCACATGCACAGGCACCCCCCCACACACATAGCCACACTTGCACACGTGCATACCTGCACCCACAAGCGCACACCTGTGCCCATATGCACGTGTGTGCAGCTGCGCACACACGCACTTATACACATGCATGCAGACTTGTATCTGTGTGCACACGCGTGTACCCACACGGGCCTGTACCCTGCAGGCACATGCTTCACCTGCATGCACTCACGCGCACCCCCACGAGCGTGCCTGAGCACGCGTGCCCCCGTTTGCACACGCATGTACACACACACGCTCGCGCACCCCCGCGCGGCTCCCTCTCCCCACCCGGCCTCCGGGGGGGGGGAAGGACTACAACCCCCAGCATGCCCTTCGCCCAGAGGAGGGGGGCGTGTCCCTGGCGTGGGGGGGAGGGACGAGCAGCGGCGCGCTCCAATGGGCGTGGGGGGCGGGGCGGCACCGCCCAATGGGCGGGCGGGGGCGGGGCGGCGGGCGCGGCGCGGTGTCACATGGCGCGGGCGCGGTGGCGGGTGAGCGGCACCGGCACCGGCACCGGCACCGGCACCGGCACCGGCACCGGGGGGGGGGGAATCCGGCCACCCCTCCAGGAGATCAGCAGGCGCCGCCTCAGTTTCCCTGCGGGGAAAAACGTTTTTTCACCCCCTCCCCAATTTATTTGAAATATATATATATTTTTAATCTTAAAATTGGCCGCGGAGGGGGGAGCCCCGTTGGGGGTGGCCGCGCCGGTTGTATTCCCGGGCCGGGGGATCACCCGCCGGCCCCAATTTTTATTCGGATTTAGCCAATTAATCAGATCCCCTCACACCCCCCCCCCCCCGCACTTCGCGTCAGCATCCCGTCTCACTCGCTTTTCCTCCCGCCCTCCCCCCCCCCCGCCAAACTCCGGCGCAGCCCCCCGGTCTGAACAGCGAGGAGGAGCATGGAGGAGGAGGAAGGTCAAGCTCCGGCGGCCCCGCCGGAGGACGAGCCCAAAAGCGAAGGAAACGGAGCCGCCGCCGCGGAGTCGCCGGTGAGTTTTCCCCCAACCCGCTCCGATGCGGAGACCAACCCTCCCCCCCCCTCCCCCAACCAAAAGCCGCTGGATCCCGGCGTCGAGCCGCCCTTGCGCCCCCGCCGTCGAAGCCGCCGGCAAAGCGGGACCCGGACGCGCTCGCAAACCGGCCGAGGGATCCGTGAAAAAGAGGAGGAGGAGGGTGAAATCCACCCCCCCCAGCCAACTCCTGCAAGAGCTATGGGGGGGGGGGGGAGCGGAAGAGAAACTCAAAGCCCCCAAAAACCGCGCCCGCCCCCCCCCCCCCCCGCGCCGCAGGGCGGCTCGCCCCCGTGGGGCGAGGTTTTTGCCACCCGGGAACGGGCGATCCCGGGTTTCCCGCGGAGCGGCAGCGAGCCGGCGGCCTTGTATGTCGGAGCGCCTAGAACGGAGCCGGCCGTTAAAACACGGCGGCGGCGGCTGTCGCCAGCGGTTAAAAGAATAGAAAGAAGAAGGGGGAAAAAAAAAGAAGAAAAAAAAAAAAGGGCAGCGGAGCCCAGCAGCTGCTTTGCCCAAAAATAGCAGCAAGTTTTATAACTCCGGAAAACGTAGAACAAACAAACGCGAAACATTTTTAGCCGTGAAGGGGGGGGGGGCGGCGAGGGGGAAAGGGGAGCGTGGGGGGGGGGGGCGAGCGCCAGAATTTCTGCCCTTCTGTTTTCCTGGAAACCGTTCCTCGTGCCCCCGGCTCCGGCGCTTCGACTGACCTGGCGGCGGGCCCGGGGCGGCCGGCTAACGAAGCGTGCGGCTCGTTACGCCGTGGCGGGGAGCGAGCGGCGGGGATATGGGGGTTGGGGGGGGTTATTATCCCGGGTGCTGCCTCAGTTTCTCTCCGCCCCCTCCCCCCCCAATGTCGATGGGGGCTTTTTTCCGTGCAGGAGCCCGCACCGGCGCCTGGCGGCCCCGAGGGAGAGGAGGAGAGGCCGAAGGCGGCCGAGGAGGAGGAGGCGGCGGGCGGCGGCGAGAAGGAGGAGGAGGAGGCCTTCCTGGTGAGCCTCTACAAGTTCATGAAGGACCGCCACACGCCCATCGAGAGGATCCCCCACCTCGGCTTCAAGCAGAGTAAGCCCCCCCCCCTCCGGCGCCGCGGAAAAACCTCTGCTTTGAGCCGCCCTTAGCCTTGCTCACCGCCTCCTCTTCCTCGCTAGTTAACCTCTGGAAGATCTACAAAGCGGTGGAGAAGCTGGGCGCCTACGAGCTGGTAAGACGGGGGCACGGCGGCGGGGTTGGGGTTGGACGGACGGACGGACGGACGGGAAGGGGCCGCGGCGCCCACCCGCGCGCTCCCACCGCAGGTGACGGGCCGCCGGCTCTGGAAGAACGTGTATGATGAGCTGGGCGGCAGCCCCGGCAGCACCAGCGCCGCCACCTGCACCCGCCGGCACTACGAGCGGTAAGCCGGGGCGGCGGCGGCGGCAGCGGCGGCGGCGGCGGCGGGGCGACGGCCGCCGGCGCGTTCCCACCCCGCCGTCCCCGCAGGCTCGTCCTCCCCTACGTGCGGCACCTCAAGGGCGAGGACGACAAGCCGCTGCCGCCCGCCAAGCCCCGCAGGCAGTACAAGGTCTCCAAGGAGCCCAAGGGCCACGAAGGCGGCGAGAAAAGCAGGAGAGCCAAGAAGGAGAAGAGCCGGGAGCAGGTTCGCGGGGCGATGCCGGCACCGGGATGGGATGGGATGGGATGGGGGGAGCCACGCCACTCGCCCGGCGCTCACGTCCCCGTCACACTCCGCAGGTCCCCGCCGGCACGGCGGCGCCGGCGCCAGATGTCCCCGAGCGGGGCCGGCCGGCCGACGGCGCGGCCGCGGCGGCGCGCGGCGGCCCGTGCCGGAGCCCCGCGGACGCCTGCAAGCGCCTCTTCTCCAGCTTCTGCTCCGAGGGCAACCACGGCATCATGTCTCCGCTGGCCAAGAAGAAGCTGCTGGCCCAGGTGAGCAAAGCGGAGGCTTCGCACTGCCACAAGCGGCACTGCCCGGAAAGCCGGCGCCCCGCCGGCGCTGCCCGCCCCGAGCCCCCCGCCGCCGCCGCTGGCAGCTCCCACCCGGCCGAGCGCGGGAGCCCCGTGGGCGAGGATGGCGGCGGCGGCACGGGGCCGCCGCTCGGCCCCGCCGTCTTCACCGGCTGCTTCCACGCCTACCGGCCCGGGGGGCTGGCGGCATCGTGCCGGCCGCCGCCGCCCCGCTGCGCCTCGCCGGAGCTTTCGGAGCCGCCCCGAGAGGCGTGGGGCGGCGGGGGGCCAGCGCCGCGCACCCGGGGCCCCTCGCCCGCCGCCTTCGCCGCCGTCCACGGCTGCTGGGTGCCGCCCAGCGCCGCCTTCGCACCGCCGTCCAGGGCCAAGCGGGCCCTGGAGGAAGACGAGGAGGAGGAGGATGATGACGAAGAAGCCTTCGGCCCCGGCCAGAAGTTACGCGCCGTCTCCCCCTTCGGCAAGGACGAGGGTGCCCGCTCGCCCGGGGGCCGGCAAGGGCTGGCCAAGCCCAAAGCCGTGGTGGCCGGTCCCGGCTACCCGGCTCCGCTGCCCGCCGCCGTGCCTCGGATCGCGGACGTTTACACGGGAGCGATGCTGCGCTTCCCGGCGAGCTTCGGCAACCCGCTGGAGCGCCTCCGGAGCCACGGCACCCCGCTGGCGCCCGCCCTCTCCGTCAACCCCTTCGTCATCCCGGCTTTTCCCAGCCCTTTGGTAACCGCTTCGCCGCAGCCCTCCGAACCGTGCCGACCGCTGGCGACCGGCCCGGGCCGCTACGCCACGACGTCTTACGGCGGCTCGCCGCGGCCCCGGCTCTACCCGGCCGCCGCCTGGCACGGCCAGCTCGCCTACGCCTCGCCGCCCGCCTTCCGCCGCGGCGCCGAGCTGTAGCGCTTTCGGCCCGCCGAAAAGGGACCGGGAGGGAGGCGCTCCGGACCGCCTCCGTTTTTACTTAGAGCCATTTGTATCCGACATCGTATTCCGATGACTTTAATACCGATATCACAAGGTTTTATATTATATATTATATATATATAGGGAGGAGGGAGCAAAGTGAATTGCAGAGATTTCTATTTTACTAGACGTGCTGGATGCTGGAAGCTCTGCGCCGGGGGCGCGGGGAGGAGGCTGAGCCGGGCTGCGGCAGGTCCCACCGGGCCCGGGGAGCCTGGGACGCTCTGCCGTTCCCCGGTACGGAGCCCCAGCTCCTTCCTATCAAGCAATGCAACTTTTTTTTTTTAACAAAAAAAAAAAAAAAAAAAAAAAAAAAAAAAAAAAACCTCTGTTGCCTCAAGTCCAGGCTTCTAGGGTTATTCAGTCCCCCCAGGGGCCTGCTAGGGTCCGAACCGAGTTGGGACCACGGGCACCAGCCGCCCCTTTGGGTGCCTCACCCCGTCCGCGCAGAAAAGGCACCGGAATCGGCCGAGCCGGGGCCAAAAGCGGCGCCCGAAATAAAACTGGCTGGATGGTCCCAACCTGGCGGCGTTCGGGGCGTCCTTGATCTGCGGCAGCGGGGCTGGGGCTGGGGGCAGGAGCGGCCGTGGCGGGACCCACCTGCGGATCCCGTTCGCGCCGAGCCGGCAGTGACGCTCTCGCGGGTTGGCACGGCGGGATGGGAGCTCTGGGAAGCCCCCGGAGCGCCGGGTCCGGCAGGGTTCGGTGCCTGCCCCGTGCTCTTCGCGCGCCTCTCCCAGCCCTCCTGCCCGCGTTGCGGCATCTTCTCCCTGGCCTCAGGGAATCACAGGCTTTTTCCCGGAGCGTCCGCGCATCCGGGCGCCCCAAGCAGAGAGCAAGAGACCAAGAGACCCGCTGGCTCTGAAACCAACCGGCAGGGAACGGCCGGGAGGCGATGGACAGACAACCGGCCGGCTGGCCCTGCGGACGCGATTGCCGAGAAGGGATGAGCCTGTGGCTGGTCTCCCAGAGCGCTTGCAGGATTGCAGGCGGTTTTAAGGAAACCCCGCTGAGCTGCGCCGGCGTTGAGCTTGGAACGGCAGCACTTCCGAGGTGGAAACACCAGGCGGGAGAAGGCAAACGGCATCGCGGGACCGACCTTTCCTCTCGGCCAGGCTGCTCCCCGCCGGCCGCAGCCCCGCAGCGGGCACCTCGCAGCGGGCCAGCCGGTGGAAGGAGCAGAGAGACGGTGGCACTTGCTTGTCCCCAAAGAGGGTTACGGCTTTGGGTACAAACCCAGAGGAACAGCAGTAATTCAGCTTCTAAGGGCTGCTTCTGTTTCCTCGCAAAGGGCAAAGCTTGGGATAGAAAGCCGAAGAGGAGAACGATACCCGACGGCCCCAACGCTGCAAACGGGGCAGCGCTGGCCAGCCGGGGCGTAGAAAGGGGTTAAAGGTGCCGCAGGCTGCCCCAGCCCCTTCCTCTGCGAGCGAGGACGTGGCTTAAGTCTTTCCTGCAAGAGCTGCTGGGCTTCCTCTGCCCCAGGGGCGAGGACACAGGAGCTTCTTGGGGGGAAAAGAGGAAAAAAATTAACAAATAACAACAAAAACTGATGCTCAAGCTCCCCTTGCGCAGGTGACTTTCACACCTAGCAAAAGGGAAAACCCCAGGATGCCTGATCCCCCCCCCCCTTAAAAAAAAAAAAAAAAAAAAAAAAAAGTTATGCCCCAAAATATGCAGGGGCATCCCAGGGAGCGGAGACTCACTCCCTGCAGCATCCCATCACGAGGCTCGACGCTCCTCCGAGAAGCATCCCGCAGGCCAGCGGGCTCTGGAGCGACTGCTTCGAAAACAGCTACCAAAAATTTCTTCCTCTCCTCGGCCCCGTCATCGCGGATTTAGCGAGGAAAGCCCTGCAGGTATTTTGTCTGGGGGCTCTGCAGGTGGCCAAGCAGGTATTTCTGGGCTGGGCTTCGCACTATCGAGCACGGGAAGGGTCATCAAAATCATCTCTTGGCGGGAGGGGGGGGGAGGGAAAACACTTTGATGCACGTTACAGATGTAGAAACAGCTGTCCAAATCCGGCCTCACCTTGTCTCAGGACCCGTTTCGTGGCTCAGCACCTTCGCGCCGCCCCTTCTGCTGCTCCCCCAAATTTCAAGCACGAACCGTTCCCGTCTCCGCTGCAAGCCCCGCTTGTTGACGCCGTTTCATGTGCTCTCGAGCGTGACCGTAAAAAGGCCAAGCGGGGGCTCAGAGCGGCTTTAAATCTTTTTCTATGTGTTCCCCCCAACTCCCCCTGCCTCCCCTTAAAAAAAAAGGGGCGGCAGGAATCAGTTGAAACTTCTACCCCGAGGACGAGCTGTTTCATCCCGACGGTTCCCTCGCTACCGCGCAGCCGGCTCCGGAGACCCGCGGCGCGAGAGGCGAGCGTAGGAGGTTTTTCTGGCCTGCCTGCACAAGGCTTCTTTGTCTATCTGTGCCCCGACGCAAGAGAAATCGGATTAACGGGCCCTTGATAAAGCCAGTTTCTTCCAAACACTCACAGCGTCTAACCAGCCCTCAGCTAGGCTGCCACCAAAGCCGCCTTTGGAAGGGGACAGGCGCAACGACGAAGGCAGCAAAGAAGAAAACAAAAAAACCCCAAAGTTTTATTAAACAGCAACAAAACCAGCAAACTTCCCCTCCAGTTTGTTCCAGCCTTAACCGGCCCCCTGTGACCTCCCCTCCCGCTCCGGGGCCTTTCCGAAGGCCCGAGGCGCCCGGAGCTCTCTCTAGGGCTTCTGGCCGAGCGTTGGCCCCGCCGTGGCGATGATGGAGGAGCCGGCCAGGCTGCTGCCCAGGGTTATGAGCGTGGTGCCGGTCCCTCCGGGCAGCATACCCTGGGGCAGCAAGTGTCTGTTGGCCAGAGTCTCTCTGGTGTGGATGATGGTGCTCCCGTCGTCCACCACGGAGGGAACCCTCCCCAGGGTCTCCACCGCCCCCAGGGCATGGCCCAGGGCCGAGGGGCTCTTGGCCAGACTGACCTTCTCCCCGCCGTGTCCCAGAGGCCCGTCGCCCTTCACCGCAGCCAGCGTCGAGGTCAGGATGACGGTCTTGGAAGCGGTCTGCAGGACGGGTCCCACTTTCGAGTGCACCAGGCTGCTGGGAGGGCTGGGGGCGCTGGCCAGGGGGGAGGTGGCGAAGGTGACGGCACCAGTGGGAGAGCTGGCAGAAGACGAGGAAGAGGAGGAGGAAGGCTGGATGCCCAGCGGCTTGAGGGGGACAGAGGTAGCCTCACCCATCACAGACTTGGTAAGCGCAGAGAGCTTAGCATCCGACATGACGTACAGCGTCTTCATGGGGCTGGTGGTGGTCACTGCGGAGAAGGGGAGAGAGCGGTCAGCGGCCGCGGGGACACGGGTGCCCGCCACCCTGGGCTGCAGCCCCCAGCAGCAGCGCCGTCGGCGGGCTTCAGGTGAACACGGAGACCTTGCCTTACCCATTTCTCCAGAACGAGACCCCAAAACGAACCCCAGCATTTCCACGGGCACGGGCAGAGCCTGGCCTCTTCCCAGAAAAGTCCCCTTGCACGGAGAGGGGACGTCAGGGCTGCGTCTCAGCCGAGCGCGTTGTGGTTCACCCTATCCCACCCTCCGAGCCGCCACGGGCCACGCCGAGCTCACGCTGCTCTCGGCGACCAGGCTCTGGAGAAGCCCTCAATCAGCTCAGGTATCATCCCACCAGCAGTGAAGGTGGGCAAGATGCCGCTGGAGGAGCTCAGATGCCTGTCACGCTCCATCCCAGGAGGTGGGTAAAAGACTTCAGGCTTCGTGAAATGAAGCTCTTCACACTCCTCCTCACGCTCTAGGCGGCAGGGGAGGTTACTGCCCTTTCCAAGTTGGCTCTCCAGCAGAAATGCAGCCCCCAGCCACATCTAAGGTCACCGCAAGACTGGAGAGCAAACTGAACACTGCCACCAGGAGAGCAGAGGGACACGTCACTGAAATGACATTTAGATGTGCTCAATGCAGGGGAAAAAGCAGAGACCCGCTGCTGGTTGAAGACTGAGCTGACCAGAAAGACCCCCAACCTGGAGCAGCCCGCGGTTCAGCCCGACGGTCATCCAAGGCTGCGACTTGCTCCGGCTCCCCAGGACCCTGCACCGACGAACAAGCGATGCTGGGCCACACTAAATGCGGCACTGTCTCTCTCAGATCTGATGACATCAAAGATGCATCGCGCCCTCCCTCGCGCTCATCAGACACGAGAGCGCGTCACGAACATCAGCACAGCGTGCGCCTCTCCAAATCGAAGTGCCAGGCTTGAGCAAGGAGAGCATGGAGCAAACGCAGACGACCGACCCTCTAACCAGGATGGGACACGGATCCTATCGTGCTGTGGGGATCAGAGAGGCTGCAAGGACAGTGCAGCACCAACAAGAGACTCTGGTCGCCCCCATGCAGGCTTGGGAAGCAGCATGGAGACGTCAAGGTGCTGTTAAGGCATCAGCAACAGCTGCTCCGTGAAACAGAAAGGCTGGAAAACTTCCTGTACTAACACCCCGGTCTGCCCTGCTGCTCCAGCAATTCTACAGACAGGTCCTGTTGTGGGATTCAAAGTCACCCTGAGCCTCCAGCGAAAAGGGGAAACCTTCTCCCCACCTCCGACTTCTCCCACCAGTTAGGGCACAAAAGCAAAAGGGATAGGAAAAAAAAAAAAACAAATCAGCAGAATCAACCACAACGCTTTTGCACTCCTGCCCTGTTGAGTCCTGGGGGAGACCAGCAGAGTCCAGAGGTCTGCGGTGGTCAGGGCTGATGGCTGGAGTTAGCTGGGATCTAATCCCTGCAAGGAGGGCTAACAGCACAGCAAAACAACGTACGCCCCAGCGTGGTCCAGAGCTGCCTCGCTCGCCCTTTGGGAAACCAGCACGGCTTCATTACGTTTCATCCACCATCAGGCCTGGTCTGCTCTAAGCGCTTCATACCTGCGCGTCCTTCCATTCACTTGGAAATCACTCGGACCAAGGGAATTCAAAACACTGGCTGGGCTGACAGCGGGTGCTTTTGTGTAGAAGCCTTTTGAGGATGCAGCGGGCTGCATCACCGTCTCGTGTAGCTTGCGTGTCTGAAGCTGCTGGCTGGGTAATAGCTCTACAGCATTTATTCAGTGGTAGCTGCATGGGTCCGTTCCCCCCAGGCGAGATAAATAACCGTGGGCAGCACAGAGAGCGGTTAATGCTACAAGCGTGTGATGGCGGTAAGCACAAAAATAGAACGAAGATCTGCGACGGCCCGGGGCGCCAACTGCGGATAGTCACTTCTGCATTCGGGCTAACGGGTCGAGCGCCCCAGGCCCCCTCGACTGCTCGAAAACCGCTGCCTCGAGCCAAATCAGAACTGCCTGTACTCATGCAGAGAAACCACTTAACAGGGGACCTGACTTAAAAACAGAAAAACGGACTTAAAAATAAGCACCGTTCAAGCAGGGCCCGGCTGTTCCCCAGCGTGGCAGGTCAGCGGGCAGGCATGGCTCCAACCCGGCCTCCGCTCTGGCCCCCAGGCCGGCCGCCCGCGCCCCGCAAGTGCCATGCGCCTCACCTACGGGTGCTGCGGCGGCGGCGGTCAGGTGGGCCGTGGGGTCGGCGGGAGCCATCTCTGCGCCAGCCTGGGCTTTGCTGAGATCCATCTGAGACAGCAGCTTGCCAGGAGAGGCGGCACTGGAAGCTGGGGCGGCCAAGTTCCCGACTGCGCCGTCTGGAGCCTGGAAGGGTTAAAGCAACGGAGAGCTACTGGAAGCTACTGGAGCACCAGGACTCGAGGCGGAGCAGAGCCGGACCATCCGCAGGGGGCTGCGACAGTTCCTCAGGGCTCACGGCATCCCTCAGCTCAAAATAAAACCCTTTCTCTAGGGCTTCTAACCTTGCTCTCAACTCTGCTCGATCATTTCTAAACCTCAAGGGAAAATCCACAGCAAGATAAGCAGAGACTTGTACTTTAAAGCCAGTGGCGTCATTTCCAACCCCAACAACACTACCAGCGCTTGGGCCGAGACTGGCACAAACTCATTTCCGTTTCCTGGAGTGCAATGGGATGGCTCTATTCCCACTCCTGGCTCTGGCTGTCAGCAGCAACCCTAGGAAATCAGTCTCGCTCTCCTTTTCTCTGAAAGAGCAGCCAGGAATTGGAAGTCCAAGAGCAGCTCTCGCTTGGCATGGACCCTCTCGCAAGAATGACGTGCTGTTACTGCTGGAACCAGTGAAAGCCCACCCAAGTCTGGAAAAAAACAACCAACCAAGTACGTCACCTGCGTCGGAAGAGTTCCCCACTTGCCTGTGGAAGCCGTACAAGCCCCTTTTACAACAACCTGCTGCGCTGGCTGGCATCGGTGTCTGCTAGACACTTACAGATGTCCAACATGCCCTTGCCTCAACTGGGGAGCTGGGATTTGTGTCCTAAGGAAGATCGCAGTCCAACCAGGGCATTTCTGGAGAACACTGGCCTTTAGAGACAAGTTTCAATGGTATGAATTACCCTATTCGAGGAGTTCTTCAAACACCACCTCTGGGCCACCTTCACTTGCCTGCACTCTTTCCAGGTGGTGCATCTACAACAGAGCACTCCAGGTAAGCAACTGCAAGCTTGCCACGCACTTGTGGGCGCTCCCTGGGAACCCTAACCACTTAAAAGCCATAAATTCAACTCCAAAGCAAGCTCTCAAGCTATAAACACAGGCACCAGCCTCTTCATCCAGGCTCCTCAGAGCCAGTTTGCTCACTTTCCTCCACCGCTGATAAGCACCAGTTACAATGCTTAGCACGAGACTGAGCTGTTCCTTCCTGATGCTCGTGCACGAGCTTCCTTAGTCCAAGATGCTTCATTGGTTGACACTCTCCAGACAAACGAGAAGAGCCCTCAAGGCCCATTTCATTCACAAATGCAACGAACAAAGCTCTCCTCATGCCATCTAGGGTTGTCCCCTGCCCAAAGCTCAAATCACCACCTCAGCCTGCAGCTCTGGTCACTGCGGCGTTTACGTCTGTTTGGCATTAGGCAGAAAACAGTGTGATCGGCATCGGCACCATTTGGACTCTGCATTTCACAGAGCAACTGTCTGCATACAGCCACACCGGAATAGAGAACCGTACAGAAGCTGTTGGTGGAGATCAAGGGTGGAGCAGTCTCTCACAAACACAAGCTGAAGACTGTTCATGTTTTCACCCTAAAGCCACCCAAATACCCTAAATTTTCTTACTCTGCTACCTGCAGAACGCACTTGCACCAACCTGAGACTCCTCAGCCTTCCCCCTTCTGTTTAACGCCCAAAGCCCACGGGGGAAGGAGAGCTGCCCACTTAAATCGCATCTCGGCCATTACAGACATCGCCCTAGCCCCCAAAGTTTAAAATCACAGCGCACAGCCTACGCATGGGCTTCATGCTTCCTGCATGAGCCGTCAGCTGGAATTTCAAAGGGAACCCAACCGACAACAGTTTTGGTTACTGCTGAAAACACAAGAGTTTATGCCATGGGGTTATTCCCCCCCAAAGCCTTTTAGAAACTCGCTCTTTACAGGAAACACTGCTACATTACGTAATTCTACATGCTAAAGGTACACACAACACGCTGATAAAGACTATAATTAGTTACAAAAATACACAGCTCATTCCATTTCCCATAAAAGCCAGCTTTCAGTTTGCTTTTGAAGCAGCTCCCGCAGCCAGCCACCCAATTCATCACTGCCTCGAGCGCACAGACTCAGCACTGTAGGTGAAAGTCACATTTGGGATCGAACATCCTGTTTCGAGTGTCGTTGCCTTAAAAACATTAACCTGTGCAATACCCTGGAGCCCATCTACGCCGGGTTTCATACCACTGGCAAGTCACTGTTCTGCCAGATGCATTCAGGGCTTCTCGAAGCGGGTTACAGAAGATAAAGGGAAGCATGCCACCGCGGATCGTTTCTTCAAATGGCCTTTGAAGGGCACAAAACCAGACTCCGACTGGGATAAAGAGGTTCAGACCTCCAAGGCAATACAGCAGGGAGACTCACCCTCCTCTTAGCACTGACGGGATGCTGCACAGTGGATACGCCGAGCATCGCTAGCCCTGTATTTCCGAGCGCTAGCTCGGCCGGCAGCGCACCGGCTCTGCCAATGCTCACAGGCTCTGTCGCCCTAGCAAAGTGACTGCAAGAGACACAAAAAAGAGTCGAGGGAGGAAGGAACCGGATGCTCCCGTAGCCAAGCTTTAATCAGCAGCAATCCAGGACTCTGCTGCTGCGTGAAAACGACTGCTAATGGTGAACACGATGCCAGCTCTGAACTAGCGCAGGGCAAATGAAGGATTTATGGCTTGACTTACCCAGCTTCCACCTGCAGGCTCAACAATCTCCCTAGGACAATACCTTCCTTGACATATCTCGGGGCATGGAGCAACCCCAAAGAGCCAACCCCTGCAGACAGCAGCAAGGAGTAGAAGCACATTCCCTGACTCCACCAGGCTGCCTAAAACTTGAGCCTTCCCGACAAGAGAGATCAGAAACAGAGCTTCATCTGTGAAGACTGCTCTGCATCTCCTACACCAGCTTACTTGCTGGGAACCTGCATTAGTGACACCAGGAGTAGGAAGATCACGCGCAAGAAAACTGCCAGCGCAATCTGGAGTGATCTCCTTGGCATCCTCAGATGCCCTCACCCTTCAGTGTCAGCTTGTTAATCCCCACTGGGAACTGGGGCTTGATCCCCACGGGATTCTCAGTATTTGTTTGAGTGCCCAAGCTGTAACACTTACTAGCAGAGCCTCTTCACTTGCCCTTTAAACTCACTTCTTCCTGCAGGTGAGTGTCTCAAATGACTGGAGACAGCATCCGTTGGACAGTCAGTTTTATCCAAAGTTTTTAGGATGGGGGAAGGGATAGCATCTCATTTTATCAGTGGTGCAACTGGCAGTTTCCACTCTGCAAGTGCTTCTGATGTTCCTGAGCTGAATCCCAGACAACTCAAGGCTTTTGGCAAGCTTACACAGTTCTCATTTACCCCCAAAGCTTTGCTCCTTAGAGAAGCGTAGTGTCATCGGAGCCTCAACAACTCAGGCCATGGTTCCCTTCACACTGTCCGTAAGAAAACTGCCACTAACCCAAACAAGAACCAGCCCGGTGTTACCTGCCAAAACCCGCTCTGCCACCTCATCCTCAGGCCAGCAGCAGCCCTTCCTACGATGTCTCCTTCTGCTCTGTACGGCAGATCACAGGCCTGAGCTGGCCCCTGCACTGGCCCTCAACCTTGCGTCAGAAAGAACAGCCTCCAGCAAGGACACTGCCTGATCAGGCAATCTCCCCAAAACACCAGCACAACAGCTGTTATTCTCAAAGACACCCTGATCTCTGGGAGAGGACCCACAGGACCGACAGGACTTCATACAGTGTCGGAGCTGGGATCGCAGGGAAGCCACCTAAGCAAATAAAGGCTCAGGTTCAAACCTTGCTGATGGCACATCATGGCCACCACCGTTCCATGCGGAGAGCCTGAACAGTTGACCAGAACCATCTTTTATTTGATAGTGGTTTAGGACAGAGACCAAGACTATATCTGCATTAGATTTGTTTTCTACCTCTAAGGACCCAGAAGTTCCATGTCCAGCTTGTTTCCTTCTTGCAACTAGCCTCAATTTGGAATTTGTAGCTGCTGGGCTAGGACATACTATGACAACGGGTGCTCACGTTCCTGCCTGCACAGCTCTGCTGAAGGCCAAACGTCAGAGTCCTAGTCCAGGATTTGGGATGGAGAGGTCCAAGTTACAGTACCTGAGGCCTCTACCATCATTAAAAGAAAACCTTCTCCAGCTTGGCATCTCATGTTCTCAACTCAACCACACCAAGATGTATATTGGGAAGCAGGGCACACAGTCAGGACCCTTTGAGACAATACCTAGCATGCTGAGTCCAAACTGTAAAAGCATCTCCTTCTCTCAGTGAGGCATCTCCAAAAGAAGCTCTGTTGTAAACAAATAGGACTTCGGAGCACGTGCTCAACACTTCATGTTTAAGTTTCAACAGCATGGCAGTGAGAAAAAGCAGAACCTGGGGACCTGCAAAAGCAAGCAGCACAGCACCCCAGATGCCCTCAGGGCACAGCTTCGCATCTAACAGTCAGAAGCAGCACTTTCAAGAGAACAAGGACTCCAGATAGCACTGCTGGAACCACCTCGTTACCTGAATAAGGGAAGGAGACAGATGCTCGAGAAAAAAAAACTTTCCTCCTCCCACCAAAGCCTGTTACTGCCAAGAAAGCCTGGAGCTTCAGCAGATTCCATGCAGATGCCAGCCTTGGAAGTTCAGACAAAGAGTGATTTCCTTGGTGCAGTTCTAGCATAATATTGAGCACAACCTCCCTGTAGGAGGCAACCCTTCCACCGAGAGACTCAGAGGTGACATGGGTCCTCCTTTAACCACTGCCTTGCAAGGCTCCTCTGTGCAGAGAAAAGGGCTGATCCACACACATGCAAAGAGGGTGCTGCACCCTGGAGCGGCAATACACATCCTAACTCGACTACACGGCACTGCAGGCAGCTTCAGCACAGCAACAAAACTCATCATCTCCAAGGGAGATGGAGTGACCAAGACCATTTCATTTCCCTCAAGACAGTTTTCCATGACGTTGACCACCATGGTCAGAAAAGGCTCAGAGTGGCAGCAGACACTTTCGTGACAGAGCAGATGCCAAAAATTACCTGAGGTGCTTGCGTCTGCATCGGCTGTTCCTCGAGCTGAGGTTGGATAGCTCCCATCGCAGCCTGGCTAAGTGTGGTCACCCGGCTAGGCTGCCCACGCAGTGTCACAGTAATGGTCGTTGGGGCCTTCAAGCCTAGAAAACAAACAGAAGAGACTTCCTTCAGACATGGGGATAGTAGAGACCGTGTTTCACCCAGCTGGGGCTGCATCAGAAAAGTCCCTTCCCTTTAGGAGCACAAATTACCAGCACATGAAGATTCCCATAACCACAGCTCAGAGAGCACCACAAAGGCAAGATAAATGTTGGAAACACCCATCCACCACAGGACAATGATGCTCCAGGCACCTGCATCGTCTGCCTGTCCCCTTCCCCCTCACCTGCTGCCTGGTTGGAGATCTGAGCCAAGCCAGGCAGACTGCTGGCCAGCTTCGCCAATCCCCCGTTTGTCAGCAGCTGGTGAATGGCTGTGGGCTTCCCGCTTGCAGAAGCGCCCAGAGACAAAGAGGTGGCAACCGGGATGGTGCGGACAATCGTGCCAGTGCCCGTAGTTATGGCACTCAGGCTCTGGAGAGGCGCAGGCGTCTTCACAGTTGAGGTCTGGAAAGAGAAGTGCTGTGAGCATCTGGAAGGAAAAGGGGTGGTGGGATGGCACAGCCCCTCCCTCTCGCAGAGGCTGAAGGTCTTGAAGTCAGGAAGAGAGTTTCCATACTTCACTCAGGAGGCAGAAAGGAGGTTTAAAAGTTGTTCCTTACAGTCTCAATACCCTAATTTCAACTCAAAAGCATGACTGGGTGAAGCTGTGGCTCAACCATGCAGTGAAGCACCCCTTTCTGAATGAGGTCTCCTCAAATTGAAAGGATAGGGAGCGCAGCCTGAGAGACGCACAGATGCAGTTTTTTCCTCCTGTAGTATGATACTCCAGAAGAACAAGACTCGGATCCCTCCAGCCCATTCTCCAAGTCCTTCTCAACATTTTCTACATGTTTGCTCAGCCCAGTTTTGAGTACGACTTCCCATAGCCTGTTTCTTAAAACTCACACCACTTACTGGAAACCTGTAGTCCCTAGTACACAGCCAAAGCTTGGATGTACCACCTCAACACCTAGAACCCCTCATCACTTCTGGTCCTAGAGCAAGTGCGGTCTACGGGGGTTCCCTCCTGCTCCAGCTGTTACCACTATCACCCTCCACGCAGCTTCCCTAACATTCGCAGGCTGCATACCTGCGCAGGCGGCCCAGCAGCAGCCACGCTGGCAGGAAGGGCTGGTGACTTGGTCCCGATGTCCTGCAGGCTGAAGCTCAGCCCCTGTAGCAGGCTGCTGGCAGATGCTGCTCCTGAGGAAAAATAAATAAATAAAAAATAGTCAAGCCTAGAGAATTAACCACCATGAAATTCCAGGTTCTCGTCTATCATGTGGCAGCGTCAGCATGAAGTTTTTCTTTGACAAGCAGCCTCCCAAGCACCCTGCCTCTAGGGATCACAGAGATCCTCCTAGCCCGTCTACACACAGTCCACCACATTTCACTGCCACAGCTGCAAACGAGGCCAGCTGTAAAACAAGGGAGGCATTGGACAGCACAACAGCTGCTCCTGCTCCTTCCTGGAAGGAAGTAATGTCTGGCATGTCAAGGCATCGCTGCACTCAAATGACAATGCAATGACCAGGTCACCTGCTGCTCATTCAGACTCACTAGAGCATCTCACTGCATCTCCGTGGGCTCCTGAGATAGCAAAGCACTACAAAAGCTGCCTCAGCAACTGCAGGACAAATCCCAAAGCAACGGGGGAATGCAAAAAAAAAAACAGAATCCAGCAAATGATTTTGAACCCAGTTTACCTTTTATATTCACAAGACAGACATGGAGAGAGGCAGGTACCTTGGAGGGTACTGGCCGGCTGGGCCTGCAAGCAGTGGGCGCCGCTGGCCACCAGCCTGCTCTGCAGGGTGTGGAAAGCGCTGGGCGCCGTGCTGCTGGGGATCACGGCAGATGGGACAGGACTAGAGGAGGAAGTTTCCGTTGCTGAACTCAACCTACAAAACAAGCAGAGAAAGACTCTGGTTAGTAACGCACATGGACCTTCTGGAAGCCTAAGACTCAGAACAAAAAGAAGTTTCTCTATGTCCATCATGGCAGCTAGAGCAATGAGCACCTATGGCAAAATGTGTTTATTTCCAAGTTGAAGTGAACTACTAATATGGGTACAGCTACCTACCTGCTGCAATGACTGCATCACCCTACAAAAAAAGAAATCCACCTTGGAGAGAAACATTTTCCATTTATAATGTGCTCTGTAAGAGAGCAGCTCTTCTCCTCCTCTGCTCCCAGGTCCATCAGGGCCTGGCTCTCCAAAACATAGAGCGAATTAAAAGAAGAAAACCATGTTACGAGAGACTGTCAACATCAGACAAACTCTCCAAAAGAAATCCTTACGGCAAGTCAGCTGCAAAGACTAATATTGAAGCTTCCTCGCCCTGTCTTGGGGAAAGAAATGCTTTACTGCCAGAGAGGATGAAGGGAAGGATTAAAGACAGCAAGGTTAAGTTTTTGCCAAAAAGACTGACACAGGCATTCAAAAGACAGATAAGAAGCTCTATAGCAAACCTGGATTTAGGAAGCCATATAGAGACACAGCTCAACAGCCACAACACCTTCTACTTCTGCCCGTTATTGTCATTCTCAGACCTGACAACCAGCTGAGAAATGGTTTTCAGGAGCCTAAACGTCTCCTGGGCTTCAGCAAAATCCAGCAATAAGGACAGACGCAGCCAGAAAGCTTCACATCAGCAGCCTGCCAGAGAGATCCCCAACTCGTAAGAATAAAGACACACTCACTTGGGGGTGGCGAGCAGGCCCGACAGCTCCTTTGCACCTGGCACGCACTGGCCAACAGCCACGGGCACTGGCTTTCCGGCACCGACTGCAAAAGAAAAAGACGTAAACCTCACCCTCTCTTCCGCACGCGACTTTAGGGATCCCCCTCTCTCTCGCACGCTACCCACTGACGCAGAGCAGCGCCGCAGGCCCCGGGCTCGTCCTGCTCACAAACCTCGTCTACAGGAAACCGCCGCCGCCAGAAACGTGCGCGCTAGCCACCGCGCTGCGGGAAATCAGGATTAGCAAACACATCGGAATCGCAGATTTAAAAAATAAAATAAAATAAAATAAAAAAATACGGAAAGAAGCTGCCGTTGTGAAAGCAGCAACGACAGCAAGGACGACCGAAAGAATCGGCTTCGAGATCTGCAAGCGGTGGCCCCTCAGGCCCTCGCGACCACGCTAAATTCTCCTAAACGCCGTCATTTCCGCTAATCCCCTCCTCCTAACGCCATCATCCTTCCACACGTCTGCCGCCTCGGTTCACTAGCTCGTGTACTGCTGCTCGCTAGCGATCGATTTTGTAAGCGTTCTTTAGAGAGACTTTACAAAATACACAGGGATGCGACGAGTCACAAGATTTGTTTATTGCGGCGTTTGGGGTACAAATGCGTTTGGTCTTGTGCATTCCTCCTGCTCACACGCGGTAAGAGGGAATTCTTGTTTGGTTCATGTTTACTTCTGCAATTCATTTCCTTTCTGTGAAAAGAAGTAAAGTTTGGAGAATTAAAAAAAAAAAAAGGCTCTGGAAATCAGAGATTTTCAAAGCTGCCAGAAGATGATTTGTAACGTTAGAAAAGGATGTATATTTATTAGTTAATTTTCACAGTACAAAACAACTGTCAAATTAACCAAGAAATGTTTCAGAACGAGCAGAATTGTTCTTCAGCTTTGAAAACCTCCGATTTCCCAATACTTCAGATGGAAGTGCTGACCCTTCAGTCCTGCGCTGCATCAAGCTAACGCTAAACCACGAGCCAGTTGCTTTACACATCGGGCTCTGTGCTCTGACGTGGGGAAGTCACGCGTACTAGCGTGGGCAGCACCAACGCAATATCGTCCTGGAAATACAAGGGTCACGGTAGCCAAAGCTTCTGGCTTCCCTCGCAAAGGCTCAGAGGGAGGAAGGCTGCACACGTTGCCTCTTCTTGGACTGCGGGGAACTCTGCAGCGCTCCTCATAGGGGGTTTTCTCAGCCACACAGGCGGAAAAAGAGTTGGAATTTGTAAATACGTACACCAAAGGTGTATCGTGACGGACTTCAGGCCACTGCACGGCCCGAAGGGGATCAGCGGAGCAGGACACTCGGCTGACGTGCGAAGCCCGAACGCGCTAAGATCTTCCCGTGGGAGGCAACGCTGCGGTGATCCGTAAAGCAGGAGCACATCCCAGGCGAGAGCTTTGCAGACCTGCTCTCCACCGCGCCGGAGTCGCTTCCGCTGCGGGGGACCCGCAAGCAGGCGACACAATCGAAGACCCGCACAACCTACTTAGAGCAAGAGGGTCCACCAGGACCTGTGTCCCGCTTCCAGCGGCGGCTCAGTGTTTCGGGAGAAGGTGTAAAGATCATCTCACTGCTCACCAGGCTGCAGGCAAGCGTTTCCCCGAAAGCGTGCAAGCCAAATCGCTACGGAAGACGGAGGTTCCTGCCAAGACCTGGCTGCACGCTGTCAGGCCCCCAGCTATCCCAAACAGCACCAAGTAACTCGCACCTTGAACCTCTCCATCTACTTCCTTCTGCTATTTCCTCCAAAAGCAGAGCTCCCTGCCCCTCCCGCCCCAAGGCCGTGCCACGGAGGATGCAGCAGCACGCGGAGCCGGTCCGGGCAGAGCCGCAACCCGCTCGCTGGCTGGAAAGCGGCTAGGGAATCGCAACTCACTTTCTGGCTGGGTGGTGAGGGGCGCTCCGATCCCCACGCCAGCAGCATCTCCGTGGGAGACAATGGTCACCTTGATTTTGGCTCGTTTGGAGGATTTGCTGCACTGGGTCGGGCTGGGGGTCTGGTGCCTCTTCAGCTGCATACGCACATCATCTTTCTCAGCCCCTTCCGAGGGCTCTGAGGAGACTGGAACTGGGGGACACAGAAGTAGCTTTTTGAAACCGATGGCCCGACTCCTCGAGGTCAGTGCAACTCCACTGTGCACACTGAGGTGTGGAGAAGGACACATGCCCATGCAGACTTCTACAGCTCCCTTTTCATGCCAGCCTTGCCCATCTCCCATGCACCAGGAACCCACTCTCCTTACCACCTACACTGACTTTTGCACGCCCTAAGCTACTCCTAGAGCCAGTACTTGGCTTAAGCTACACACAGACTAAGGTGGGCTCACATCCAAAACCTGTCTTGCCTTTGCAGCGGAGAAAACCAGCTCCTTGCGGGAATAATGCATCTTCACAAATACTCTTCATTTCGAAGCACAGTATAATCAATCCTGTCATCTCCCCCCCTCTCTTCAGATGATGGACCACAGGTGCAGAGACCCGCGCAGCGGGCGCAGGCGCGCTGCCAACGCTGCGATCAGTGCTCAGCCACGGCCTCCCTGCTCCTCCGACACGCCAGCACGGGCATCCGCGTGTCGCTCAGTCAGCGCATCCCTTGCGGCGCTGCAGCCAGCCCTTCAAGGGCCGCACAAAACCGTAGAGGGGCCCTAGAGACATTAAGCAAAGCAGCCATGAGCACGGAAGGTGCCGCAGCAAAGCCAGAGCCCAAAATGCTCCGCGCTAGACAGGAAAGCAGTGAGCTGAGATTTCCCCTTCGCACCGACAGCTCTTTTTGCTGTCATGTCCTTGACCTGTCACATCTGGTCTTGCCCCGCTCAACATTCATCAGGGCAGGGACTATCTGAACGGCAGAGAGCCCACAACAAGCACCTCCCGGCAGCCCAAGAACAAACCGCGATCACATCCTGCCTGTCGCCTCTGCACGCATGCCCCGCAGCCGGTGCACGATCGCCCGGCCCCGACTTGAAACGCTGGCGGGCTGGGTCAGAGCGAGAGCGCCGATGCGCCTTCCGCTGCAGCGCTTGCAGCCTGGCAGCGCTTGGAAACGCTTCTCGGCGCTGCTGGGCTTTGTGACGGCCGGGAGAAGCCTTCCCCGGAGCTAAAGGGGACTCCCTCCATCAGGGCTCTTGCAGGCAGTTCCTGAGCCAGCTAACTCCCTGCATGCAAGAGTCCTGGGCATCCAAGCTGTGTATTCAACAGCCTGGAGGCCAACCACAGCACCTACTCGTCTCTAAACTGCAGGTGCAGAACAAGACGCAGCCAAATCCCTAATGTTAGGAGACCCCAAGCGTTTCGGAGCTGCTCCGGTCCCCGAGACAAACACCGGACTTGCTCTGTTATTATGAACCGTGGCTCGAGCGCGCTAACTCATGACACTCGTGCAGTGCTCCCATGCCTCCCACCCAACTGCAAACATGCTCGGGCAGAACCGCCGTCCGGAGAGATCTCAGGCACCGAAGCCCCCAGAGCGCCACAATACGGTGCCACCAGCCAAGCGGGACGGTGAAAGGGCACATGCACAGGCAGCGGTGTTAGGTGCCCCTCAAAGCTTTGCTAAGCAGCAACCCAACGTGTCTCCGTGTCCCTGCTGCAAGACAAGCGAAAGCAAAGCCTTAGGACTGCTTCTGGTCGCTCAGAGGCGTACGTCTCGCTGAGGCCCACATCACACGCAGGCTCCTGCTGCGAAGGGCTCGCTGTGCCAGAGGAGCACCCAGGCACCCGCCACCCAGGCGGCGGTGAACACTCCCAGCGCACACAGCACACGTCCCGGCTTCCTACCTCGCAGCTCAGGCAGCGGAACCTGAGGAACAAGCCTCAAGATCTCATCAACTAAAAACATCGCCAAAGCTAAAGCAAATGGAAGTTCAGGGACGCTGCGGTTGTCTGGCAGCTGATGATCCTCCATCAGATCTTTTTGTCCCATGTTCCCAGTTGCTGACCCTTGCTCTCTGCTCCAGAGCACAAGCAAGGGAAAGGCAGGCCAGGCTGGTGCCAGTACATCCCACATAAAGCCTCTCCACCTCTCCCCATGGGCACGTGAACAACCATGTCAGCCACCAGTTTCTCCTCCCAGTAGATGCTGGGTGGAAGGACTCTGGCTAAGTACAGAGTTATTCCACTACTTGTTCCACATAGGCTCCCAGATTCATCTCACTGCACATGGGAGGGCAGAAAGTCTCTCAAAAACAAGGCTCAAGGGAGAAAGAAATCCTTGAAACGACCAGCTCAGCCCAATACTTGCCTCAGGACTTCATCAGCCCGGTTGTACCTGTACAGTTTGGACCATACCTTGTGCGCATTCAAGGGATGCAGGGAGCCTACAGTATTGGAGGAGCTTGTATACAGCATGCCTAAAATACCCTAGACAACTTTGCATCCAGGGCTTGCTTTGTCAAGTTAAAGCAGCACGGGCGTTCGGGGCATTGCAGAAAGGCAGTTCTCACACACATTAATGCTCTCAGCAGCCTGGGGTCACCTCAACTGAGAGCTGACAGTGACAGCACACGTGATGACAACACAACCTCCTTGGATTTCAACCTCTCTTCCTCTCCTAACCCCAGATACGTGCAGTCACAGCCACTGCCACTCAAGAGAGCAAAACATATCTTTGTATGAGTGGTGAATCTCACCCCTCTATCCCAAACCCTCAGAGCACCTGACACACTGAGCTCCACCACCCTCTTATGTGCTCCAGCATTCAAATATGAGACATCACAGGACTAAGACGACTGCTCACCTCTGGAAGTCTCCTGATCCAGGCAGTCACACGAGGCTAGCTCTCTCATGAGCTCTGCCATTTAAATTCCTGCTCCCAGTACATCACCACCTCCCCAAGGCCACTCCTCCACCTGCTCTCTCCGCTGTTCCCCACCTCTCATGTGTCCACATCTGCCCTTTCCAAATCACTTGGCAAGTCCTTATCTCTGCAGACGGTTCTTTATTTCCGCGCCCGCCGACAGCTCCTTTGCCACTCTGGGTGGTAAGGACTCTCCATTGACACACACGGTCTCTCAGGCTGCAGTCCGCCTCCCCTTCTCAGCCCCGCAGCCCCAGCACCGAAAAGGGTTATGCTCATGATCACAAGAAGCCACCACATCATCTACTAAATTTTAATCCGTCAGAGGAAAACTGCTGCCAGATTACACGGCTCCAAGAGCAGTATTTCCCTACTAGGGTAGGGAAAGGGGGAGAGCTCAGGAAGGTCAATGCTCTTAGCTAGCACGTGGCCATTTGCTTTAGCTTCAAGTACAGCAATGGGAAAGCAAAAAGCAGGGGGACAAGGGGACACATTGGACTACATCCCCAAACGAATGTAAGGGAAGAGGAAGATGGTGAAAGAAGGTAGCAGAGAGACAGAGAGAAGGAGGGAGACAGAGAGAGGGAGTGAGAAGTGAGGAGATACTCACCAAAGAGACATGAAGAGGTGCCAGGAGGAAGAGCTTTCCTCACCAGCATGTTTTGTTTCAGAAAAGCAGCAAACTGAGCTGAAATGAATCAGAGAGAATTACAGTATCACAGCCTGGCTCTGGAGGGGGGCAGCGAACTCCAGGGACACCACTGCGACCCACAGACAGAGTCCTCGGAGCAGGCAAGCAGAGAGCTCTGGACACAACTCGTACAGCCATGAGGCACACGGAGACACACCGAACTCTTTTCCGGATGGACGCGTAGCACAGTCAACGCTGCAAGGGGCATTAGCGCTCTCGCTCCTGTCCCGGCTGCTCCGGAGAGCACATCCGAACAACACGAGCCTTTTCCAGCCCCAGAGCCATCTGGCCCGGGGAAGGAGTCCAGGCTGGCTGCAAATACCAGCTGCGTGAGGTACCGTCAGTACAGCTAGCTTGGATGAGCAGTTGTGCTGAAAAGCTGAAAACATCTGGCAAACCTCAGCCAGCACATCCCAGGTCCTCAACGCCTTACTGCCACAAAACACACACCAGAAGTCACACTGCAGAAGTGCTCCTGACAAAATAAGCTGGCCACAACACACGCCACTCCATGGACCTTCCTCCAGCCTCCCACATGCTATCTGGAAAATTGCTCCTTCAACTCAGAGAAAGTGAAGCAGATTTCATCAGTCCACACCCTGAGAAACTAAGCAAAATCCAGGTTTGAATTTCCCCTAGAGCCTGTCCTGAGTTACAGCAAGACTTTAGAGCGTGTGGAGGGTCACACTGTTGCAGGAGATGACAACAAGCCTGTTGCTCGTTTCTTGAGGAGAGAAATAAGGAGAGATGGGAGAGTGAAGAACTATTCTCCAGGCACCACTGACATTTTCCAGAAGGGATCATCAACAGCAAAGCATTACCTACATTACAACTTTCAAAATCAGCTGCACAGTTAAGGTTTTAAATGAGCATCCAACAGCACAAGAAACAGCTCAAACTGTTTTCTTACTCTCAGCGTGTTTCCCTCTGCCATTTGATGCAAAATTCTGTAATTATCCAAACCCCACTGTCTCAGCCACAATTCAATAGCCTCAACCATCTCCTGAGCACCTTTCATTTCCCAAGCTTTCGCTGCCGAGATCCTGGTCAAGGGACTCGCACCCAAAACAAACTCTCAGTACAGTTATGTGGCAACTTGGTCAGTCAAAGCAAGTGAAAACCCTTCTCCCTTTGAACAGTGGCAAAGCATCTGTAGGCTGCAAAAACACTATTTCCAACCTAGTATCAACTCCCACAGGCTACTGCCTTCAGATGACAGTGAAAGGGGACCAAGCTGTAGAAAGAACTGCCAGAGGAAGTTTGGAAATCAAGACAGGACTCGGAAGACAAAACCTAAGCAAGTCTGGGCAGAGAGAGACCAAAAATCGAGACGATAAGAGGGGAGAGGGTGGGAAAGCTACAGGGTATTACCTTGTGCCTGCTTGTGCGTCAGGACTGTGTCCGTCCTTGGGACCTGCCTCTTCAGCAGCTGCGTGGTGCTAATCTGGCTGGGCTTCTGGATGGAGGACACAGCAGCCATTTTAGTCTTGGGGCTCGAAGTGGGGCTGCTGGAGACACTGGATAAGTCCTGCTTGGAAAAGAAGGAAAAGCTCTTATCCACACTTTTCCGAGAGAAGAGGCGGTCATCATGCTGAGCATAACCGCGCGCAAGCAATAACACACATCCTTGACCCCCCCACCTACGAACTCATCCCCTACCACAACAGCGTGCCGTATCCTCCAAAAGGCACGGAGACCAGGGACGATGGCACATTATCATGCCACAGTTGCCCGGCTCCCCTTCTCACACCCAGCCTTCCCCTCTGCCACAGGGCAGGCTTCCCTCTGTTTAAGAGGCTAAAAGCCCATCGTGTAAGCTTGCACTTGCATTTTGCTGCAGTCTGTTTTGGAAGATTTCTCTGCCCCAGCACAAGCCACTAGTCCCTTCATATCCTCTCGCAACTCCAATGACATCTCTCATCACCTGTCTCAGCGGTACAAAAGCATCCCTTCGCACAATCTCAGCCTGCCCCAGCCTGGAGCATCCTGGAGAGAGTCCTCACCTCCGAGCCCGAAGGCGAGGCGGGCACTTTGGCCGCTGGCGAGGCAGGCCTGCTGGTTCTTTCTGGTAAGTCAAACGACAAGTCCCTCCTGGTCGAGTCACGCGGCTTCTTCTTTTTCTCAGCATCCAAGTCGCGGGGATCAGAGCCCGAGTGGCTCTCCGCTCGGGTAAGGACTCCAGTCAGGAAGTCGGCTATTTCATCCTAGGTAAGATGAAACACACATTTAGACTCCACGTGTGGAGGCCTCTAAATAACCGACCTTCACTGCTCAGAGAACAAAGAACCAAGATTCCCAAAGGCACAAACTGATGGGGCTCTCTAGGTTTAAGCTTCCACAAGCAGAAACCCTCAAACCTTGCAGGGAGAGCTTGGCCTTCTCACTAAAGCTCATACTCTATTGATTTACCTCTACTGAGCTCATGTCTCTCCTCTTGTAAGGAGACAGAGGCTTCAAAATTCCCCTAAGGAGATAGATAACTATTGCCCAACAAGTCCTGGCAGTAAGGTCATAAAATCATGGGCACTGAGACATTTCAACACATTTATTACAGCTATAAACTGTAAAAAGCAGGCTTCTATCTGTACCTGGATGCACCTGTCCACCATACTCTGGGTCAGGCCTTCTGACTTCTTTTTGGCTTTGCTTATCCTATTAAATAAAAACCAGGCATACACAGAAGTCAAAATACGTTCATTTTTCCCCTTCCACAATCACAACATTATTCTTAATCTGACAGTAATTTTCAAGTGATGGCAGCTTCACTCCCTCCCTCAATTTGACACTAAGATTATCAGCTCTGTTAGTGCTCAGCTCAAGAACATTGTCTGCTGGAAAGCCAGAATTCATCCTCCAGAGGCACTGAGGAAAACTTTGGTGACAACTAAAAGGGCTCAGCACCACCAGTATCAGGATCAAAGCTTTACCAGAACAAGAAAGGTGCTTCTTCTCCTTTAGAGTTTCATCTTCAACCCCAATAGCTGAGCTTTACGTTTCCTTCTTTCCTCTCATTTACTTTTCCCTATCACAGGCTTCTGACTTAAACACATCAAAACCTCCTCCAGATGAGCACTATAAAAACACTGAATTTTATCAGCTTTCCAGCAAGCTTCTGGGAAGAGAGTACCCATCTCACAGCACACTACCTGAGATTGTCATCTGCTCCTCCCACCACCACCATGCTGTTATCAGCTCGAATTTTCTCACGGAAATCTTCCATCGCTTCGATGTTGCACTGCAGGGAATTCTGACCGATCACGAAGAGGACAGGGGTCTTCATCTCCAGCAGAGGGTCATCAACGTCCTGCAAGAGTAAGGGGACCTGCAAGTCTGAGGGATGTGCCAAGGTGCAAAGCCGTTGGAGCCGAAGACCTTCCTGAATTAGGCGAGCGTTTCCTAAATGGTTAGGCACGCGCCACAGCGGGCCAGACAGCACTTCACGTGCAATCCTAGCATGTAGTAACCGCGTGTTGGAGGAAGGGAAATACAATTTGCATGGTTCATTTGCATAAGATTACACACTCGCATGAGAAACTCTGACTCACAAGCCAAATCAGTACACAGTGCTCATTTACAGCAGCTGAGACTGACACTCTCCCCCACACCCAGATACTCTACTTCAATGCATCTTCCCTGCTTCAAAATTCTTACTGCACTAAACCCAGCACAAGGCTTAGGAAATGCCAAGAGCAAGTCAGTCAGTATTGCAGCTCTCTGAGGTGAGCCCCAGGTGGTATTTACACAGCCGTACAGAGCCCTGAACAAAAATCTGCTCAAGTGCACCCTACTCCTGCAAAGCTCTTCTGCAAAGGGGCAATGCGAGATTTCCGCTATACTCTCAGAATTAGTCGTTTCCATAGCACAGCCTTAGTTATTTCCAAACAGTGACAATTTGGTCAGGTAATAAAGCTATTTGGGGTTCACAAAAATCACCCTAAGGTGCCATCTTTGCTGCCAAGTGCCAAATAACAGTCAGCAAATGACCCACACACAAGACCCCAGGATGGAGCTGCAAAAACATGTCAGAGCAGGGACAAGTAAACACAGGACTCTTCTCGTTCCTGGTATCGCATCAGGAATCCTGTTACGGATACAACAGGCCAGACAGTTTCTCCAAGCAAATCCAGAGACATCCCTTCGGGCCAGCCTGCTGGGCGCACAGCCGTTCTGCTCCAAACGGAACAAACAAACAAAAACATATTCCAAGATACACAGACATTCCTCAAAGGTCTTCCAATTATCCCTGGACTTCCAAGCTAGATTCTATGAAACAATCTAGGGAGGTTAAAAAAAATAAATAAATAGTTTCTTAAATGGTCCCCCTCTCCCTTCATTCCTTACCCCTCTGGGTCCATCCACGGTTAGAAGAGGGAATCCAAGGCACACAACTGCAGTGACATACTCCATCACTGAAACCTGCACAGAAAAGGAACAGTCAAAGTCCTAGCAGCCAAATATACTGATACTGCAAAGGCTATTTTGCTGGGCTCCTGCCAGGGCACAAAAATATCTTCTCTATTTAGACTTTGCTTTGTTGATTAAAAGGGGTGTGGGGAATACTGAAGAACTCAAATTCCTTATGCCCCCCACAATCAGAAATGTTTGTTTCAAAGACAGGCCTCAAAAAGAGGAAAAGGAAGAGAAAAATCCCTCTGAGCTTTAGATGCAACAGTAATGCATATATAATTCTGCTGGTTTCACTTAAATGCAAGCAGCAGAGTCATGTCTACCTTGAAGATAGTCTCTAGTTATAAATGGGTGTATGGGAGAGAGGAGTTCAAGAGACTTGCTCCTCCTCCAGATTCCCTGTTATTCAGGGTGCTGAACAAAACATGTACTTAGCAAGGTCTCCTTCTTTGCGCCACCCAACACAGGGCAGGCAGCATGGAACCGGATGGTCTAAGGGATTAACTGAAGCTGCTGAGCAGCCTCTGAGAGGATGCGAAACAAGCAGGTACTTACGTGACAGGCCACCAAGGCACCTGTGTTCCACCCGATCAGGATGATCGGCTTGTGCGAGAAGTGGTTGTGAATCTACGGGAGAAAAAGGATGCAGGTGGAAGAAGAGGGATAGGCAACAGCATGATGCACTTGGGTGGCCAAGCCCAAACAACTAAGGTGAACAGCTTGAAGGCAGCGGCACAGGCTCCCTGATACGTTCGTTGCTCTTACCTCCGCCACTTTGCCTCTCACTGCCCCGATCATGTGTTCAAGACACTGCAACACTCCCACGCCACTGCCGTTGTTCAACAGGTGGGTGGCGATTGGAATCACCTGTCATTTGAAATGAAAGATGGATAAACAACAAAGGCATTACCATGGACAAGAGGTACGGACAACAATTTGCATGGACTAGAACCCAGTCTGCATAAGAATGTCTATTCTATGCTCCCCCCTACACACACACACCCTGGAGATTCACTTCTAGCTACAAAAAAAAAGAAAAAAAGGAAAAGAAATAGAGCATCCCCCCCACACATAGTCTCCGCTATTCATCTCATTCCTGTGTGCCCAGTGCATCTGACACATTAAGAGGGCTGCGAACAATCCTGTATCCAGGCGAAGAGCAAGGTTACCTAATGCTGTACAGACTCTCTTCTCCAACCCTTTCTACTGCAAAACTCATTGATCCTTAGTAACAACGACAATACAATGCTGCTGACTTCTGACTTTGCACGGCAGGCCTCCTGCCACGATCCCAAATGTATTGGATTTGGGCAACTTCCACCCATCACGCAGAATAGAACACTTCAAATGCTAAACAGTGCAAGGGCAGATGCCAGCCTCTGCTATCAGCAGAGTTGAGTATTTCGGTGCGTTGGAAAAACACAAAAGCAAGCTCGGCAGCTGCAGTCTGCCACAGCTTGCCTCTGAAGAGCTGCTAGTTTGAACTTCCCTCCTTTCAAAACCAGTAATACAAACCTTTCCTAAGCAGGAAAGCTGTGACTGCCAGAATCGGTGTCGTCGAGAAGCGGGGAACATGGAGTTGGAGGGTCCAGATGAAGCAATCAGGATGAGGGGAGAACCAGGCAATTTGCTCTACAAAGTTCAACACAGGATGCATAAGAGAAAGCAACTTCCCTGCCCAAGACCCCTCTGTTCCAATAGCTTTTCTGAGAAAGAGACACAGCTGCTTTTCCAGGGAGGCCCATCCACACCAGTCCTCTCCTTCCACCGCTTCACCTAGGACCCTCACTCACACAGAGCAGTTCATCAGGTGCAACTCACGCAAAGCTTCGTGCAAGAGGACATTCACACTACACAAGCTGTTGCTTGACAGAAAGTCCACACAGGCCACAACATCCGCCCAATGGGTCTGAGAAATAAGGGTTAGTTGGTGACAACCCCAGTGCAACTCCCGATAATTCATGGATGAGTTAAAATGGTTATTTGTAAACCCAGTGCCCTGACTCCTCTGCACAACAGATGAAGTGGTCGGGGTCTTGGAAAACAAGCAAGTTTTCCTAGTAGAAGCTACCTCAGGATATAATGGGGGGAAATGCATCCCAAGAGAAGGAATTGCCTCCAAACAGCAGGCAACTCTCGACTATCACACAGGTTACCTCTCGCAGTGGGATAGGAGAAAGGCGGATACGAACAGGAGGAGGCAGAGCAGATTCCTAAAGGGAGCAAGTCTAAACAACTCACGATGCAAGAGATGGAAGGAGGTGGCCAGCAAAAGAACAGGAAGAATAAAGCTGATCTGCGCATGCCAGGCAGCAAGCCCAACCTCTCACTCCTTGCAAGCCCCAGGAGACACTCACTGGTTTATTATGGGACAAGACGCCCACTGCTGGGTCCCAAGGTCTCTTCAGCAGCAGAGACAGAGCCTCAGCACCTGCTGCCCCTGTCTTCGTGGTAGAGGAGAGCAGCATCCTGTCAATCAGGGTGGGGATCTGAAACCAAAGGCCAGAGAGGGCTGAGAAAATGCACGCAGCCTTTTCTACAGGCTTTTGAACATCAATTTGGCAGTCTGGGAAACGCAATTGCTGCCTGGTAAATGCTTGCTATTTTGTGGAAGATCCAGAGCAGCAATACAAGGACCACACCAGTCCTTACCCTACCTGGGCACAGGCCTACCTCAGCACAAGTCTCAACAAATTCTCCAGGGAACAGAGAGCCACAAAGTTTACATTTTCACACATTAAGGAACTCAGAGCAGTGAAATTTATAGAGGGGCTCTGCAGCTGTACAAGGAATGAAGTCCAACCTCCCAGGTCCCGTGCTAGCCCACAGAGCTATCGCTCCTCTCTTTCCCACTCTTCTCAATGGGGAGACAAGGTACAGAAAATTTAACAGGCAAGCTCAAATTAGCACAACCACTCAGAAGCACTACTACAAAGAGTCGGAAAGAGCAGGAGTTAGTGCCCTGGGAAATGACTCCCATATAGAAAGGGCAAAGAGGGCACTGAGGAGAAATTTTTCCCACTACTCCAACGAAAAAGGATAAATACTCCATTAGCTTTCTTTAATAAGCTTTATAAAGGGAGAATATTACATGAGATAGCACAGTTTCTTTCACTGCTTTTATCACCTTTCCTTTAAGTGTTTGCAGAGCATCCAAGTAAGCAGCCAACACTGGCAAACTGAGGGTCTCCACTAGCGTTGTGTGAAGCCACTGGATCAGTTTGGTGTCCCAGTTCACACTAGCCAGAGCTTGACGGACCCTTCGAGCACATTTGTCCACCGCTATCCTCCTCAGGACTGGCTCGTTGCAAGCCTGAAAAATAGAAAGTGAAAAAAAAAAAAGTTAAGGGAAAAATCAAGGATGTTACGTGCATCCCAAGCCACAGGTGAGTATCAACTTGGACTGCTTCTTCTGGCAGCAAGCAAGGACCAACATCCTCTCAGCAAAGACAAAACTACAGTTCAAATCAACCCAGAGCTGCCCGCCCTTTTAAGACTATAAAACCCAAAGGCCAAGATTTTCATCTTGACTCAGCGCATCTTTGCTAGGACGGACTGAATAAAAACACACAGGCAATGATTCTGCTGAAAGATGAAAGAGAAATAGGGAATAAAAGACCTTACCCCTTCATTGGCCAAGCGAGCCAGCCTGTCAGACTGCAGCGCTTTGTGAATCTTATTAAATAGCTTGTTCTGGGCCATTGTCCAACCTGTCCTGTAAATAAAAACCAAAGAGGTAATTGAGAGCACAGTTACACAGACATCCAGGAGATATTACAGCCCTTGAAACTACTGCCTGTCTCCAAGGCACAGCTGCGAATCAGCTACAATTACAGTCACAAAAACTGATTGCTGGTTATAGGCAAAGTTTCACTACTACAGATTTAAGTTAAGAGAATGGCTCTGTAGAAACCATTCATTTTTAAATGACACTAAGTTGTACTGGTGAATATCTAAGCATCAGACAGGTAAGAGTAACAACAGAAGCAATAAATAAAACAAAAATAATGATTCCTTTCAGCACTCGTTCTCTCTCCATCTCTCAGAGGAACTGTCCAAAACCACCCCGTTCCACCTAACGTCAGGACTGCCAACTGGAATGACTAAGCTTCCAAGGAGGGTTCTTAAAAGCATGGAATTCATGCACATCTCCATTCTAAATTTTCTGCTTTGGAATATGGCTGAATTGAGCACCTATATGTAGCCTAAAATATCACTGTCCCAAACTCTTCTGTGAACAGAACCAGCCGGACAGCAGCCTCTGCCTTTACATTTGACGGGTTTCAAAGCAGGCAGCTGAGGAATCTGGACAGAAAAATTCATTTTCTTTGAATGCTATTTGGTTCAGGAATGTCACTGTATATTAAGTCACACACAAGGGAGTACTGAAAAACATAAGATAAAAGGAAATGCGGTAGAAGCTGAGGATATGGCTATACACAGCAAGCAAAGGGTGTTGACATGTAGGTTGAAAAGGCTCCATCCTGCAGTGGCTGCACTATTCAGAGGGCTAACACAAGTTCACAAAGGTAATTAAGGCAATTAAATGACCCGTTTGGGTCTCTGGAGCTTTCTTAAAGACTTCAGTGAACAGAGGACGCAAAGCGTCAAGCACACGCCGCACTGGACCGGATCCAGCACACCGACTCGTCTTCCCTAGCCCTCGTTTACCTGCTGCAGACACGGACGTCTCCGAGCAGTCACCTCACTGCTCCGTGCCTCAATTTACCTCTTCACTTCTGCTCTAAAATATTTATGGTCTCAACTGCGTATCACGCAGCACGTGGCACTACACCATCCTCAGCCTGGCCGAGGCTTCGTACACTCGTACGCGGTGCAATATAACGAGCAAGACGAGTGCCCGAAGCACAACTACCGCAGCTACCGCAGGGGTAATCACCCAGGATGGCAATTTCTTCTCTCAGCAACCCTGGCGCCCCGCGTTACCTGTTCACGTGTTCCTCCCAGTCATCCGGCGGAGGGGGCGCATCAGCATCCGTGCGCGCAAACATCACGTGGCGCTCGCACTCATTCATCACGCTGCGGGCTTTCTGGTTGTCGTAGAGCGGCACGGGCGTGGGCGTCACCGTTTCGACGTCGAGGGGGATATCCGCCTCGCTGTAAGAAAAATTCCACTTTAGAAAACGGGATGTAATCTGGAAAAAAAGCCCCTGAGCAGACTGGAGAGCGAGCTTGATGCCTCGGGGACCTGCATCTGCCTGCCCCACATAAACACAAGACATCTATGAACTTATTTTTCCGTTCTCACGTCTCTCCCCAAAGATGCTGCGACTAAGGGGACCACTACGGAATTGCATTATTTGTATCCTGCAGAGTACACCTTGCCCGTTTTAAAAAATCAAGAAGAATTTGTAACCAGCTGGATCCTGGGTCCAACTCTGTCTCATGAACCTCTGACTCAGGCTGCAAGACCGACCACCGCTTGGACAGTTGCTTAGATTGCGTGAATAAAAACTACTGAAGCATCTTAGGCTTGATATTTAATAGAATATCCACAGCAGAGGGATTTAAGCAAACACAGGCCACTTGGCTTCCTAAGCAGGTATCTTATTTCTGGCTTGAGCCAAGAGAGCCTCTGCTTTAAGCTCTAAAAACGAACGTGCTTTAGAAGATCCCACTAAGCCTGGTCTGCTCCTGCCGGACGAGCTCCCGAGCTCGTTTCAGAAAGCGAGTTTCGCGGCTCAGCGTGACGCAGGACGGGCAGAAGCTCCTTGCTAGTAAAAGGCCCAGAGATCCGCCCCGAAAGCAAAGGGGAGAAGTACTCAAGACACCGACAAGCCTCAATCCCAAAGACGCCCCAAGCCGGGCGCCAAATCCCTGCGCTCCAGCCTCGACTCCCAAATCCCGCCGTGACTCCCGAGCCCCGAGCGCATCCCCATACCTCGCCCCACATCCGAACGCGGCTCCAAACACCCCCCCCCCACGCACACATCTGGCCAAACCACGCAGCTCCTGGCCCAGCGCCGCCCCCCGCCCCTCTGTGGGGCTACGCGCCCTGACCCCGAACCCCAGCCACGAGCCCCCCTCCAGCCCTGACCCCTTGAAATCGGCCCCAGGTAACAGCCCGCTCCCATCCCTGAGCTCCGGGGCCGAGACCCCCAACCCAACCCCTGCCCCACACACCCTGCCCAGCCCCACAGCCTCCAGGCTTGGCACCAAACACCTCTTCAGCCCCACAGCCCTGCCCCAGGCACCCCCAAGCTGGGTCCCAAGTACCCTGTAGCCCCATAACCCCTGAGTTCAGCCCCAGACGCACCCCCTAACATGGCTCCATAAGGGGCTCCCCAGCTCCTCAGCCCCCAACCTTAGCCCAGCTGCCCCCCATGCCAATCCCCCACAGCACTCGTGCCCAGCCCCACACCCTGGACACCCACCCCCTCCCAGGAGCTGACAAAGATGCCCCCAGACCCTGCCCCAGTCCCCCAAGCCCTGCCCCAGCTCCCTCCAAAGCCCCAGTGTCACTCCCCCCAAACCCGGATGCCCAGATCCCAGGCCCTCTGCAGACCCCCAAGCCCCACACACTGCCCCCTAAGAGGTCTCCTACTACTCCCGCAAACCTCTCCCAGCCTCTCAGGAGCCACAAACTCACCCCCTACACACCCTACAGCCCCCCAGGAGACCCACAAGTCCACCCCAAGGCCCCACAAGCTGCACTACAGGCCACCCAGCCCCCACAGGAGCACCATACTCCCCACAATAGCCCCCCCCCAGCCCCACACTCTGCTCCAGAGCACCTACACTCCTTCTCAGTGACCTCCAGCCCCACACTGCCCTCCCACAAGCCCCCACACTCCCCCCTACAGACCCTACAGCTCCACAGAGACCCCCCCACTCCCCACTGCAGACTCTACAGCCCCCTAAGAGCCCCACACTTCCCTCTACTTCGCACCACAGACCCTCCAGCCCCACAAAGATCCCCCCCACGCTCCCCATTGCAGACGCTCCAGGCCCCTAGGAGCCCCCCTCCTGCCCCCTGCTCCACACCACAGACCCTGCAGCCCAACAGAAGACCCACAAGAGCCCCCCACACACACCCCCACAGACCCTCCAGCCCCCCCAGGAGCCCCACACTGCCCCCTGCACACCCTCCAGACCCCCCAGGAGCCCCACACTGCCTCCCTGCACTCCCTCCAGACCCCCCAGGAGCCCCACACTGCCCCCTTCACACCCTCCAGCCCCACAGGAGCCCCACACTGCCCAACAGGAGCCCCACATTGCTCCCTTCACACCCTCCAGCCCCATAGGAGCCCCCCACTGCCCAACAGGAGCCCCCCACTGTCCCCTTCACACCCTCCAGCCCCACAGGAGCTCCACACTGCCCCCTTCACACCCTCCAGCCCCACAGGAGCCCCACACTGCCCCCCAAGAGCCCCACATTGCCCCCCTGCACACCCTCCAGCCTCACAGAAGCCCCACACTGCCCCCCAGGAGCCCCACACTGCCCCCCTGCACACACTCCAGCCCCACAGAAGCCCCCCACTGCCCCCTTCACACCCTCCAGCCCCACAGGAGCCCCCCCACTGCCCCCTGCACACCCTCCAGCCCCACAGGAGCCCCCCACTGCCCCCCTGCACACCCTCCAGCCCCACAGGAGCCCCCCACTGCCCCCTTCACACCCTCCAGCCTCACAGGAGCCCCCCACTGCCCCCTGCACACCCTCCAGCCCCACAGGAGCCCCACACTGCCCCCTTCACACCCTCCAGCCCCACAGGAGCCCCCCACTGCCCCCCACAGACCCTCCTGGAGCCCCCCGCTCCCCAGCGCAGACTCCCCAGCCCCCTCGGAGGCCCCCCCCGCCCGCCAGGAGCCCCCCGCGGCGGGCGGCGCTCACAGGGCGCTGTCGGGCTGGCGCCGCGGGGTGACGAAGAGCATGCGGGTGGGGCGGGCGGCGCTGGCGTCGGGGTGGGCGCTCCAGGGCTTGGCGTAGCTGTGGTCCAGGCACACCAGGTCCAGCTCCCGCTCGTGCACCGACAGCTGCAGCAGCAGCGACGTCCCCATCCTCCGCGCCGACCACTGCAGGTCCCGCTCGCCGCCGCCGCGCTGCGACATGGCCGCTACCGCCGCCGCCCGCCCCGCATCCCGCGCCGCGCCGCGCCGAGCCGAGCCGAGCCGAGCCGGGCCGGGTCGGGTCGGGCCGGGTCGGGCCGGGCCGCGCCGCCGCGCCTGGGGCTGGGGCCGCCGCGCCGCAACGCGCATGCGCCGCCCGCGCTGGGCGGGGCGCCGCGCCGCGCGCCCTGGAAGCTGCGGAGCGGAACGCGGCGGCGCGGAGCGGAGCGGAGCGCGGCGGCGGGCGGCAAAACGCGGAGAGCGGAGCGAGGCGGCGCGCGCGGGAACGGCCTCGCGCGCGGGGACGGGGTGCGCGGAGACGCACGGACCCGGGGACACACGGACCCGGGGACATACGGACATCAGTACACATCGCCATGGGGACACAGTGCCAGGGGTGCTGCTGGGTGCTACGGGATGCCACCGGGAGCTGTGGGTGCCATGGAGTGCTGCAGGGTGCTGGGGGATGCTGCAGACAGCCATGGGGTGCCATGGCGTGCCGTGGGGTGCTGCAAAGTGTTGCAGGGAGCTCTGAGGTGCTCCAGATGCCCTGGGGAGCTGCAGGGTGCCATGGGGTGCTACCAGTGCTGTGGGTATCACGGGGTGCTGCAGGGTGCTGCAGGTGCTGGGGGGTGTCACAGGGTGCTGCAGGGTGCCACGGGGTGCTACAGCTGCTATGGGTGTCTTGGGATGCTGTAGGATGCCGTGGTGCTACAACTGCTATGGGTTTCTTGGGATGCTGTAGGGTGCCGTGGGATGCCATGGAGGGCCACAGGATGCTGCAGCTGCTGTGGGGCACTGTGGGGTGTCACAGGGTGCATGGGGCACTGCAGAGTGCCATGGATGCTGCAGGGTGCCATGGGACACTGCAGGGTGCCTTAGAGTGCCATGGGGTGCTGCAGGGCATTACGGGATGCTGCAAGTGCTGTGGGGCACTGCAGGGTGCCATGGGGTGCCATGGGGCACTGCAGGGTGCCATGGGGTGCCATGAGGTGCTGCAGGTGCCATGGGGTACTACAGGGTGCCATGGGGTGCCATGGGGTGCCATGAGGTGCTGCAGGTGCCATGGGGTACTGCCGGGTGCCATGGGGTGCCATGGGGTGCTGCAGGGTGCCATGGGGTACCAAGGGGCACTGCAAGTGCCACCAGGCCCTCCATGACCGGAGAGAGCAGCAGCCCCAGAAGTGCCACGTGCTGGGCGCGGGGGCCGTGTTCTCCCCCCTGTCCCGCCCCCCCGGGTCCCCCCGTCCCCGCTGTGACCCGGCGTTCTGGAAGGCGCCGCCGCGGTGCCCGCGCCCCGGCAGCACAGTGCCCCGCTCCCCGCGCCAACATGCTGCGCCTGGTGGTGGCCGGTGCCCGCATCCCCGCGCCGCGGGCCGCCGGCGCCGACGTGCACGTGCGCGCCGAGTTCGGAGGTACCCGGCGGCCAGCGGCACCTCCGGGCGGCCCCGGGGCACCCGCCCACCCGCCCGCTGGTGCCACCCTCGCCACCGCCCTCCCTGTCCCCAGGCGTCCCCAGGAGCACCCGGGTGGTGCCGGGCGAGCGCGACACGGCGTGGAACGAGGTGAGGCCCCACGGTGGCCAGATCCCATGGTGGCTGGTCCCTGTGGTGGCCGGTTCCCACGGTGGCCAGTTCCCCTGGTGGCTGGTCCCCGGGGTGGCTGGTCCCCGTGGAGATGGCCGGTTCTCATGGTGGCCAGTTCCCGCGGTGGCTGGTTCCCGTGGCGGTGGCCAGATCCCGTGGCAGTGGCCAGTTCCCACGGTGGCTGGCTCCCATGGTGGTGGCCAGTTCCCATGGTGGCCGGTTCCCATGGCGGTGGCCAGTTCCCGTGGCAGTGGCTGGTTCCCGCAGTGGCCTATTCCCATGGCAGTGGCCTATTCCCATGGCAGTGGCCGATTCCCACAGTGGCCAGTTCCCATGGTGGCTGGTTCCCACAGTGGCCAGTTCCCATGGTGGTGACCAGTTCCCATGGTGGCTGGTTCCCATGGCAGTGGCCGGTTCCCACAGCAGTGGCCGGTTCCCACAGTAGCCAGTTCCCACGGTGGCCGGTTCCCGCGGTGGTGGCTGGTTCCCGCAGCGGTGGCCAGTTCCCATGGCAGTGGCCGGTTCCCGCGGTGGTGGCTGGTTCCCACAGTAGCCGGTTCCCGTGGTGGTGGCCGGTTCCCGCAGCGGTGGCTGGTTCCCGCGGTGGCCGGCGCCGAGCCCCTGCACGCTGCGCATCCCCGCAGACGTTGGTGTGGCCGCTGGGCGCCCGGCCCCTGGAGCCCGCTGCCACGGTGGTGCTGCGCCTGCGGCAGTGGGGCCACCCGGCACCTGACGGGTGAGTGGCGGCGAACCGGGCACCGTTTTTGGGTCTTGCCGCCGCGCTCACCGCCTTTGCCCCGCAGAGACCTGGGCGCCGCCACGGTGCCGCTGGCGCAGCTGGCGGCGGAGCCAAGCCGCCCGCTCGCCCTGAGCGACGTGCTGCTCCTGGACCGAAACCGCCGGCCCACCGGGGTGAGCGCCTTCCTCCTCCTCCTCATCCTCCTCCTCGCAGCACCCTGGGGTGCTCACGCATGCCATTGCTTCGCAGTGCACCCTCAGCTTCAGCTGCTCCTACATCCCCGCCGGGCGCGAAGCATCCCGGGCGCCAAGCAGGGTGGCCGCGGGTGAGGACGCCGCGTCCCGCGCCGGCTTAGCCGCCGGGGACGGATGCGGACGATGCTGGAGCATCCCCGTTTGCTGTCCCCAGAGGTGCCGGATAGGAGCCTCCGGTTGAGCCCCGGCAGGGAAGCAGCAGGGAGAAAACAGGATTTCCAGGTACTGCCGGGCCCCCGCGGGGCGATTTGGTGGTGGTGGTGGGGAGATTTTCCCCAGTGGCAGTGGCGCGTCCGTGTCCCCCCCCCCTCTGGCTTCTTCCAGGTGCGGGTGAGGATCATCGAAGGGCGCCAGCTGCAAGGGAACAACATCAAGCCGGTGGTGAAGGTGTTCATCGGCGAGCACGCGTTCCGGACGAGGATCGGGAGCGGGAACAACCCCTACTACAACGAGGTCGGGGCGCGGGAGCGAGCGGGCGGGCGGCGGCGGGGGCGGCCGCCGGCGCGGCGGCCGGGGAGCGAGCGGCCGTGATTTTCCAGGTGTTCTGCCAGAATTTCCACGAGACGCCAGCTCGCCTCTTCGACGAGCCCATCCACATCCAGGTAGGACGCGGCGGCGGTGGTGGCGGCGGGTCTCCCGCGCCGGGGCTGACGCCGGAGCGCGGGGCGGCCGGTCCCGCAGGTGCTCAACTCCAGGGCGGTGCGCGCCGAGTCCGTCATCGGCGTCTTCAAGGTGAGCGCCGGGGCGGCGAGTGGGGGGAGGCCGCGGCCACGGCGGCGGTTGCGGCGGCAGCGGCGGCATCTCTCCTTCTCGCCCAGCTGGACGTCGGCAGCGTCTACAGCTCGCCCGGTAGGTGCGCACGGCCCCGGCGCCGTCTCAGCTCCCCCCCTCCACCGCCGGCGCCGCGCCGGTGCCGCCAGCCGCGCCGCGCTCACCGCCGGCCGCCCCCGGGCAGGTCGGGCGCTCGCTTGGAAGTGGCTCGGCCTCCACCGGCCCGACCGCCTCGACGCCGGCCTCCGGGGCTACCTGCGAGTCAGCCTGCGCGTGCTGCGCGCCGGGGACCCCGCGCCGGTAGGTGCCAGCACCGCCGGCACCGCGACGCCCGCTGCCGGCTTCCTCCTCCCCTCTCCTCTTGCCAGGAGCAGGAGAAGCCGGCGGAGAGCGAGGACGTGGAGGCCGAGCTCCTGCAGCCCTCGGCGCTGCCCGCCTGCGTGGCCACGCTCCAGCTGCGCGTCTACCGGGCCGAGGACGTGGCGCGGGGTGAGCGGGCGGCCGCGGGGCGGCTCGCTCCGGCGCCCGGCCCCGGCGCTTCCCGCCTCCTCTCGCCGCTCCAGACGATGCACCCCGGCAATATTTCCACTCGGTGCTGGGCGCCGGCAAGCGCGGCGGCCTCGCCGTGGAGGTCGCCTTCGGCGGCAGGACGGTAAAGGCGGGCGGGCGGGCGGGCGCGGGCGGGCGGCGGGCTCCGGCGGGCGGCTCACGGGGCTCGCCGCCCCGCAGCTGCGCACCGCGGCCGTGCCGCCCGGCGCCGACCCCGCGTGGAACGAGGCGCTCTTCTTCCCGCTGCGGGTGAGCTGCCCGGTGCCGCCGCCGGCCTGCCGGCAGCGCCGAGGGCGGGAGGCTGCCGGCTGCCGGCCGCCGCCGCCTCAGCCTCTGCCCTGCTGCCCCCCAGCTCCCCCCCGTCTGCGATGAGATCCGCCTGGCCCTGCTCAGCGGGTAAGCGACCGCCCGGCGAGCCACAGCCGGCACCCAGCGTCCCCGCCGCAGCCCCTGGCACCCACACCGCAGCCCCCGGCACCCACACTGCAGCCCCCAGCATCCCCACTGCCGCCCCCGGCGTCCCCACTGCCGCCCCCGGCACCCACGCTGCTGCCCCCAGCGTCCCCACTGCTGCCTCCGGTGTCCCCACTGCAGCCCCCGGCACCCACACCGCAGCCCTCGGCACCCACACAGCTGCCCCCAGCACCCTGCTGCCACCCGGGCCCCCCGCCGCTGCCCGCTGCCCTCGCCCCCCCATCCGCCCGCAGGGACCGTGCCGAGAAGGGCGACGTCCTGGGCACGGCCACCCTCCGCCTGTCCCAGGTGGCCTCAGCCGGCGCCGCCGCGGAAGGTGAGGGGTCTCCCGGGGGGGAGAGAGGGGGGACCCTGGCACCTGTCCCCGTCCCCCGCCAGTGCTGCTGATGCCGCCCACTGCTCTCAGGGGGCTTCTCCGGCTTCCTGCCCTGCTTCGGACCCAGCTTCCTGCCCATGTACAGCGGTCCCGGTGCCGGGCCGGACCCCGCCGAGGCGCCCGGCGGCCGGGCGTCGCGGGACGGCTGGGCTGAGCCGCTCGGCGCCTCGCGGGACGACCGCGGCGTGAATTATCGCGGGCGGCTCCTGCTGGAGCTCAGCACCAGCGCCGGGAGCCCGCCCGAGCGGGACAGGGCCGCCGTCGCCCCCGAGGACGTCGCCGGGGCGGAGGTAGAGGGGCAGGTGGGCGAGCGGCCGCCCGAGCCCCCCCACCCCGCGCCGCCGGCTCACCCGCGCGGCACCTTCTCTCACGCCGGGCAGCGGTCCCTGCGACGCCGCAAGTACGGGCTTTGCGCCGTGTTTTACTCGGCCACGATGCTGGCGGGCGGCCCGGAGCTGGTGCAGTTCGAGGTGAGCATCGGCAGCTACGGGAGCAGGGCCGACGGCGCCCGCGAGCCGGCCGCCACGCAGCTCAGCCCGGCCGTCTACGACGGTACGGGCGCCGGAGAACAGGGGGCCGCTTGCAGCGGGGAGTGGGAAAATGAGGATGCTCGCTGCAGGGCGTGGGAAAATGGGGACGTGGGAAAACAGGGATGCTCCCTGCGGGGCACGGGAAAATGAGGGGACGCTCGCCGCGGGGTGCGGGAAAATGGGGGATGCTCGCTGCAGGGCATGGGAAAATGGGGATGCTCATTGTGGGGCATGGGAAAATGGGGGATGCTTGTCGTGGGGCATGGGAAAATGGGGGGATGCTCACCTCGGGTTGTGGGAAAATGGGGAATGCTCGCTGCAAGATGCAGGAAAATGGGGGATGCTCACCATGGGGCATGGGAAAACAGGGAATGCTTGCTGCAGGGTACGGGAAAATAGGGATGCTCACTGTGGGGCGTGGGAAAATGGGGGACGCTCACTGCGGGGCGCGGGAAAAGGGACGCTGGCCGCGGCGCCGGCTCAGCCCTCTCCTCCTTCCTGGCCAGGCAACCGCTACTACTACCTGCCGTGGTACGACGCCAAGCCGGTGGTGGCCGTCACTTCTTCCTGGGAGGACGTGAGCCACCGCTGGGACTCGCTGAACGCGCTGCAGGCTGTGCACGACCGGCTGGTGAGTGGCGGGTGCGCCGGCAGGGCCACCGGGCCCCCCCAGCCCCGGGGAGGGGGGCTGCAGCCGCCACTGCTCCCTCCCGCAGGAGCAAAACCTGACGGCGCTGCGTGACCTCGGCCGGGCCGACGATGCCGCCGCCCGGGACTGCGCCGGGAGGAAGCTGCTCCGCGAGCTGCTCCGGGATTGCAAGTGAGGGCGACGCCGCCTTTGCTGTGGTTTTATTCCGCCGGAGAGCAGGGTGGCGGAAAGCTGGAAAATCCACCTTTATTTTATTTTATTTTATTTTATTTTATTTTATTTTATTTTATTTTATTTTATTTTATTTTATTATTTCATTTCATTTCTTTTCTTTTCTTTTTATGCTTTTGGGGGGTTCCCCCTTTTTTTTCTATTTTTTTTTTCTTTTTCTTTTTCCGGCGCAGAAAGGTGCTGCCGGCGCTGGAGGCTCAGCCGACGGCCACGGCGCTGGACGGGCACCTGCGAGCCGCGCGGCTCCAGCTGCTGCAGCAGCTCGTGGCCGAAGCCGGAGCCGCCGGTGCCGCCGGTGCCGCCGCCGCGGTGCTGCCGACGGCGGAGGGCTGGCTGCAGAGGCTCGCGGCGGCCGTGCCGGAGGTGGGATGCAGGGGCCGGGGGTCCAGGCGGGGTGGTGGTGGGGGGGGTTGGTTTAGGGGGGCAGATGGCGGCGCGGCGCTGACAGCAGCGCCCCGCAGCCGCAGGCCGCCGTGCCCGACGTGGTGCTGTGGCTGGTGCGGGAGGAGCGGCGGGTGGCCTGCGCCCGACTGCGCCCTTGGGTCGTCGCCTTCTCCAAGAGCGGCACCGGCGGTGGCAAACTCTGCGGCAAGACCCACACGCTCTTCCTGACGGTGAGGGCGGCGGGCGAAGCCGCGAGCCGGGCTTGGGGGGCGGCCGGCGGCGGCGGCGGCTGACGGGGCGGCGGGCGCAGGCGCCGCAGGGTGCCGGGGCGGCCGCCGCCGTCTGCGCCCAGCTCCGCGTGCGCCTCTGGCTGGGGCCGGTGGCCGAGAGCCAGGAGCTGCCGCGGCGCCTCGAGGGCTCCCTGCGGGTCTACGCCGAGACGGTGAGCACCCACGGGCGCCGCGCCCCGGCCCCCTCCTCCCCGACGTGCGTGTCCCCCCCCCCTCCGGGGCCGTGCGCCGGCTCCGAGCCCCCTCCCGGCTCGCTGTCGCCGCAGTACGAGAACCAGATGAAGCTTTTTGGCAAGTGGGGGGCGCGGGGGCTCGTGGGGCGCCCCGGTTTCTCCGACGCCAGCGGCAGAGCGGCGCTGCCCCGCGACAAGCTGCGCCCGCCGCCGGGCTGGCGCTGGGACGGCGCCTGGAGCGCGGAGCCGCGGCGGCGGTGAGAACCCCCCCCACACACCCCACGCCGGGGGCGGCGGGACGGGGGACCCACGCGTGGGGGGCGGCCCAGCACCCGCCCCCCCCCCGCCCGCCCCCGGCTCGGCGCCGCTGATGCCGCCGCCGCCGCCAGGCTGCTGCTCGCCGCGGAGAGTAGCGTGGCCGAGGTGCTGGAGGAGGTGTACGAGAACGAGAGCCGGCCGCCCGGCGGGCAGTGGGCGCCGGCGGGCAGCACCGACGCCGTGAGCGCCCAGGGCTCAGCCCCACCGCGGGTGACACGAGCGCGCCGGGGCTCAGCCCCACCGCGGGTGGCATGAGGGTGCTGGGCTCAGCCCCACGGCGGGTGACACGAGCGCCCGGGGCTCAGCCCCACCGTGGGTGACACGAGTGCGCCGGGGCTCAGCCCCACCGCGGGTGGCATGAGGGTGCTGGGCTCAGCCCCACGGCGGGTGACACGAGCGCCCGGGGCTCAGCCCCACCGTGGGTGACACGAGCGCGCCAGGGCTCAGCCCCACAGCGGGTGACACGAGCGCGCCAGGGCTCAGCCCCACCACGGCTTTGCATGAGGGTGCTGGGCTCAGCCCCACCGCGGGTGACACGAGTGCGCTGGGGCTCAGCCCCACCGCGGGTGGCATGAGGGTGCCGGGCTCAGCCCCACCGCGGGTGACACGAGTGCGCTGGGACTCAGCCCCGCGGTGGTCTCGCCCCCCCTGAGCCTCCTGCCCCGGTGTCCCCGCAGACCGGTGTGGCGGTGCCCCCCAAGGAGCAGGTCACCTGCCCCCAGGGCTGGCACGTCCCCGAGGGCTGGCGGGTGGAGGTGACGGGCGCCGTGGATGACGCCGGTGAGCGGCCGGGGCGGGGGGGGGGCAGTGGCCCGGGGGGGGCCCGCTGGCGAGGCACCCGGCTGCCCGCAGGCTGGGAGTACGGGGGCAGCGCGGCGCCCGGCAGCCCGCCGCCCGCCTGGCACGCCGCCGAGGAGCCCGGCGACACGCGCCGGCGCCGGCGCTGGCTGCGCACCCGCCGCAGGGACCCCGGAGCCCAGGGCACCCGGCAGGATGTGACCACCCCGCTGCGGCCGGTCGGGACGGGGCGCGCGGTGGCAGGGGGACACACACACGGACAGGATGGCTGGGGACAGCAGGGACGGGGTGGCAGGGAGGTGGTGGCAGGGACAGTGCGGCAGGAACGGGGCTTAAGGGACGGGGACAGAGGGGCAAGGACTGGGATAGGAGGGATGGGACAGGGTGGCAACGCTGGGGGTGGCACGGACAGGGTGGCAGGGACGGGACAGCGGGGACAGAGATGGCAGCAACAGGCTGGCAGCAACGGGCTGGCAGCGAAAGGGACGGTAGGGACCGGGTGGCAGAGACAGGGATGGCAGGGGCGGGACAGCGGGGACAGGGATGGCAGGGACGGGGATGGCAGCAACGGGGTGGCAGAGACGGGGATGGCAGGGATGGGGGTGGCAGCGACAGGGTGGCAGAGACGGGGATGGCAGGGGCGGGACAGCGGGGACAGGGATGGCAGGGACAGGGATGGCGGGGGGGGCAGCAGGGACAGGGGTGGCGGGGACGGGGTGGCAGGGACGGGGATGGCAGGGATGGGGGTGGCAGCGACGGGGTGGCAGGGATGGGGGTGGTAGCGACAGGGGTGGCAGGGATGGGGTAGCAGGGATGGGTTGGCAGCGATGGGGTGGCAGGGACGGGGTGGCAGTGACAGGGACGCCAGCTTGCTGGAGTCACACTGGGTCCATCCGCCCATGCCACACCGTGCCGCGCCACGTCGTGCCGCACCATGCTGTGCCATGCCACATCCTACCGTGCCATGCCATGCCACACCATGCCGTGCCATGCCGTGCCATGCTACATCCTACCATGCCGTGCCGTGCCATGCTACACCATGCCGTGCCGTGCCATGCCGCGCAGCGCCCACAGCACGCGCCGGAGCCGCCGGTGGGCGCCGAGGCCTGGGAATACGCCTCCTTCTCCGGCTGGCGCTTCCACCCGCAGCCCCAGGCGGGCGACGTGTACCGCCGGCGCCGCTGGCTCCGGCGCCTGGTGCCCGAGCGGCCTGGGCCTGCCGCCCCCCTCTTCCTCCTCGAGGGCTCCCTGCTCTGGCCGGACGACGACGATGCCAAGCCGCCGGAGACGAGCCGGGCGCCGGCACCCGGGACGCCCCTCATCCTCTGCGTCTTCCAGCGTAAGCAGTCGGGCGCTGGGCGCCGGGCACCGGCTCGGGGTGCCCCCCACCCGCTGCCATCGCCCCCATCTCTCTGCAGGACCCAGTTACTTCCAGCTGCGCTGCTACATCTTCCAGGCCATGGAGCTGGCGCCCCGCGGCGGCAGGGCCACCGCGGGTGGGTGCCCGCTGGCGGCCCCCCGACCCCCACCCCGGGCATCCCGGGCACCGCTCTCCTTGCCCAACCATGTCGCCCGCAGACCCCGTGGCCCACGTGTCCTTCTTGCACGTCAGCCAGCGCACCCGAGCCCTGGTGGCCACCCTGGACCCCCGCTGGGACCAGACTCTGCTCTTCGACCGGGTGCTGCTCTACGGGGACCCCCAGGGCATCCGCGCTGAGCCCCCTGCTGTGGTGGTGGAGATCTTCGACCAGGATGGCGGGGTGCGCACTGATGGGTGGGGGGAGCCTGGGATGAGGGTCATCCATGGGTGGGGAGCTGCCGTGGTTGGGAGTCACTCATGGATGGAGAGCTCCTGTGGGTGGGGGCACCTGAGAGAAGGTCACCCATGGGTGGGGAGCTCCTATGGGTGAGGAGCTCTCATGGGTGGAGGGCACCTGGAATGGGATAATCCATGGGTGGGGAGCTCTCACAGGTGGAGGGCTCTATGCATGGGGAGCACATGGGATGGGGTGACTCATCGGTGGGGGGCACCAGAGGTTGAAGTGACCCTGGACAGAGAGGATCCCTGAGTTGGGGGCACCCATGGGTGGGGGGCACTGCCGGTGGGGAGGTACGTGGGGAGGACACCCATGATGGGGAACATCCCTGAGCAGGAGACATTCATGGCTAAGGTCACCCATGGTTGGGAGCAGCCCTGAACTGGAGGCACCCATGTATGGGGGAATCCCTGGGTGGTGGGCAGCCCCTAGTGAGGGGCACCCATGGCGGCATCATCCCTGGGTAGGAAGCACCCATAGGCGATGGGCACCCATAGGTGGTGGGCACCCATGGGTGGTGGGCATACCTGAGTGAGGGGCACTCATAGATGAGAGGCACTCATAGGTGGTGGTCATACCTGGGTGGTGCGCACCCATAGATGAGAGACACCCATAGGTAGTGGGCACCTATAGGTGGTGGGCATACTTGGATGGTGAACACCTGTAGATGTGAGACACCCATAGGTAGTGGGCACCCATAGGTGGTGGGCATACCTGGGTGGTGGGCACCCATAGATGAGAGACACCCAGAGGTGGTGAGCACCCATAGGTGGTGGGCATACCTGGGTGGTGCACACCCAGAGGTGGTGGGTGCCCCTGGCTGGGGGGCACCCACAGACTGCTGCCGGCCCGCAGGGCGCCGGCGCCTTCCTGGGCCGCAGCGTGTGCTGGCCGGCCGTGTGCCTGGACGTGGGGCGCCGGCGGGTGCCGCGGCTCCGGCATCACCCCATCGGCGGCCCGACGGGGCCGGCGGGCGAGCTGCTGGCCGCCTTCGAGCTGCTGCACGACGCCGAGGTGAGCACCCGCCCGCCCGCCCGCCCGCCGGGCCACCCTTCCTCCTCACCCTCCTCACCCTCACCCTCCCGGGGCGGCGGCGGCGGCGGGGGGCACCCGGCAGGACGGCGCCCTGGCTCGGCTCCCAGCGCCACCGGGCACCGCGGGCGCCTTCGGCATCCCGGCGGGCGTGCGCCCGGCGCTGCGCCTCATGGCGCTGGAGGTGAGCGGGGTGCTGGGCTGGCTGAGGGGGCTCAGCACCCTCCAAACCTCCCCCCCTACACCTTGCAGTGACCCCCCCATGTCCCCGGGCACCCGGCAGGTGCTGGCGTGGGGGCTGCGGGGGCTGTGCGGTGCCGGCGCCCCGCTGCCCGCCCGGGCGCCCTGCCTGCTGGTGGAGTGCGGGGGCCGGGCGCTGCGGACGCCCCCCATCGCCGACCTCCGCGCCAACCCCAACTTCCCCGTCAACGCCTTCCTGCTCCCGCTGGTGAGCACCCCACCGGCCCCCGCCCCTGGCCACCCTTGGGTGCCCGCGGCGGGTGACGGCACCCCCTGCGCAGCACCTGCCCGCGGAGGAGGACTACGTGCCGCCCGTGACGCTGCGGGTGCTGGACACGCGGGATTTCGGCTACCGGCCGGAGCTGGGCCGGGCCAGCGTGCGGAGCCTGCGGCCGTACTGCTGCGAGCCGGCCGTGCCGGGGCAGCCGCCCGCGCTGCCGGGCCCCGGTGCGGCCCCGCTCCGGCCCTGCCCCGGCCCTGCTCTGTCCCTGCCCCGGCCCTGCCCCGTCCCTGCTCCGGCCCTGCTCTGTCCCTGCCGCGTCCCTGCCCCGGCCCTGCTGCATCCCTGCCCCGTTCCTGCCCCGTTCGTGCCCCGTCCCTGCCCCATCCCTGCTCCATCCCTGCCCCATCCCTGCCCCGTCCCTGCTCCATCCCTGCCCCGTCCCTGCCTCGTCCCTGTCCTGTCCCTGCCTCATCCCTGCCCCGTCCCCGTCCCGTCCCTGCCTCATCCCTGCCCCGTCCCTGTCCTGTCCCTGCCCCGTCCCTGCTCCATCCCTTCTCCGCCCCTGCCCCGTCCCTGCTCCGTCCCTGCCCCGTCCCGGCCCCGTCCCGGCCCCGTCCCTGCCTCATCCCTGCCTCATCCCTGCCCCGTCCCTGCCTCGTCCCTGCCTCGTCCCTGCCCCGTCCCTGCTCCGTCCCTGCCCCATCCCTGCCCCGTCCCTGCTCCATCCCTGCCCCGTCCCTGCCTCGTCCCTGTCCTGTCCCTGCCCATTCCCTGTCCTGTCCCTGCCTCATCCCTGCCCCGTCCCCGTCCCGTCCCTGCCTCATCCCTGCCCCGTCCCTGTCCTGTCCCTGCCCCGTCCCTGCTCCATCCCTTCTCCGCCCCTGCCCCGTCCCTGCTCCGTCCCTGCCCCGTCCCGGCCCCGTCCCGGCCCCGTCCCTGCCTCATCCCTGCCTCGTCCCTGCCCCGTCCCTGCTCCGTCCCTGCCCCATCCCTGCCCCATCCCTGCTCCGTCCCTGCCTCATCCCTGCCCCATCCCTGCCCCATCCCTGCTCCAACCCTGCCCTATCCCTGCCCTATCCCTGCCCCATCCCTGCCCCACGCTGCTTGGCTCTGCACTGATTTTTTTGCCCATCTGCCCCGCGCAGCCGCTTCCCAGAGCTGGATCACCCAGGTGAGCGTCCCCGCGCCGACCGCTCACGTCGGACCCCCGTCCCCACTGCCACGGCCCCATGCCTCAGTTCCCCCCGCCGCTGCACCCGCCTCCCCTCTCCTCCCTGCAGCTGCTGGCCAGGATCGCGGCCGAGATGGGGGCCGGGGACAAGGTGGGCACCACAGTGCAGCCAGGCCAGCGCCGAGGCCACCAGCTCTGCGCCCCTGCCTGCCTCACCCTGCTCCCCACCAGGCCACCGAGGAAGAGGAGGAGGAGGAGGAGGAGGAAGGTGACTGGTGGAGCAAATTCTACGCGGCCACGGGCAACGCGGCCAAGAGCCGCCGCGGCCCGGCCAAGGACGCGCTGACGGTGAGCGGCGGGGCCGGGGCAGCCGCCGGCAGGGCCGGGGCCAGGGCTGGGGATGCGGCCAGGGACAACAGCACCCTCCGGCTGGCCGGCCGCGTCCCCAGGTGTACGGCTGCGAGCTGGAGGCGGTGCCCGAATTCGAGGGGCTGCAAGATTTCTGCCAGACCTTCCCGCTGTACCGTGCCGCGGCGAGGACCGAGGCCGCTGAGGACCCCATGCCCGTGGGGGAGTTCAAGGTGAGACCCCCCCCCCCGCCGCCGCCACCGCTGCCTGGCCCGGCGCAGCACCCCAGGGTGCCCGGCTGCCTTTTTTTTTCTTCTTTTTTCTTCTTTCTTTTTTCTTTCTTTTCTTTTTTGCAGGGGCTCTTCCGCATCTACCCGCTGCCGGAGGATCCCGGCGTGCCCCCACCGCCACGCCACTTTCAGGAGCTGCCCCCCAGCCGGCCCCAGGAGTGCCTGGTGCGGGTCTACATCATCCGGGCATTCGACCTGCCCCCCAGGGACAGGAATGGGCTGGTAGGGTCACCCACGGGTGCCCGGCGCGGGCGTGCGGCCCCGGCGTGCTGCCCCGTGCCAGCCCTGACGGCCCCGGCCCACCAGTGCGACCCCTACGTCCGCGTCTCGCTGGGGACGAAGAAGTTGGGCGACCGTCATCAGTACGTGCCCAACACCCTGGAGCCCGTTTTCGGCAGGTACGGCCAGCGCGGGCATCCTCGTGGCACTGGCACCCCTGGGTGGCACAGAGCTAGGGGTCCCGGGGGACCTGACATGGGGCAGGGTGGCCGTGCCATGGGACCTCATGCTGGTGGGTCCTTGGGCCACTGGGTGCCTGTGCTGGGGTGTCCCCACTCCCCATGGCAGCAGGCTCCCATGCTACTAGGTCCCCAAGTCACGGGGTCCCCAAGTCACCGGGTCTCCAATCCCTATGCCAGAGGGTCCATGTGTCAGCAGGTCCCCATGCCACTTGGTCCCCATTCCCCATGCCAGTAGGTCCTCAAGTCACCAGGTCCCCATTTCCCATGCCAGCAGGTCTCTCCATGCCGCTGGCTTTCCATGCTGGTGGCTCCTCCTGCCAGCAGGTCGCCATCCCTATGGGTCCCCAGGCCCCATGCAAGTCCCTGTCATCCATGCCAGCGGGTCCCCAGGGGTGACAGCACCCTGCTGGCAGGATGTTCGAGATGACGGGCACCATCCCACTGGAGAAGGACCTGCAGATCTCGCTCTTCGACTATGACCTGCTGCCGCCCGACCAGGAGATCGGCAGCACCAGCATCGACCTGGAGAACCGCCTGCTGTCCCGCTTCCGTGCCCACTGCGGGCTGCCCCAGCTGTATCGCATGTGGGTGCCACCGGGCCGTGGCTGCCTGCTGTGGCAGCACGGGGCAATGGGCACCCAGGGAGCGAGGCCGGGTGGGCACAGGGGAATGGGCATGGGGAGCTAGTTACGGGTGGGTGCAGGAAGATGGGCACAGGGAGATGGCTTTAGATGGGCAGAAGAGGATGAGGATGGATGGGCAAAGAAGGATGGGCATAGACAGATGGTTGTGGTGGGCACAGGGAGGTGGTTATGGATGGGCACAGGATGATGGACATGGGGAGATGATTATGAGTGGGCTCAGGGAGGTAGTTTCGGATGGGCGCAGGAGGACAGGCATGGGGAGATGGTTACGGGTGGGTGCAAGAAGATGAGCTTGGGGAGATGGTTGTGGACGGACATGGAGAGATGGTTATGGACGGACACAAGGTGATGGGAATGGGGAGATAGTTATGGGTTGGCAGAAGAGGATGGGCGTGGGGAGATGATTGGGGTGGGCACAGGAGGACGGGCATGCGGAGATGGTAATGGGTGAGCACAGGAGCAAGGAGCCAAGGTGGGGTGGCACAGGGCTATGGGGCATGGCCGGGGCACAGGGGCAGAGCCACCAGGGACACCCCAGGTGTCTCAGGGCCGCCCCAGCTGGGGGGCGGCAGCGGGCGCCCCATGGCGGGCGATGCCCGCGGCCCTCAGCTGGCCCCGTGCCTGCAGCGCCGGCCCCGGGCGATGGAGGGACCAGCTCACGCCCAGCCGGGCGCTGGAGCTCTTCGCCCGCGCCCGGGGACTGCCGGCGCCCGAGTTCAGTGCCGACGGCGGTGCCGTCGCCTTCGGGGGATCCACCTTCCTCCTCACCCAGTTCGGTGGGTCGGGGTGCCGGGCGGGCACTGGGCGGGTGCACGGGGCGCCCATGCGACAGGCTCGCTCTTGCAGAGAGGGGGTCCCCCGCGTACCGGCACCCCGGGGCGCCCCGGGAGCGCCTGGCCCTCCACCTGCTCCGCGCTTGCCGCCTCGTCCCTGAGCACCTCGAGACTCGCACCCTCTACAACAGCACCCAGCCCGGGCTGGAGCAGGCAGGGCCGGGGGCACCCTGGGGTGGCCCTGGGGACGCTGCGACGATAGGGACGGGGCAAGGAGGGATGCCGGGGGGGGCAATTGGGACCCTGGGGTGATGGGGACACTGGGACAAGCAGAGATGCTGGGGGAGGGATGGGCACCCTGGGTGATGGGGACACTGGGACAAGCAGAGATGCTGGGGGAGGGATGGGCACCCTGGGCGACGGGGACACTGGGGACAAAGGCAGGGAGGGACCCTGGAGCAAGGAAGGATGCTTGGGAGGCGATGGGGACCCTGGAGGGATGGGGAACATTGGGGACAAGGGCAAGCAGGGACATGGGGGGGGAGGAGTGACGGGGACACAGGTGACAGAGACGCAGGGGACAAGGGCAGCGAAGGTCCCTGGGGCGATGGGGACGTGGGGCAAGGAAGGATGCTGGCGGTGGGAGCTGGTGGGGACCCTGGGGCGATGGGGACCCTGGGACGAGAAGGGATGCTGGGTGGGGGGGGGGTGGCAGGGAGAGGGGGCACGCAGCCGGGGAGAGATGCTTGGGTGGGGGGGGGGGAGCGCGTGGCGCCGACAAGGACGCGGGGACGGGCGGCTGCCGGTCCCCACGCTCCCGCCGCGCCCCGGCGCAGGGCAAGCTGCAGGTGTGGGTGGACATCTTCCCCGCCGGCCTCGGCCCGCCGGGCCCCGCCGTCGACGTCACCCCCCGCAAGCCGCAGAGGTGAGCGGCGCGGAGCCCCGCGGCGGGGCGGCCCGGTCCCCCCCCCCCCCCTCCCCCCAATGCCGTGCCGTGCCGTGCCATCGCATCCCCCAGGTACGAGCTGCGCTGCGTCATCTGGAACACGAGGGACGTGGACCTGCAGGACGCCAGCCTGACGGGGCAGAGGATGAGCGACATCTACGTCAAGGGGTGAGCGGTCGCCGGCCGCGGGGCGGCGGAGGAGGCAGGGGGCGGCAGGGGGGCCGGTGGCACGTTTCCCCCCCCCCCCAAGTCTTTCAGCCCCGATGGCGTCGCAGGTGGCTGGACGGGTTGGAGGAGCAGACGCAGAAGACGGACGTGCACTACCGCTCGCTGCGGGGAGACGGCAGCTTCAACTGGCGCTTCGTCTTCCCCTTCGACTACCTGCCCGCCGAGCAGCTCTGCGTCATGCCCAAAAAGGTGAGCTGTTTTGGGGTCTCCCCACCCACCCCCAGAAAAACAACAGGGCACCCCAAGCCTTCGCGCTGAGCGAAGCCCCTCTGTGCCCGCGCAGGAGCATTTCTGGAGCCTGGACGAGACGGCGCGCAAGGTGCCCCCCAAACTCATCCTCCAAGTGTGGGACAACGACAAGTTCTCGGCCGACGACTTCCTCGGTGAGGCCTCATCCTGCCCGGCCCGGGGCCGTGGCTGAGCCGGGGTCGGGTGGAGGACCGGCCCCCTCTCCGCCGCGCTCTTTGCCCGTAGGCGTCCTGGAGCTGGAGCTGGGCAGCCTGCCGCGGCCGGCGCGGCGCCCCGGCGGTTGCACCCTGGCACTGCTGGGCGCCCGGCGGCGCTGGCCGCGGCGGGGCGCCCGGGTCCCCCGCTTCTCCCTCTTCCGGCAGAGGTGTGCCAGGGGCTGGTGGCCCTGCTCCGTGGAGGAGGAGGACGGCAAGCGGCGCCTGGCGGTAGGCGGAGGGTGCCGGGAGGGTGCCCAGGGCGCAGCCGGGCTCCCGTCCCATCGCTGCCCTCACGCCGCCAGGGGAAGCTGGAGATGAGCCTGGAGCTGCTGACGGCAAAGGAAGCGGAAGAGCGGCCGGCGGGGAAAGGACGGGAGGAACCCAACATGTACCCGACCCTCCAACCGCCCCTGTGAGCCGAGAGCGCCGCGGCGAGACGCTCGGGGGAGGCGCCGGCCGGGGTGGGGGTGGGATGCGGGATGCTCGAGCCGCGCGTGCTCCCGCAGGCGCCCGGACTGGTCCTTCCTGTGGCTTCAGGCCCCGCTGCGGACGCTGCGCTACGCCGTCTGGCAGCGGCACCGCTGCCGGATCAGCGCGGGGCTGGCGCTGGCCCTGCTGCTCGCGCTGCTCCTCGCGTTCGTCTACGCGGCGCCCGTGAGTTCGGGGCCACCGCGGCGGCTTCCCCCCCCCCCCGCCCCAGCCCTTTTCCTGGGGTCCCCCCCCACCCTCGCGGCGAGCTGGCCCTGTCCCTCGCCGCAGGGCTATTTGGCCATGAAGCTGGTTAACCCCCTTCGGAGCTTGCACCCCTTCGGCGGTGGCACGACCAAGGCGGCGGCGACGACGACGACGACAGCAACAACCCCCAGCACGGCCAAGCCCTGAGCCAGCACCGGGACGCTGCGGCCCGGGGGGGGCGACGTGTTGCCGCCGCACTGCCCCGTCCCCTCTTTAATAAAACCCGACGCGGAGCCACCCTCGAGCGATGGTCGAGTTGGCACCGTCCCCGTCCCCTCGTGGAGACACGAGGATCCCAGCAGTGGGATGGGGGCGGAGGGGGGGTGAGGAAGGAAGCGACCCCGCTTTCGGGGAGGTGGGTGAGGGCTGGTTGCAACGGCGGACGGGGCTCCGCAGAGCCGCTGCCGACTCGCCGCGGGTTTTGGGGATGAAAAGCTGCCAGGGAATCATCTTACAGGCGCCCTGGAAAACCACCCGCCGGGATCTCCCGTGTCCAGAGCGGGAAGGAGGGCGGCACGGCCGCGTCACACGCACACACACACCGACGTTTATTCCGAGACGCTGATTACAGTCCTAGGAAAAGGCGCACACGTTACCAATTTCTGGTCATCAGGCAAAAAAAAGAAAAAAAAAAGAAAAAAGGCAGATACCAGAAACTGCTCTTTCAGGCCACAATGTCGTTTGGGCACTTCTGAAAGCTCCCACCTACCCCGGCAACAGCATCGTTCGGAGCACAGCACCAGCCCCGCGTCCTCCGCACCGCACCGTTTCCAACCAGGGGCCCGTCTCCAACGGCGCCTGCCAGCAGCGCGGCCCCGGCGAGCGAACGCCCTGGAAAGCGGCGGTGGGGCGAGGAGGACGCGGCTGGGACGTCGCTGCGGAAAAAAAAAAAAAGTTAGATGGGGCTGACCTGTTGGGAAAGCCATCGGGCGGCCTTGGGTTTCCCATCCGGACATCCCCAGAGCTACCAGGACCCTCGCCCCGGGACACCAAACCAACCCGACACCTCCCACAACTGCCAGCAGGAGAAACACAGCAAGAAGTTAATCTCCAAAAAAAAAAAAAAAAAAAAAAACACAACAAACAAAAAAAACCAAAAAAACAAACAAAAAAAACCAAAAAACCAAACAAACAACAAAAAAAACAGTCACTGAGGTAGGAATAAACTACAACTCCCTGAAAGGCAGTGAGAGCTACGGCTCCAAGAAGCTGGCCAGAGCCTAAGTCGCCCCGCACGGCTCAGCTCTGCGGCAGCCACGGCCTTCGGCAAGGCCCAGGATCAGCGCCCGGCTGAGGGAGGGGGCACCGACTCCTTGGAAAAATCTGCCACAAGACGACATGCAAACAGCACTGGTGGGGACGGCCGCGCCGGGACGGGGGGCGTGCGGAGGTGGCGGCATGCTCAGCAGCGGCCCTGCGGGGCAGGAAAAGGGGCTGAGGCCCGAGACGCAGCAGCGATGGGTAATTCAAAACGGGGGATGTCGGTGCCCAGCGGCCAGGCAGATTCCCAGCTCAGCCCACCTCGCCGCCGGGAAAAACAGGCGGCATCCGATGCCCGAGGGGACCAAACCTCGGTGACTAAGGGGACACGGAGAAGGGCTGCGTGGCGGTGGGGAAATTCAAGGTACAAACAAAAGCAGTTCAGTCTCCAAAGGTGACCTAAGGTAGGTGACGGAAAGCAGCGGGATTAAAAGCTTGGGAGAGACACCCATGTCGAGGAGGGGGTCTCGGGTGCTCAACACACTGCGGAGAGGGCAAGCGGCGTGGGGGCAGCGTGGTCGTCTCCAAAGGGGAGCAGATCACCGTGCTCCCCGGCCAGGACGGTCTGCACCCAGAGCAGCCCGTTCTGGGGCACACTGCTGCGGCAAATCCTGACTGGAAACGAAACAGCTCGGGACAAGCCGCTGCAAGGGGTTATCGTCCGAGTCCGGCGAACAAAGCAGGCGTTTCGCTGGGCTTTCTTCAGCTGGGACCTCCCTCAGCCAGGATTTCACAGCCAAGGTGGTGATTTCTCCCCCGATTTGGTTTCCCCAGACCGCAGAGAAAAGGCTCGGCGCTGCCTACACGCCCCAGCCCAGCCCGTCCTCCTAAACAACTAAGCAAACTCCTACTCCAGACAGGCCTTTGGGGGACGACAGGTCCGCCCCAGCGATGCTCAGCTCCCGGTGTGCCGCACGCTGCGCTGGGGATCTCCATTCCCGCTGGGAGCGGCGTGGCAGTCCCGGAGCCCAACAAGAAACGGCAGCTGCCCCCACTGGGCTTTCAGGGGACGTGCGGGTCCCTGCCGTAAGGTTCGGTCCGTCACGCTCTGGACAGCCTGGGGTGGGTGGGAGTCGGGATGCGGCTAGCAAAGGGCCATCCCGGGCAGATTCCCAAGTCAATAGAAGTGTTTCCGGCTCTGCTCCTGCCACTTGTTGTAGACAATGACTCCAATGACAATGGCAAAAACCACGGCGACGAGGGAGAAGAAGACAATTAAGAAGAGAGCCAGGCCGCTCATGGGTTCCAGCGGGGCCTCCACTGCGGGACAGCATGGGGAGAAACAGCCTGTGAGCCCCCAGAGAGTCCCAGCGCAGGGCCAGGCTGAAAACCCTGCCGAGATTTACCTGCACCGGGTGGCTAATCACGCCACACCGGCAATCCCCCAGGCACCCGGCCAGGCTCACGCCGCGGCAGGGTTTGGCTTCTCAAAGCCCTGAGGACAAACTACACAGGGCAGCTCATCACGTGCATTAGAGCCGTTGCGGAGCTGCGAGACCTCAGGGCCCACAGGGGCTCTCGGATGCATCTCTGCAGCCCCTCGTGCAGCAGCCTGCCACAGCGCCCTCCAAGCGCTCTGCACTGCCCTCCGCAAGGTCACCGAGGCTGGGGGGCAAAGGCTGACAGTCCCGCTGGGAGGTCAACTCACGCCAATCATCCCACCACCTCACCCCCGGTGCCAAGCAAAGACAGCCCTTGACACAGGTCACGTCGCACAGTGAGCGAGGACAGCGGCCGGTGGGAGCACTGGGCCGAGGACCTCCCAATTCCAGCTGGAGCTTAGCCGATCCGCTGGAGAGACGACGTTTCCACTCCGCGAGCACCTCAGCTCCACAACCCTGGAGGTCCCCCCCACTTCCGGGGCCAGCAGGTCCCCCTGGCCTGGTCCTAATCTCACCCCGCTCTAGGCCAGCAGCTCCTACTCACTTCCCGGGAGCTTCAGGTTGTCCACAACAGGCAAGAACACCTCCCTATCCCGCTTCTCCTCCTCCGGTGTCCGCTCCACCGTCAGCTGGTAAAGCTTCAGTGAAATGATATCATGGTTGTCTGGAAGTAGAGCAGAAACAGGTCTTGAGAATGAATACGGCTCTGGCCAAGGAAGTCAGCGCCACTGACAGCACTGTGCGAGGTCATGATTTGGGCAAGGCCCCGAGGCGCTGGCTCTCCCCTCCCAAGGGGGGAACTCACCTCCTGAGGGCAGGGTCTGCGCTGGGCTGCGAGCTGCACCCAGCACAGAGCCCTTTTCCAACAGGAACCTTTAAGCTACTTAAACTGAGAAACAACAGCCCAGACCGGGACATCATCTGACTTGAAACCACTCAGCCACCCGAAGGGAATGTGTTAGAATCAACCTCACATGACCCTATTTCCTTTTGCTTGTGATCGCAGAGTTATTAGTGGGACAACATAAGTGCTCCACGCCAGCCTGCCAGCTCCCAGGGCATTAGGCAGAGATCTGAGAAAGAAAAGGAACTTTTGTTGGAGCCAACAATGGGCCCAGACACTGGCGATCAATGCGCTTTTGTAGAGGCATAATTCAAAATCGGGTTTAAAACCTGCTGAAAGAGACACAGTGGGGGTAATTTCAGGCCTCATGGCACCACAAGCAGCACTTGGAGAGGAGTATTAAGCTAGGGAAGGCAGAGTGTTTTAGTTCTCCGTAAAATCTGGTTTACATCAGCCCACACTGCACCACTGTTTCCAAACACACCTGGTTGGTGCCTTCCGTGACAACAGATGGGATGATAGCTCTCGGGTTACAAAATTCAAAGCACTATGCAAAACCACACTCCAGGCACGTCCCAGAGTCACAGGCAGACAGCAGGACGATCATCTTGGCTTTTTAACACCTCAGGTGTTTGCAGTGACTGCAGCATTTCTGACACCGAGGCGCTATGGGTCGCACCATGGGAATAGCGGAGGAGGTGTTCAAAACTCATCCTGTTCTCGTTCCTCCCAAAGCACCCGCTTACAGGCTCTGACGGAGACAGACCCTCGGGCGGAGCTAGTACAGCCACTTCTCTGTCCTGGCTTTAAGAGAGGCTGGCTGAGGTTGGGCCACGTGCCCACAGCCTGCTGGAGGTTACAATCGGCCTAAGCCAGGACCAAAGGGAATTCCAAGCAAAGCAGGAAGCGCTGTGCCTAGACAAGCGCTCAAGGGAACAACACACCCCGATTTTGGCTCCTCGAGAGCTGTTGCAAGACAAAAGAACGAGGCTCCTGCTCATGGACTGGGGGTGCCAAAGCATGGAAAGGTCCTCAAGCACTTCTGTAAACCCCACCACATACTGAGCGGCACCTTCAGATGCCCGAGGCTGTGTAAGAGGCGTCAGAGGCGCTCGGGAAACAAGGTTTGGAGGAAACAAGGTACCTGAGAGGTCTCCAGTGACAGAAGAGGTCCCAAAGTAATAGCCGCGGGGCAAGTGCACTCCCGGCACGTCGATGCAGTCTCGCCACTCGTGCTTACCATCGATGTCAATCATCACCTGAAACACAAGGGTCTCCCTTAGCCTGGGGGGGGGAGGGACCGGCCGGGCCCCGCTGCTGGCTCTGCCCCAGGGCAGGGAGCTCCGGCAGGCAGCGCTCACCGTCAGTCTCCTCTTCACGTAGCGGATCACCAGGAAGGTGTCGTGGTTGAGGTTGCGCACCATCGCCGTGCAGCCTCCGAGCTCCGTAGGCCTCCCGTCCCGGTCGTGGTCGTACGTGAGAGAGCCGTTGTTCACCATGGCCGAGATGTAGGGGAACACGCGCTGCGAGGAAACAAGGTCACCGCTGAGTTTCTCCTCTCATCCTGCCAGCCGGTCTATCCCCTGCAGACACTGCCCGCTCCGCGCACACGGTCCAAACCTGCTTTGCCTAACGCAAAGGGGTTTGGGCAAACATCACAGCACATCCCCGGGGTCTGACACACAGATGAGAGCTGCAGCCAGCCCAAGAATCCCCAGAACTGCTTCGCTCCCTAGTCCAGGCCTCCCCCACCTAGTCTCAGCAAAAGACAGCACGATCCCTCTCCATTTCCCAGCCTTCCTCCAGATCAGCCTTAGCTCCCAAAAGTCCAGGAAGGAGAAGAAACAGCTTCCATGTATGCTGCCATCATCAGAAGTCTCAGTAGGCTTGCTGGGGACTGGAGCAGCCTGTTTCCCAGGCTGGTGGTAGCTGAGCTCCCTGGACACGTAAGAATTTCTGGAGCTCAGATGAGGGAATTCACTTACTGCATTCACCTACACGGCTGGAGTTGTACTGACAGGGAGACAAGGTGAAACTAAACGGCTTGGAAAAGGGTAGGTCAGCGAGAGCAAGTACCTGATTTCCTGGGCTGTACCTCCTCTTCTGAGCCTGAGAGTCCAGGGTTATCGCAAAGCAAGAAAGAGCACAGAAGCAAGACAGTCACAGACCAGAGTTTAGTGTTAATCTGCACCCTGGGAATTTCCTCCCTAGACAGCTCAGTGCACTATCCGCTTAGCAGAGGCTAAAGTAGAGACAGGTTTGGGAGTTAGGTGCCAAATCCCGGGCTACATGGCCAGGAAACACCACTGACGGAAGAAAGTCACACCAAGCATTGCAAGCATTTCTCACCACCACTCACTCGTGCAAAGCCAGTGCCCCACGCGTGCGCTGCGATTCGGGGACCTGACAGCCACCAGTGACAGTTCCCCAGCAGCCCTCCACTCCCGAGGATCCCACTACTAATCTGCCCCTCATCCCTCAAGGATAAAACATTTCTTTTTTTTTCCCCCTTAAAAGGAAAAAGAAAGCAGCTGTGATCCCACACACCGTTACAGCAACTGGCTGGTCAGCATATCTCTGTCTCCTTCCCTTTTTGTTGTTTGACTGTTAGAGGTCTCAGAAAAGCAGCTCACTCCACTCGCAAACCCCGAGATGCTGCTGAGCTGGGAGGTTGGACACATTTTTTCTTTTAAATAAAACCTGCTGCACATCCCTTTACCCCAGAGAAGAACAGTCACTGCCCTGCAAATCTATGGGTTGGCCTCTCCTATCCAGCATTACACTAATCCCGCCGTCACTAATGCTGTGCCAGACGGCTCGGAAATACCTTACCCAGGCTCCGACACAAGCACAAAGTCCATCCCTGCGCCAGAGCAGGCTGCTATTAATGTTTCAACAAAAGCTGGTAGTTACTCAACATTTGTTTAGCAGCTCCAAGGTCAGGGTACATCCGAACTGAGCGCTTCAGCTCCCTCTCCTCGGAATCAAGATGAAGAACAAGTGATCTTGTGCAGGGTGGGGGCTTAACACCAAACTAAGTAGGTTTGGGGGGAAAAAAAATATAATGTCAACTTTCTAAGAGAAGTTGGAAGTAAGAAAAGGTCCAGCTTTGTTTCAAGTGTGACAAACCCGATTCCAATAGCAGTGTGGGTGAGGCCTAGTTTTAATTGCCTCTGCAATCCCCTTCTCCACAACGCCAACAAACCCCAAACAAACAGCCAATTCATCGGGAACCCAAAGGTCTTTCAGAAAGGCGTTCCACAAAGATGCGTTTGCGTTTTGCTCATAACCTCCCATGGTTCAGTGTCCCAAGACCTTTAAAAAAAAATCCTGCCAAGCGCAGTCACGCTGCTTCCCTCGGAGTGGGAAAAGCATCGTGGTGACTAGCTGCCCTAAAATGGTTTCACCACGCAGGACGGCCTGGGGAGCAGCTATCACAGACTGGCAGCTCGGATACTGCTCTGCTTGAGGCCTACAAAGGCCTCGCTCTCAGCACAGCTTCAGCTCAGTTGCTGCTTGCTGGCAGCCTCCAGAAAGTGCTGAGAGCTCGCAGAAGGAGCCTGCACAGAGGTGATGCAATCAGTTCGGTTTTTCCTACCTCCAAAGCATTTTCTCTGCATAAAGCTGACGACAAGTCTAACCAGCAGCCCCTCACGGGTCTGAAGGGTTACTGCCTTACTAGGAATTGGGAGCAGATACAAAACCAAACTGCACAGAGCACCCTGTAGACACTGGAAAGGAAGCAGAGCAGCATCTGTCAGCATCCAGTTGGTCTCCAGCCTATAAGAGCCCCCACAAATCTCCGCGCTAGCGACACCTCACCACACAGTTGCGTTAGCTGCAAAGCAAGCAGTAACCTGGGTGCTGAGCCAGCCCTGTCCTTGGCTGCCACACTCAGCAGGCAGCTGGCAAGAAGCATGCTCCCAGTTAGCCTTCCCAGCTCACCTCCTGCTGCTTCTCCTCATTTGGGTAGGTGTCCACAAACACTCCCAGGCCCAAGAAGTTATCCTTGCTTCCAAAGACAGGTCCTAGAAGGAAGAACAGGTTATGAATAACAGCAGCAAGGCTAGGAAGGGTTTGCTGTCTGTCCCTTCATGCCATTCTCCACATCAGGTAACGAGGAAGGTGCTTTCCAGATTCCATGGGGATGGATTTGCCCTCAGGTCATGTTACTCTGCAGACAACCCATATACAAAGGATTTTTTTTTTTTAATGTCTTTTAATTTATCTTTTTACAGGAAATCACCATGGAGGGCTCTTTCCTCCCCAGTTTTCACCTGCTTCTGTTAGACGGAGCCACATCATATCACAGAGTAAGGTTTCAAACGCCAGAGAGCAAAGCCAGGCACTACTGAGCTCCATGCAGCCTCGAACTGTTAACAAAGCACAGATCCCCAGGCTACAGGCAGGGAAGTCAGAGTGCCAGATTAATTCCTCTACCCTTTGCTGGACTAGGATTCAGCTTCCTACCCAACCTGGTGTTTAAAGAGTTGACTCCCAGAGCAGGAGGTGCCACAGCTCCCAGTACACTGCTCTGCATCTCATAGTAAGACCAGGGCAAAACAATCCCAAAGCTGGCAACTGCCGAGCAACTCCATCCAGCCCCCCAGGGCCCTGTAAACTCCCAGTCCAGAGAGCTGAGGTTCAGAGGCAGCGTCAGGCGAGGCCACTGCTCCCTCTTCACCTGACAGCAAAGGAGCAAAAGAGTCCTAAGACCCCACAACATAGTTCCCTGGAGGACTCCTAAGTGAGGCTACAGACTAGGAGGGGCAACCTGGCCAAATTACATCCCCAAAAAGCTGCCTTGGTAGCTGCCTGCAGTGTTTTTACCTGGTTGCATGCGGTCTTTGGTGTACCAGATGGCAAAGCCATCTCCGTTCAGGTTTTTCTTCCCTTGCCCGTGGATTTTAAAATGGACCTGCATCTCCCAGTCTCGGAGGTAACACGGCTGCAAGAGAAGGAAGGAGCCTGTGAAGTCAGGGTGTCCCGAATGCCGAGGGGCCCTCAGGAACCTGCAGCTTTCCCAGTTGAAGGTCAGGCTGTGGGGAGGCTGCACCGTCCCCTGCCCTCCGTGACAAAAGGCAGCTCCACGAGCCCTCAGGCCAGAGAGAGCACCAGTGCTCCCTATCTCCCTTACCAACAGACCAGTGTTGTCCTATATTTTGGATGTGAGCAAGAATAATTAATCCCCAAAGGCATCATTAAGCCGAGGGAATTGGTTGTTACCCAGGGCTATAAAAAGCTAAGAAACCAATTCACCCTATTCTGAGGCAACAGCAACTTCAGCAAAATCAATAACTCACACCAGGGAAAAAGAGACTAGACCAAGGAGCAGCTTCAATTCTGTTAGTGCAGATTAGCCAATTATTTCCCAAGCTACAAACGAATCGCCTACACTAATGGGCGCAGAACACGAGGAGCTTATAACAGATTCACTCGCACGGTGTTACGAAGCCGGTTGCCAGCTTCGTTCTGAAGCTCATATAAGCCGCAAGATTTCATGGGAGCCACAAACCCAAGTGAAAAACCTCCCCAGATATTTTATAACAATAAAAGTTGAGCATCTCAGACTGCGTCTGGTTTTGTAAAGCTCTTTCCAAATCACTCCAGAACGTCTAAGCGATCTCACGTGTGCCATCTGAAAGCACTTCACTGTTACTGTATTTATACAGGGAAGAACAGAGCAATGCCCAACCCGGGACACGCTGTTCAACATCAGACCGCTCTCAGACACAGCCTCAACAAGCCAGGCTTTTTCCATAGGTTCACGGCAGAAGTCGGAGCAAACTCCTGAGGGCTCGGAGGGCATTCAGGCTCTTACGGACACGTTTCCATACGCTCCAGCAGCACTGCGACACTGACACAAACCGGGAGGCAGAACCAGCCACGCGAGGTGGGGTTGGCCCACACTTACCGCCAGAAGCCAGGGTGCAAAAAAGCACCGGTCTCAACCCCAGAGCAAACTTCAGCCCAAACTACCAAGCTGTTAAACAGACCCTCGCTATCCATCAGCCACAGGGAAGGCAGCTCAAGGCCGCAGCGAAGCACAGAACGGCAGCTGCGGAGCAGACCTTATCAGTGAGGCTACAACGCTCAAAGCGAGGGACGTGCGAGAAAGTTTCATGATCTCACAGGCCTTTCCGCGTTGCTAAATAAGAGCTGATTCCGGACAGGCCTCAGAGACAAGAGCGAAGTCCCAGCAGCCCAGGTTTGCGATCGCGCCCTGCACTGGGACCTGTCGCACGCACTGGTGAGCTACGTGCCGAGCCCCTGCTAGGGGAGGGAGCGCAGGCCCAACGACACGACCTTGTCCCTCCGCCCGCCAAGCCGCAATCCTTCTCGTGCCCAGGCCACAAGGGTCGTTTGGCAACTCCGTAGCCGAAGCGGGCAGCCGAGAGCGCCGGGCCGCTGCGCGAGGATCCCTGCTGGCACCGCCCCGGCCAAATCTGCGGCTTCGTCAGAGCCCGCCCGCCACGGCGAGGTGCCTCCGTTACTGGCGCTGCTTCAAAACCCGGAGCGCTAGAGGACAAGGCAAAGCGGGCAGCAGGAGCAGGCCGGGGGACCGGGACGATCAGCAGAGGAACCCCCAAACTCATGTGTGTGTGTTGGGGGGGGGGGCAGCCTGTGACACGCTACCCCCCCCCACCCCCTCACGATGAGGGGCTCAATCCTTGCTGGCATGGCAAGAGCAACAAAGCCAAAGGCTGGAGAGGGACCGCTGGCACCTCCAGCCCTCCACAGCCCAGTTCGGCCACCCCAGAGCCCAGTCTGGCCCCCCCAGAGGGCCACAGCCCAGCCCCCCAGCTATCCTGCACGCTGCTCCAGCCTGATGTGGCCCCTTTCCATGCCACCCCCAGCCCAAACCCCTCTTCCCCGTGCCCCCTAGATCCCCTCCCCCCAGCCCCTCTGCTCACAACCCCCCAAACTACCCTTCTGTGTCCCAGCCCAGGCTCCCCTCCCTCCCTCCCAGCCCGGTCCCCCATACCCCCCACCCCCCGCCCCATTGCACTCCATATCCCCCACCCAGCTCCCCCCTGCCCCATTGCGCTCCATATCCCCCCCCAGCTCCCCCCTGCCCCATTGCGCTCCATATCCCCCCAGCTCCCCCCCGTCCCCTGCCCCATTGCGCTCCATATCCCCCCCAGCTCCCCCCACCCCCTGCCCCATTGCACTCCATATCCCCTGCCCAGCTCCCCCTCGCCCCCTGCCCCATTGCACTCCATATCCCCCCCAGCTCCCCCCCGTCCCCTGCCCCATTGCACTCCATATCCCCCCCAGCTCCCCCCCGCCCCCTGCCCCATTGCACTCCATATCCCCCCCAGCTCCCCCCCGCCCCCTGCCCCATTGCACTCCATATCCCCCCCAGCTCCCCCCCGCCCCCTGCCCCATTGCACTCCATATCCCCCCCAGCTCCCCCCCGTCCCCTGCCCCATTGCACTCCATATCCCCCCCAGCTCCCCCCCGCCCCCTGCCCCATTGCACTCCATATCCCCTGCCCAGCTCCCCCTCGCCCCCTGCCCCATTGCACTCCATATCCCCCCCAGCTCCCCCCCGTCCCCTGCCCCATTGCACTCCATATCCCCCCCAGCTCCCCCCCGCCCCCTGCCCCATTGCACTCCATATCCCCCCCAGCTCCCCCCCGCCCCCTGCCCCATTGCACTCCATATCCCCCCCAGCTCCCCCCCGCCCCCTGCCCCATTGCACTCCATATCCCCCCCAGCTCCCCCCCGTCCCCTGCCCCATTGCACTCCATATCCCCCCCAGCTCCCCCCCGCCCCCTGCCCCATTGCACTCCATATCCCCTGCCCAGCTCCCCCTCGCCCCCTGCCCCATTGCACTCCATATCCCCCCCAGCTCCCCCCCGCCCCCTGCCCCATTGCACTCCATATCCCCCCCTCAGCTCCCCCCTGCCCCATTGCGCTCCATATCCCCCCCAGCTCCCCCCCACCCCCTTCCCACCCGGTCCCCCCCGCCGGCGCTCACCACGCGGTTCCAGACGGCGCCGCGCTTGCTCTGCACGTCGGGGGTGAGGCGGATGAACTGGGTCATGACCATGGCGTTGCCCAGCAGGTCCCAGAGCCCCGAGGCGGCCGAGCCCACGCCTGCCGGCCCACGAGCACCGTCAGCGCCCAGCACCCAGCGCCCAGCACCGGCCCCGCCGCCGCCGCCGCCGCCCCGCTCACCCTGGTACGGCTTGGACAGCGAGTGCTCCCGCTTGAGGTGCTCCTCGGTCTGCTCGGCCCGCGCCGCGCCCAGCCGCAGCGCCACCGCCAGCAGCGCCAGCCCAGCCCGCCGCCGGCCCGCCGCCGCCATCTTCCCTCCGGTGCCCGCGCCGCGCGCCCCGCTCCCCTCTCTTCGCGGCCATTGGCTGTTCCGCCGCGCCCGCCCCGCCCCGCCGCGCGCCGGTTGGTCGCACCGCACGTCACTCCGGGAGCGGGCGCGCGGGGGGTGACGGGCAATGTAGTGCGGGCGCCTGCGGCTCGCCTTAAAGGGGCCGCGCGCGTGAGGGGCGGGGTGGGGGGAGAGACCCTTCCACCCCCCCCACACACACATACGGGTCTCCCTGATCCTAGGCCGGGCTTAGGTGCTCGGCAAGCCGGGCTCGCCCCCTTGGGGGCCCTAGCTCCCCCACCCTTGGCACACCTGCTCACCCTAAGCCCAGCCTGCCCCTCACCGAAACAGACTCTGCCCCTCCCCCAGGTCCTAGTGCCCGCCCACCTCCCCCCCAGGTTCTATTTGTCCTCCCCTCACACCCCGGGGCGCAGGCCGCGAAGGAGAATTGGGGGGGGGGAGGTGGACGCGCCTCTCCGAGCCCGGCCCCTTTAAGGCGGGAGTGGGTGGGGGGGCGGGGAAGGGGCGTGGCGCGGCGGAGGGGGCGTGGCGCGGCGGGTGACGCGCGCGGCGGGGGGGGGCGTGGCGCGGCGGGTGACGCGGCCCGCGAGCGCGGCGGGCCGCTAGTGCGCGCGGCGCCCGCCAGACGCTAACATGGCGCCGGGCGGCGGCGGCGGCTGGCGGCGGCGGCGCGGCGGGGCCGGTCCCGGTCCCGGTCCCGGTGCCCGTCCCCGTCCCCATCCCGGTCCCGCCACCGCGACCGGCGGCGGCGGAGCGGCAGCGCCGCCGCTGCTCCCGCCGCTGTTGCTGCTGCTGGCGCTGCCCGGCAGCGGCGCGGCGGCGGCGGCGGGCGACAGCCTCATCCTGGGCATGCGGCTGGAGGAGAGCACGAAGCCGGCGGCGGGGGCGCCGGCCCGCGGGCCCATCCGCGTCACGGAGGGCAGCGAGGTGCTGCTGCGCCTCTACGGGCTGGGCCTGGGGCCGCGCACGAGCGAGCGCGTGGCCTTCGCCGAGCTGCGGCCCGCCGCCAACGCCTCGGCGCCCAACGGCACCTGCCCCGAGCGCTCGCAGGACCTGCTGGTGCGGCCGGGCCCCGCCGAGGCCCGCAGCACCTCGGCCCTGCTCCGCGTCCACGTCCAGCCCCTCCGCAAGGACGAGCAGGCCAAGACCTACGTGCTCTGCACCCAGGGCCGGCCCGGCCAGCCCTGGCTGCCCCACCAGGGCCTCGACGGGCGCATCGTGGTGCTGGAGGAGAAGAAGTCGCTGCTGCCCCTCTGGCTGCAGGTGATCCTCATCGCCGGGCTGCTGGTGCTCTCGGGCATGTTCAGCGGGCTCAACCTGGGCCTCATGGCGCTGGACCCCATGGAGCTGCGCATCGTGCAGAACTGCGGCACTGACAAGGAGAAGCGCTACGCCCGCAAGATCGAGCCCATCCGCCGCAAGGGCAACTACCTGCTCTGCTCCCTGCTGCTGGGCAACGTGCTGGTCAACACCACCCTTACCATCCTCCTCGACGACCTCATCGGCTCCGGTATCGGCGCCGTCGTCGCCTCCACCATCGGCATCGTCATCTTCGGCGAGATCATGCCCCAGGCGCTCTGCTCCCGCCACGGCCTGGCCGTGGGTGCCAACACTATCGTGGTCACCAAGTTCTTCATGCTGGTGACGTTCCCCCTCTCCTTCCCCATCAGCAAGCTGCTCGACTGCATCCTGGGCCAGGAGATTGGCACCGTCTATAACCGGGAGAAGCTGGTGGAGATGCTGAAGGTGACGGAGCCCTACAACGACCTGGTGAGGGAGGAGCTCAACATGATCCAGGGGGCCTTGGAGCTCCGGATCAAGACAGTGGAGGATGTGATGACCCCCCTGCACAACTGCTTCATGATCAACAGCGACGCCATCCTGGACTTCAACACCATGTCGGAGATCATGGAGAGCGGCTTCACCCGCATCCCCGTCTACGAGGACGAGCGTTCCAACATCATGGACATCCTCTACGTCAAGGACCTGGCGTTCGTCGACCCCGACGACTGTACCCCGCTCAAGACCATCACGAAATTTTACAACCACCCCGTGCACGTTGTCTTCCACGACACCAAGCTGGACGCCATGCTGGAGGAGTTCAAAAAGGGTGAGAGGGCCGGGCGGGTGCCGCTCTTGGGACTGCTCTGCTCCGCCAAGCCGGGCTGCTGGTTTGCTCCCGCAGCAGCAGCGTCTCTGGCTCCGCTCGGAGGAGGCCCTTAATGAGGCTTAGATGCCGGAAGCAAAACTTTCGGCTAAGCGTCTGGTGGCGCTCCAGGGCCGGAGCCGCTCGCGCTCGGCGTGCGGTGGCAGCCTGGGGGCTTCATCGGGGCCAAGCTCGGGGCTGAGCCAGCTTCGGGCATTGAGGTTCAGAGGGGCCGAGGTGTCCGTGCGCGCACCGCCGTGCCGTGCCGTGCCGCCGGGGAGGGGCAGGAACCCGGGCGGCAGCTCCGCCTCGGTGCCTGCAACCGGCCGTGTTTCCGGGAACCAAGCTGGGGAGGGACAGAGCCTCTATTTTACCACCAACAAGACTCACTCTGCTTAATGCTTGCCCCGAGAAACACTTTGAGGCTGTTGACTTGCTTCTTGTTCCTGATTAGCAGCTCTGGAGGCCCTTGAACGGCTCCTGCAAATCGCTCCAATCCCTGGCTTGGGCTTTGCTCCCTCCTCTGGGCCCTTTCCAGGCGCTGGGAATGGCGAGCCGGGCTCGCTGCCGTCCCCGATCGCAGCGCTTCTTGCCCCGCCTCGCACTCGGGCACCCAAAACCGAGAGCGACCAAGGGCCGGGGCCGGGGTGGGGGGCATTTCGGCCCGCCGGCGGGGTGGGGAGCGGGGCTGAGGCTCGTGGGAGACTCATCTCGACCCCGGCGCTGCTGGGAGCGAGGGAAGGCCGTGTTTACTCGGAGCCAGGTTTGGCAGCACCCGGGATCTCCGCTTGGCCCTCGTGCCGGTGTTTTTGTGCCGTGCGCCTTCTCCTCGCCTGGGAGCAAGCGCTTGTCCAAGCCCCTGAGCCCTGCCTGCGAGGGCAGAGCCTGCGCCGCGTCCCCGGCCGCGGGCAGAGGCCTGGTCTCTCCTCGTGCCGGGCCCTGGGCAGCTCCTGGCTTCTCTCCCGCTCCGAACCGCGGTGTCCCGGAGCCTTTAGCGGGGCCGTGCTGAAAGCAGGGGTTAAGCTGCACCAGCGAGGAGACCATCCTGCCTTCCCCGGCGTCTTGGGGCTTCTGCTGGGCCGGTTCCCATCGCCCAGCCTCTCTGCCGGCACGAGTCGGGGCATCGGCCGCCTTGGGGGTTTGGCAACATCTGGCAGCCGCCGTCCTGCCTGCCGCTCGTGCCCCCAGAAGGGGCTCAGCCGTGACCGGAGCGATCGCCACGGGGATGAGGATCCACCCGGCGCCGGCTGTGAGACCTGCGTGCCTTGGGGACAGGCTAAATAACCCGGCTTGAGAACAGCTGTGCCGGGTGATGCCAGGCCAGGCCTCAGCCCTGCGTGACCCCGGCGTCTCCTGTCTCCCGTTACAGCCGCGCGGGGAAGGTTTGGTCCCATCGCGGGAGGTTTGCTGGGCTTGGGGCAGCACGGACGAGGTCAGTACCAGCAGCGAGGGCTCTTCTCCCTGCCGTGGCGGTGGGTCGAGGTGAAGGTAGGCATTCAGGCCAGCGTCGCCTGCAGGCTTTGAGCCCCTGGATCCAGAGGCAGTTTCCAGTCTGGGCTCAGCCAGTTTCAGCCAAGAAACTGCATGTTCCTCGGATTTAAGAGGTCTAAAATTTCCTCCTGCAGAGGAGCCAGAGCTTTGCTCAAGCTCAGGCAAGGATTTGGGAGTGACCTGGTAGATCCAAGCCAGGCTGATCTCTGAGCCCTGCAGAGAGCTAAGAGTTTGCTTGGTGGCCTCTCTGGTGACGATGGACAGGTGCCACAGCAAGCTGCAGGCTGTTTCGATCTTTCCTGATACTTTTGCGATCGTGCTGCCCCAAACTCCAAAGTTTCAGCACGGGAATAACGCCACCGGATCACGGGTCGGCGTTGTTTGTGGTTGGAACCGCGACCGGATCTCGTCGTCTTCGAGCCTCCGACTTTCATTCCTGATTAATGAAAACCTTCTTGGCAAATGCTTTTGCTTTAGTTCATCTTGCACCGGTTCAAGAATTTCAGCCCAAGCGGCACAATACAAATGCGCACGGCTGTCCCTCTTAATCCTGGCCCTGTTTCCAAAAAACAACAAGACAGAACTGGAGTCCTATTCTGTCTCTACGCTGTTGGAGCTGGAGTTACCGCAGCTGCTGGCACCGGCCTTTCCCTCTGATGAATCCCTGGGAGCGGATTTAAAGCCTACTCGTGCCAATTACAAGGCCTCGGATGTCTTGTATTGTTATTTTTTTTGTCGCTGCCGCTCTGGTTTGAGAGCGGGTAATTTGTGGGCCTGCTGCCTTCCTCGGATGGGGAGCTGTTTCTGTCCCTTTTTGGGACTGATCAGTGATTTCTCGTTACTTGTGGTCACCGTGGATGCAGTACCGTCCACAGCGAATACCAGGTCATGGCAAGTCTGTGCCCTCATCCTGCCGGCTGAGACTCGGAGCGGGAGCCATGCCGAAGCTGAGGCTGCATCTCTGGGTGACTCCGGTCCCCTCGGCGGCACGTCGCAGCCCTGATGGCGCCCATGGGGGAAGCTCCATGGTTGTTCTGCGGAGGTTCAGAGCTTGGAGTTACCCAGACAGCTCTCCAGCTCCCTAAACCCATCACTAGAGACTGCGTGGTTTGGGTCGGGTTGTTTCTGGAGGGGGAAGCTGGGCTTGAGCTCCTTTGCCTCCAGGAGGCAAAAATTAACCAGCGGCACTTTGGATCTTCTTAAGCGTGGATCTCAGCAGCCAGCACCTTCCCAAACTACCACAGATGTGTCCCAACCACTGGCTTCGGACAGAAACCCCAACAGCGATGTCTGGCCCATCTCTGCAGTTCACAGGCCTGTACCCTTCCTTCTCCTTCCCTCAGCACAAGCCCAACGTGGAGGTTTGACCTTGGATGTCCCCATGGTAGCTGGAGCTCCTGGATTCCATTTCAACATCAGCATGTTGCTTCATCTCTCTGTGGCTCCTGCAGCCGGTCTGGGAGCACCTGGGGCTTCACCTGGAGCCGGATAATCCTCGGTGCTGATGTCTTTGGGCTATGGCTGTCCCGTCCCATCTTGCCACCCGCAGGCAGCGTGGATACACCTGCGACCCTGCTGCTGCCTCCGTTTCTCCTGTGCGCTGCGTCGGGAAGGGATGACAGTGAGTTGGTTAGACTGGATTTAGGAAAGCTCCTGGGTTTTTCCCTAGTGATCACCCACGCTGTGTTAAATAGACATCAGGTACGGATCTTTGGGAAGCAGCTCCTCCCAATGTCGTTGCTGATGTGGGGACTGTCAGGTCCAAACAGTCCTGGCCAAGGAGAGCTGAAGCTTGGCAACGGGACCCTGGAGGAGAAGCCACTTCTACTCTGTGATGACCACAAGCTTCACCCATTCCTCTCTGACCTGCCCAGCAGGACGAGCGGGGTCCGTTTCCTCTCCGCTTCGGTAGCGATAGCCTGAGGCGGGCCGGCATCGCGCCCTTTGCTCTGGAGGCTCGAGTTCAGGCTCCGCTCCCCGTGGCGTGTTTGCTCGGCCCCGGGCCGCTCCCCGACTGGCTCAGCCTTGGCTGCTCGGCCCAGGCAGTCGCAGCACGCCGGTGGGGAGTCGCTGATCCCTGACTCATCAGGGCTGGTGCCTAACAGGCTCAAAAGCTGATCCTGTCACCTTTTCCCTCCTCTCGCTGCCGGCTGAGTGCACGCGAGTGCGTGCGCCGCGACAGCGGAGAGGAGCACGGAGGCACCGGGGTCTCGGTCTCGTTTTGCCAAGGGAGATTAGCTGGGTTGGGTGCAGGAAGTGTTTGGTTTATGCCACCGCCTGCGTAGCCAAACAGCACTTTCAGAGGCTTTTCCACGCTTTGTTGGCATCGTTTCCGCAGCCTTTTTGTCGCCGGATTGTCTGAATCGCCTGAGCGTGGCTGTGCTGCCCGAAGAAGGAGAAAAAGGGGGAGCTGCGCAGTACCGATCTCTAAAATTAGCTTTTCACTAGGTGTGAACATGCTGATGAGCGGCCTGCAATCCCCGTCTCTAAAATTAAATACCAGATAGTGTTGGAGAGGGCAGCGCTTTGCTTCACGCTGGCGTGAAATGCACCTGCCCAAGCTGGGAGCCTTGTGGGATATGGATCTTGACCTTGCTGCTGGGGGTGAATGTTGTCAGGGTTTGGGGGGGCTTGGGGAGTAGAGGCTCCAGCGGAGCGTCCTACCGCCTGCACCAGGCAGGGAATTCACAGGGGCTGCTCCGTTCCTTGCCGTCTCCGAGAAGTTGAACGCCAGGAACCTCCGATTTTTTCCCCACGCTCCTGTCAACTGCTTTTGCCTGGCTCTCTGCAAACAGCGTCGTCGCAGAGGGACTTTCCCAGAAGCCGTGACAGCATCCGGCCGGCTTGGCCCTGCTCCGCAAGAGCCCGTACGTGTCCCGCTTCCAGCACAGCGGGCCTGGTGGCTTCGCGTATTCCCACGTGAGCCTGAGAGGAGGAAACGGCTCGCTGCAGCCGCGGGGCTTGTGTCTTGGGGCCGCGTAACCCTTTGCGAGCGCACCGCTTGGGTTCTTGCCTCGTGCCCTTCCCCAGCGCCCTGGGCGCAGCTCGGCATACGCTCCAGCCCTCCGGCTGGGGAGCGGCAGGGAACGACGGCCGCCCTGAGCTGTTTGAAGCCTTCGTGGCTCAGCCCCAGAGCCGCCAGGCAGGAGTTGCTGGGGGGCAATCGGCTCTTGCACCAGTCTGGCAGGGATCCCCCCTGGTGCCGCATCCCTGTTGCTCTTTGTGAGCAGTGCAGGGAGGAATGCCCGTGACTTAGAGTGCAGATGTGCTCGGTTTAGCCTGCCAAAAAGAAGGTGGGTCAGTCCATGCCAGGGCCAAAATATACGGGGTGCAATCCAGGCCGAGCAGGAGGAAGAGACGGAGGGAGGCAGCTCAAGGGTGGCTGCGTGGGGCCGAGAGCCCGTCACTTGCAGAAGATGTCGCCCAGAAGCTTTTCTTGGGGAAGATGCTAAGGTGATCGTCTTCCCCCGGCCTCCAGCTCGGTCCTGGAGGCATCTCTGGCCCACGGAGGACATGGCTGGGCACCGTAAGGAGGAGCTCCCCGTTGAACTGACGTCGCTGCCGGGCTTGGCGCCCGCAGAACCGAGCCGATTTAGCACAGCTGAAGAAACCGTGAGCCTTTCCCAAGGGAGGAGCTTCCTTCAGCACCATCGCTCTGCGGGCAGCGAGGTCTGGAGCGCGAGGGACGCCGGAGAGGTCCCAGTCGCAGCGGGGAGAAAGACTGAGTGCAGGGCGAGGTGTTGGCCCGCGGCAACCTGCGGCTTGGCCGCCTCGCCCAGCCCTCAGGGCTGTGCCTCCGACCTTTGGGTCCTGCTTCCTGGTTTTCCCCAGCTGCTTTTCCAGTTGGGCAAAGGTTGGGACACGAGCGGGGATGGCTCCAAGGTCCCTGGCCCGTGCGGCTTGGGGTAATGTCAAATGCCACCCATGTGTCTGCAGCTATTCTTCCAGTCTGCACCAAAGTTGGGGAGGAAACATCGCCTCCCTTCGTGCCTCAGTTTCCCCAGGCTAAGGATACCGGTCTCACGAGCGCGATGCTGCTGGCCTGAGCGTGCTGTGGTTCTCAGTGGGAAAGTGGCTGCTCCGGTTCACCGACGCTCCGGGCCCTGGGAGCAGGGCTGCGACTTCCAGCACCGCAGTACCGATCCCTTTTCCGGTGCTGGCGGTTCGGCATGATTTCTTGCATGTTTTCCTTCAGCTGGGGCAAACGCTTTAGGCAACAGATTGAAAATTGGCTGTCAGGCTCGAAGGGGAGAGCTCAGGCTTGCTGCCTGGCTCGTGGCCCAGGCGAGCGGGGTGTCCGAGGACCCAGGTCGGTCACCACCATCGCCACTGCCCCTTATCAACTCTGGGCTGATGCTAAATGGGGAGGATTGACTTGCCGAGGGCTGCAGCAACATTGCGTTTGGGGTGGCAGAAATCTGGTGAGAAGCTCCTGGTTCTCCCTCGGGCCAGATAATCTCCGGCAGAGTCCTGGGAGCAAGGGTGACGCCAGGCTCGGTGCAAGCCCGCGGTCGCGCTGGTGTCGACTGCGGCAAACTGCACCCTGGCTGCGTCGGGCAAGGCTGGCGGGGTGAGGGGAGCTGTACTTCGGTGCCAACGAGGTCTCCCAGCAAGCAGGGACCAGCTGGGAATGCCTCAGTGCTGTTCTGCGGAGACCGGCGTACGTACTGCCCAGCTGGGACCAGCAGCTCTCTGCCTTTGGCTCTCTTTCCCGGATGTTTTGGCTCTGGGATTGGGCCACAGCACCTGGCATCCGGAGCGTTTCCTCCAGGACAGGACAGGCCGGGTCAGCTTGGCAGAGCTGCCAAGGAAAATCGGAGAAGCCGTAGCCCCTGGCAGAAACGTGACCCGTCCCGACGGGCTCGGAGCCACGTTCCTCCCTGCGGGCTGCCTGCTTCCTCACGTTTCTCCTGCCGTTGATGGGTTTTGGGTGCATCGTTTCGCCCAGCAAGCGTCCCTCGGCTTGTGGTTGCAGGGGTGTCGTAGGCAGGCCGGCGCACGGGTGCGTTTGCGCTCACCCAGCAGAGCTGGGGCCGTGCAGGCAGTGCCAGCTGCGCTCTGCTGACACGTGGCAGAGGCTCCTCCGAGGACGCATCCGGGATCTAGCACCTGGAAAAGCCCCTGGCCAAGTCCCACTGCAGTATGGAGTGTATGGCGTATGCAGTATGGAGTATGGCGTGAGCCTCTGTGTACACTAACCGCAGGGGGAATTGTGTCATGGGCTTAATTATTGTCATGACACTGGGAATTAGGGCCCAGCCCAGGGACTCGCTTAGATTTTAACTCTTTTATTGTTTCCTGCTCAGGGAGAATGGTGGGATCAGCTGTCGGGAGCGCCCAGATGGGCAAATCCTGCTGAGGGAAGGGCCAGGCCCTTGATCTCAGCGGCACCCCGGGGTGTAGAGTCCTTTCTTGCCCTGGCTGTGCTGCTTGCAGTGGGAGCCCACCCCGGGGATGGTGGAGGCTGGGAGCTGCCAGGAGCCAACTACGCACTGAGAGAGCCCCAGGCCTTCACACAGGGTGGTCTTGCTGCCAGCAGGATGCTGTGACCAACGTCTGTCTGTCTGTCTGTCTGTCTGCAGGGAAGTCCCACCTGGCCATCGTGCAGAAAGTGAACAACGAGGGCGAGGGAGACCCCTTCTACGAGGTGCTGGGGCTGGTGACGCTGGAGGATGTCATTGAGGAGATCATCAAGTCGGAAATCCTGGACGAGTCGGATATGTACAGTAGGTTCTGGGCTTGGCTCAGCCCCCGTTGGGTGCCGTGGCCTGGGGCAAGGGGACCCAGATCCTGCCCACCCTCCCCTAACACCCTGCTCCCTACAGCTGACAACCGCAACAGGAAGCGGGTGGGCAACCAGAAGAACAAGCGGGACTTCTCGGCATTCAAAGACCCTGTCAATGAGCTTAAGGTGAAGATCTCCCCGCAGCTGCTGCTGGCCGCTCACCGCTTCCTCTCCACGGGTGAGTTGTGGGGAGCATGGCTTGAGGTGTCCGTCGGCTCAGCCGTGCTCTGGAGCACCAGCACCAATGGCTCCATGTCCTTGGCATGGCTTCACAGGAGCTGGATGTGCTCCATTCCCTTCCCCGCAATGAGGAAGAGTCGCTTTGGCCATCTCATTGAGAAAATGATACTTATGTCTTGTCTGCAATTCTGCTCTTAGCCTGTCTTCCGCAGCATTTCCTCCGCGACCTGGCTGCGGGTGCTGACTGGCCACATTCTTGGGTTCGCTACCCCTTAGGCGACCTTGTCCTGCTGCTAGAAATGAGAAGGGACAGGGCAGAGGGATGGCAGCCCTGCCTCTGACACCTAGCAGGTCCCTGGCCCTCCGGGACAGTCCTGTTCCCCTGCTGGCATGTGCCCCTGTCACCCAGTGGGCTGGGGCTGGCCGCGCTGGGCTCTCTCCATCTGTTTGTGGAGCCGGTGGAGGCTCCAAACTCATGGGCTTCCAGCCCAAGGAGGTGTCTATAGGACGTAACCTGATCCAGGACGCATCCCCAAGGGATAAGAGTCCCAGCACATCCCCCATCACCTTTCTCCAGTGCCCACACTACAGACAGTCGGAGGGACAGGAGGGGGTTGAAGCCTGGGCAGCCAGTGGCTCTGACTCCCTTCCCCTCTCGTTCTCAGAGGTGACGCTCTTCACCCCCAACTTCATCTCAGAGAAGATCCTGTTGCGGCTGCTCAAGTATTCCGACGTCATTCAGGAGCTGAAGTTTGATGAGGAGAATAAGAAATCCCCGCGCCACTTCCTCTACACCAAGAACAAGGCGGCCGACTACTTCATCCTCATCCTGCAGGTACCCGTGGCCAGGCACGGGCTGCCGCTGGGTCCTCACCAGTTAGGTGTGGGATGATGTGCTGTAACCTCGGGAAGGTGTAAGGGCTTCTTACCACTTCTCTAACCCTCTGTGCATGTCACGATCCAGTGCCAGCCATGTCATGAGTCTGGGGTGGGCAGTGATGGGGCCAGGTCGCTCTCCCAGCCCGGCCGTGAGCCCTTGGGGGTGGCATGTGCGAACAGGGTGCTTGCCTGTCCCATGGCCATGAGATGTGGCGTGTCTCTCTGCGGCGTTACGGAGTCTGACAATGTCTCTCCCTCGCAGGGCAAGGTGGAGGTGGAGGCTGGCAAGGAAAGCATGAAGTTTGAGGCAGGAGCCTTCTCCTATTACGGGGTGATGGCCCTCAGCCCGCCTCCTGCATCTGGTAAGCAGCCCCCGGTCGCCTGGCACCCAGCATGGGCAGAGTCCCCTGATCCTGCCCTAGAGCTGCCTTTAGGGATAGGAGACACTGGAGGCTATGGGCCACCCTTTGGTGACCCCAGGCTGCTGGGCACCCTCTGCCGACGGGCTGAGGGCAGCCTGGCTACGGCATAGCCAGCACCTCACCTCGCACTTGTCCTCGGAGACTTGTGCTCCGAGCGCAGCTGGCAGTGGGGCAGAGGGTCCGTGCCCGAGCTGGAGCTGAAACCCCGACGTCCGGGCTCGGAGCGTGCCAGCAGATCCGTTTCTCTGCTGCTCCGATACCGGGCTGCCCTGCCGGCGCGGCCAGGCTCTGCGAGCGGCCAGAGAGGGACCCTCCCGGCCCACGCTGGGCTCAGCGTGCAGTCATGGGGTCACCAAAGGAGAGCACAGCCACTTGTGACGGCAGAAAAGCCCCACAGCTTGGGGGTTTAACCCTGCCCTGGGGGTCCCTGCCCTTGTGCCAAGGAGAAGAAGCCGTGTTTATCCTCAGGGAGCCAGGCAAGACGCAGCCGTGCCCAAGCTCCTCTTGCCACGCAAGGACGGCCCCGTTGCGCTCAGCGTGGACCCGTGCCCGTCTTCTCTGCCGCAGGCCTGAGCGTGGCGAGGGGCAGAGATACGGATGCCGGGGGAACGTGGCAGCCACCGTCTCCTTTGCCCAGAGGTCTTTCTTGACGTTGTCCTCTGCGTGTCTGTGTTGTCCGTGTCTCTGCCTAGCCCTCCCAGCCCAGCCCCGGCGCCAATCCACAAAGCGAGGGTCATTGTTTTCCAGGTTGACAGGTAAACGGTGCGGCTGCATGGCGTGCCAAACCCCCCTGTGACCGGATTAACCCGCCGTTTGGGCGTCCCCAGCACCACCCTAGCCCCATTAATGCAGCACCGGGCACCGGGCCCCCGAACCGGGCCGACTCGACTCCTCACGGTCTCATCTGACTCTGGCGCAGCCGAGCATGGGGCTGGTCCGCGCTGGCGGGGAGGGTCCGCATGCCGGGAGACCGTTCTGGCTGCCTCTCCTCGCCGCTGGCTTTCTCGCCCCGTGTCCGAGAGCCTCTGAGATCTGCAAAGGCAGCTCCGCCGGCTTCTCCTGCCACGAGCAGTGTGCTCCAGAGACCTGTCACGGTATCCTGTGGGCTGCGACGGGGGGCTGGAGCCGAGCGATGCCTCTGCCCAGCACCTCGCGGCCCCGCTTGTAGCGGCAGTGAGGTCCTGCGCTCCCTGTAACCGCCCCGATTTCTCCCGGCTGCCTCCGCTGCACTCAGGGCAGCAGAGCAGGGCGATGGTGCTCTCCAGGTGGACGAAGCCCCGTTGGGTGGCTGCCCCCTCGTCGGGTGGCTGGTGAGGAGGTGCCTCTTTTCCTCGTGCTGCATGTGGCTCCTGTGTCACCGTGAGGCTTTCCGAGCACGTCACCACGCCGTTCTGTCCCCATAACCCCCACCTCGACCCTCATGCTGGGACCCCGGATGAGGGGACGGCTGGCTGTCCTGGCCCTGGAGAAGGACACCCGGAGGGTCTCGCCGTGCCGGCAGGGCTCCAGGGCGCCTGGCGGCAGTCGGTGGCTGTTTGGCAGGAGCGATGGGCAGGGACCACGTCTGGCGCTGCGTAGGCAGAGCCGGGGACATCGGGGCTCGGCCGCGGAGGGCACGGGGCTGCGCTTGGGTAGATGTACGTCCCGTCGCTCCCTGTCGCTCTCCCTGTGTGCTTGGCTCCGCGTCCCCAGGTCCTATGGGACGGGGCTCCACTATCAGCCCTGCCTGCAAGTCCTGGCCCGTTCTGGAGATGGGGCAGCATCGTTTGGGGGTTGGCACCCCGCAGACCCATCTGAGAGCCAGTAACCTGCGGGGATCCTGTCCCGCGTGTCCTGCCTCTGGCAAGGGCAGTATCCGGAGTGGCAGATCGAGGGCCTCCAGGCAGCACATGTGCACTGAGTTGCCGGGCCTCAGCCCAGCACGGCTCCAGGAGGGGACGGCTCTCGGAGGCAGGGCAGGGAGCCGCGCTCGCATCCCCGGCGGCTGCGGGATCCCGTGCCCCAGCGCTCCTCGGCGGCCGGACGAGGCTGCGGCGCTGCTCACCTGCCCTGCCCTGTCTCCGCAGAGATACGCTCGCCGTCCCACGTGAGCGGCCTGAACCGTTCGGCCTCGCTGAGCTGCCACGAGCGCTCGGACTCCACCTCTTCCCCCGTGAGCGGCAGCAACAACCAGCTCAACGTGGGCGCTGGGCCCCAGTACGTGGCCGACTTCAGCGTCCGGGCCCTCACCGATCTGCAGTTCGTCAAGGTGAGAGGGCTGACCGAGCGGGACTCGAGGGGTTAGCGGGGGACGTCGGGGCCTCCTAACGCCCTCCTTCCCGGTGCAGATCACTCGGCAGGAGTACCAGAACGGCCTCATGGCCTCCCGCATGGACAGTTGCCCGCAGTCCCCGGACAGCAACGCCTCCAAGGTGGAAACCAGCCTGCCGGAGAAGCCCGAGCCCGCGAGCACGGACGAGACCACCAGTCTCCTGAATGAGAGGAACTGCCTGAGCCGCAGGAGCAACCACAGCTCCCTGGAGAACTCCATCTGACCCCGGTCCTGCCGGGGACGCGCTCGGAGGACGCTCTGGACCAAGGTGAGGGACGTGGAAGGGGCGCCGCCGCACGCTCGCCCCCGTAGCTTTTCTCTTTAGGGACCCTTCCCTGTACAAAACGCCCCGCATCTCGCGGGGGAGCAGCCTGGAGGCGGCGACGGAGCGGATACGGGTCCGTGGCGCAGTGCCACGCCACACGCAAAGGGAAACTTCCCCCCACCACCCCCTGCCGCCGCAGCCAACGGAGCCGTGGGGTGCCGGGACCTGCCGGAGCAAGGCTCTGCCCGGGTGCGGATGGAGGGATTTGCGGCACAGTTAAAAAAAAAGGGAGCCTGGTTTTGCTGCTGTTTTGAAACTGGCTTTTTATTTAAACGAATCCTGATGGAGACGGAGGGCTGCGCTCGACTACGGGCACGCTCGCGGGGCCCGGCGCCTTACTCCGGCAGCGGGCTCTCCCCTTCGGCCATCCCGCTGGGACGCCGAGGACCACGGCAGCACAGCCAGGGCAGGAAGCAGCGCGCTCGGCCAGGCCGCAGCCGCCGCTCGTTCAACTCAGGGAGCCTCGAATTCTTGCACGTCGCTTCTCTCCGGTCATCCCAACCCGGCGGCCGCTCCTCAGCCACCGGCTCCACAGAGGTCTCCACATCTGCAGCAGCTCAGGGATGAGCCCAGCACGGATCCCGCTCTTTCTGGAGAGCGGCTCGACGTTTTTGGGTGCCGCGAGCCCGGGGATGTTGAACGGTGCCGGGAGCTGGCTGCGGCCGGATCCCTCGGGAACGACTTTTGGCAACACGCGAGCGCTGGCGGGGGCTCCGCGGCGCGACGGCAGTGTTTTCCGCTTCGGCTGGTGGAGATGCCGGAGCTCGTTCTGCTCTCGTCCCTCTCCTGGGAATCCGGACGGCTCCCGTCGCGCGCTCCTGGGAGGAGGCCCCTGCTTGTGCCACCTTGCTGCCACGTCCTCTCCCGTCCCGCTGGCCCCAGGGGAACGCGGCTGCGGAGCGCTGCCCTTCGGGGAGACTTCGCGCGCCGAGAGCAGCCTCGACGCGGCCGCACGCGGAGGGCACCGCTGTGCCCGCGGGGCAGCGGTTGGACGAATCCGAGGAATCCCCGCTGGCGCCAAGTTTTCCTGCTGGGATGCACGGAGGAGGCTGCAGCGGGAATGCCGGCAGGCCGCAACCGAACTGGCCCTTCTCCGAGACGTGACCCTCCGCGGCGTCCCGGCTCTGCTTCGACTCCGCTTTCGCCGTGCCCCTGCGAAGAAGACCGCGGCGGAGTCGCCCGCAACGCTGGAAGTCCCTCGGCTGTCCTGCCCGGCTCGGAAAGTTGCTTTTTCCCCGCTCAGCACCCGGGTGTCTCGGCGGCCTCCTCGCCTCGCTGCTGCCATCCGTGCGCGACACGAGCGCGGGAAACGCCCGGGGAGCGGGAAGGTGCCGCCGCAGGTTTGCCCGGCGGATTGCAGCGGTGCCGGAGCTGGCGGCCGGTGTGGGGGGGGGGAACGGGACGGGACGGCAGGGCTGTCTCAGGGAGTGCTGGCCGGGGCGGTGGGCTCGGATCCCCGCTGGGAGCAGCGGGTTTGGGGGTGGGGGAGCCCCCCCGGGAGCCGGCACCAAGCTAGCGACCAAAGTTGTACGGTTTTTTTTGGGGGGGGAGAGGGGAGCGAGGGGACCCCATTCCTCCCCCTCCCCGTGTCCGTCCCCCCCCCGCGGACCACAGCGGGACGGGGCAGGGGGGAGGCTGGGCGGCCGCCTTCCCCCCCCCACACCCCAGCAGGATGTGCTTCCTCCCCGGCCTTCCTCCTCCTCCGGCCTCATCTCCGGAGCCGGGCCCGAGGGGCACAGGGCAGGCTCCCCCCAACCCCCCCCCCCAAAGCACAAGGTCCCTGGGTGACTCTGTAAGTTATTGGGAGAAGGTTAATTATTTTTGTTAATCGTGTCTCGACTATCAGGTCCTAGAGCCTCGGCGGGGGAGACGCTAGAAATAATAATAAACCCACGATGGAAAAAAAATGAGAGAGAAAAAAAAAGCCCTTTTTATTAAATCTTCTTTCTATGCAAAGCGGGAGCGGGGCCGGCCGCAGGCCCCCGGGGGGCCACGTCCGAGGTGGCAGGTAGCTACTATTTATTTTGCGTCAGGTCCGACGTGCGCGTTTCGGGGGACGGGGCGGCCGCGGCGGGGTCCTCCCCGCGGCGGGAGGACGGCGGTGGGGCCGGCGCCCCTGCCCCCCCCAACCCCATCTTTGCTCAACCAAATATGGAATTTATTTTATTTTATTTTATTTTTCCCTTTTCCAATGGGGTAATAAAAAGTCTATATCTGTATCTCGGCCTGCTCAGTGCTTCGCCGACCCTACGTGTGTCTTCTGCCCCCCCCCCCGCCATTGCTACGGCCCGGCCTCTCTGCGCGGCCCCTTTAAATCTTCCCCCCCCCCCCCCCACCGCCGCCGTGTTGTTTACAGCGTCCTGCGGCGCCCAGGCCCCGCCCCGCCGGGGGAGAGGCGGCCGCCGATTGGCCGCGGGACGCGCCCTCGGGGGAGGGGTGGCCTGATTGGCGGCGGGGCGTTTCGAGCGCGGCGGTCGCCGATTGGCTCAGGAGCGTGAGGCGGGGAGGCCGCCGATTGGCGGCGACGGGGCGGGGCGGGAGGGCGGCGGCCACCGATTGGCGGCGGCGGCGGCGGGAGGGGGAGAGGCGAGAGGCGGTGCGGGCGGGCGCCGCGCGGCGGGCGGCTGAGGTAAACGCGCGTTGCGTTTGCGCCCTGTAGCCGCGCTTCACCGGCCTGCGAGCTCGGCGCCGCTCAGCGCGGCGTTTAACGCGGAGCTCGGGGTTACTACGGGCCGCGTTAAGCGTCCGAGGCCCCCGGGCGCTGCGGCCAGACGCTCTCCCGAGCGGTTACAAGTGTGTCTCGGCCAGCGCCTGGCTGGCCGGCGGCGCCCCGCGCTGGCACAGCACCCCAGCCGCACTCCCCCAGGCCCGCAGGCTCTCCTCCGTGAAGGAAACAGGTCTTTGCCCAGTTCCTATTTTTTTTTTCTGTGAAGAAAATAAATCGTGCTGGAGGGGTGGAGGCCTGCGCCTCCGCTCTCAGAGCAGTCCCGTCCGACAGCGTAGCGAAGGAGCCGTAACGCTCGCTCCCTGCAGCCCCGAATCTTTTATAACGGTTCCTGCCGCGTTGCCGCTGGCCCCACCTCACCCAAAACGTCCCTGGGCTCGCTTACAGCTAACGCGCCGAGCTGCCCCAGGCTCGGCTCTGCCCGCAGCTTGCCCAGTTTGCGGCTTGAGGCAGTAGCAGGATGGTGTTAGCTCCGGCCAGGGAGGATGGGGTGCAGGGCAGCACGGCAAGCCTGCCCCCTCCCCAGCACTGATCCCCTCCCCACAGCACCAGGAGCCCAGCACAGGCTCTGGGGCCTCAGGTCAGACAGAGCCGCAGGGCCAGCACTGGCTCTGGGTGACCACGTGCCCCTGCCAGGGGCAGGGGACAGAGAGGCAGACGCAAGGTTTGAGGTGCTGGGGACTTGTTTTCCGGCAGAGCCGGGGTCCTGCGTGACCCAACGTCCCCAGGGCACGGTGGCGGCGGGCGTCCCCACGGCACGCGGCACCCAACACGCTGCAGCACGGTGGCTCCGGGTTTTCCAGCTGCGGTGGCACCCCCCGTCACGTGTCCAGCAGATCCCGGAGCTCGGGCTTGGCCACGTCGCAGGGCCGCCGGCCCTTGGCGTCGCGCGCGCCCGCCAGCGCTGGGCTGTGCTGCAGCAGCAGGGCGCAGAGGTCGCGGTGGCCACGCTCAGCTGCCTGCGGGCGACACGGCACGGGGAGGTGGGGGGGGCGGGGGTCGGCTCCGGCAGGCCCCTGGTGTCGCCGGGCATCCCCCAGTCCCACCACCCACCTTGTGCAGGCTGGTGAGGCCGTCGTCGTCTGCAATGGCGGGGTCGGCGCCGTGGGCCAGCAGCAGCCGGGCCACAGCGAGGTGGCCGCAGTAGCTGGCGCGGTGCAGGGCCGTGGCGCCGCCGGGCGTGCGGGCGTTGCAGCGGGCCCCGCGCTGCAGCAGCAGCCGGCAGACGCCCAGGTGCCCATTGCGGCTGGCGTAGTGCTGGGGGAGGAGAGGAAAGGGGTGTGTGTGTGTGTGAGGGGACACCCACGCGTGTCCTCCCTCCCCTCGCCCACCCGCCGTACCAGGGCCGTGTAGCCCGCCAGGTCGGGCTCGCTGGGCTCCCTGCGCCTCTCCAGCAGCTGCAGCAGCCGGTGCTCGTCCCCGTCCCGCGCCGCCGCCCAGATCCCTGCGGGCACGGGGACAACGCGTGAAGGCCGCACCGGACCTCCCCCCCCCCCCGCCCCCGGTCCCGTCCGCGCTCCCCACCACCCTGCCCCACGCCGCCGCCCCGCTGCCCCGCCACACCCCAGCCGTGCCGTGCCGTGCCGAGCCTCCAGCCCCGCTCCTCCCCTGCCCCGCTTCTCCCCGGGCCCGCCTCCTCCCCGCACCCCGCTCGAAGTCCATCTCCCGCAGGCTCTGGTGCACGCTCGGCACCGCCAACCGCGCCGGGCAGCAGTGCCCGCCCGCCGGCTGGCCCGGCCCCGCCATGCCGGCGCCGAGCCGGGCCAAGCGGGGCCGAGCGAGGCCGAACCTAGCCGAGGGGGGGGGACCCGAATTGAGCCGAGCCAGCGCGCATGCGCTCTGACGCCCGGCGAGGCCCCGCCCCTCGCTGGGGCCCCGCCCCTCGCTGGGGCCCCGCCCCTCGCTGGGGCCCCGCCCCTCGCTGGGGCCCCGCCCCTCGCTGGGGCCCCGCCCCTCGCTGGGGCCCCGCCCCTCGCTGGGGCCCCGCCCCTCGCTGGGGCCCCGCCCCCGCCGCGCTCGGCGCTGCACCATGTGGTGGTGCCCCCCCCCAACCCCGAGCTGCCCAACCCCCCCCATCATGGGGGCCCAGGCGTCCGGGCGCCCCCCTCCCCCCGTGCCAGGGGGGTCGCTGGCATGTTCCCCTCCCCCTTCCCCCCTCCCCCCCCGCTGGCCCCGGGCCCGGCCAGGCCCCGCTCCCAGGCCCTGGCGCCTGGGAAAGCCGGGCGCTGCTTCCGGCCCCCGCTGCGGCCTCGCCGGGGCCTGGCCTCGTCCCCCCCCACCCCCACTCCGGCCTTTGGGACACCGCGGCCCTCCCCGGGGACCCCGAGTGCCCCCAGCCTGCTGCGGCGGGGGCCCAGGCGTCCGGGGCGCTGGGCCAGGCCTTGGCAGCCCGTAGGCTCCCAGGGGGGTGGGGGGAGGCCTGCCCGGGGCCCTCCCCACCCTGGGAACGGCGCTGCGATGCCCTTTTATAGCCCAGCCCGCCCGGAGCCCTTTTCATTTTTCCATGAGCTCAGCGGGGCCGACGCGGGGGGGGGGGGGGGAAACGGACGGACGGACACGGACAGACAGCCGCGGCTGCACACAGAGACACCCGAAACCGTCCCCGGCTGCACCCCGGGGTCCCCCCTCAACCAGCACCGCACACATCCCCCGCCGTCTTTTTTTTTTTTCTTCCTTTTTATTATTAATATAAAAATCCTCAAGTATTTACAGCAAATAAATATACTTCAGTAACAAATAAATTACACTGGGGGGGTTATACAAAAAAGGACGGGGCGGCGGCGTGCAGGGGACGGGCGGGGGGGGGGGACACGGGGGCGGCAGGCGGGGCAGGAGGGAAGGGGTATTTACAGCCCCGCGCTCCCCGCCTCGGCCCCCTCGAGGCGGCGGCCGGGCGTTTTATTAAAAATAATTAAAAAATTAAGAGTCCTCGGGCCACGAAAAGAAAACCAGGCCCGGCCGCGGCGGGGACGCGGCGCCCGGCACCCAGAGCTGGGGGGGGGGAGGCCCGGCGGCGGCGGGCGCCCTGAGGTAGCGGCTGCGACGGGCGCTGGTGCCGGCGGCGGGCTCACACCGACGACTCCTCGGGGTTGGAGTCGGGCAGCGCCTGGCGCTGCTGCAGCTTGCGCCGCAGCTCCTCGGCCAGGTCGGCGCAGGGCGGCCGCTCGTCGGCGCCCAGCGCCAGCCGGATGTAGCCGTTGGAGGAGGAGCCGCGCAGGGGGCCCAGGTGGATGCGGGTGGGCGAGTGCAGGGGCTGCCCGGGGATGCCGCTGGGCGGCGAGACGACGGCGGCGGCGGCGGCGGCGGTGGGGACGCCGTTGCGGCACGCCGACGCGTGGCCCGGCACGATTTTCAGCGAGCCGTCCGAGTAGTAGTAGCTGGCCGGGTCCCAGAGCTTCTCGTCCGAATCGGAGGCGGCGCTGGGGGCGAAGCGGGGGCTCGGCGGCTCCTTGGGCAGCTCGATGGGGTACACCAGGGTGCTCTCGATGGCCTTGGCGCCTTTGCCCAGCTCCTCGCGCAGCCGTCGCCACAGCGAGAGCACGGCCAGCGCCAGCACCAGGCACAGGGCGCCCAGGCACACGGCCACCACCCACACCAGCCCCAGGCTCTCCAGCGGCGCCCGCGTCTCCAGCGGCAGCCCGGCGCCCGCCAGCACCGTCACCCGGTAGACCTCGCTGCTCACCCGGGCGCCTTGCTCCTCCGAGAAGCAGCGGTAGGTACCGCTGTGCTGGGCGCCGGCTCCCGGCACCACCAGGGCTCGCAGGCGGGCGTCGCGCAGCACCAGCGTCTGCTCGGCCGCCAGCGCCCGGCCCTCGAAGGTCCACAGCGCCTGGGCCAGGTTGGAGCCCAGGCGGCACGTCAGCACCAGGTCGGTGCCGGCCACCACCGTCACGTTCTTGGGGGTGACGGATCCTACCGGAGAGGCGAGTGGTCAGGCCGGGAGCCACCAGCACCGGGCAGGGGGACACACAGGATGGGGAGACACCACCAAGCTGGGGAGACACCTCAGAGCCGGCTCCCACCCCTGGGCTCCCACCCACGGGAGATGGCGATGGGCTCTCACCTTGCTTGGCCACCTGCGGCAGGGTGCAGGCACGAGTGTCGGAGCTCAGCACGTCCTGGACCAGCTGGGACCTGCGGGAGGAGGCAGCAGAGGTTACGGGAGCACCGCACCACAGCCCTGGGGCACCCATGGGTTCCTCCTCACCCGTTGAGGCCCTCGGCGCGGACGCAGAGGCTGGCGTTGCGGCTCCAGGCGCAGTAGGGGTCGCGGGCCAGCACGCAGTCCGTGCACGACTGGTAGCGGCTGCAGTCGGCCAGGGGCAGCTGGGCCACCTGGAAACGGGAGCCGGCGAAGAGCAGCTTCTGCAAGGGTGGAGAGGGACAGTGAGGGCCACCGCCAGCCCCCTGGCCACCAGCCCTGTCTTCTCCGTGACGCCACTCACCTTCCGGCCTGCCAGGACCAAGCTCTCCACGGGCTGGGCCGGCTCGAAGACCTGCAGCTCCTCCACGAGGTGGACGTGGGCGCCCAGGTTCAGCGCCTTGTGCACCCACCCGTCACCTGCGGGATGAGACCGGTGGTCATCAGTGGTGGCCCCAGCCCCAGAGATCCTCCCGCACAGTCCCCTACAGCACGTACCTGTACCGATGAAGAGCACCTCGTAGATGGTGCCATCCAGCCCAGGCACCCTGTCCACCACCAACTGGGTGAAGTTAGCATCCTTCTTGAGCAGCAGCGGGCGCCCGCGGTGGGGCAGGATGGGCTCGTCCATCAGCGGGTGCTTCTTGGCGAAGTTGAGGGTGTTGTCGGGCAGCTCCAAGGAGCTGGCGAAGCCGTTCCGCCGGTGCCAGTTGGTGATGCACTGGGAGACGGAGGGCACGGTCAGGCACAGAGCCAGCGCCGGGACCCTCCAGGCCTTTCCCCCGCCACCTCTGGCACTCACCGCCCCGGGACGGGGGCTCGGCACCTCGTCCGAGTACCGGCCCCACTTCTGGGCCTGCTCCCGGTACTCCTTGTAGGGCCCCTCAAAGGCTTTCTTCACCTCCAGGATGTGGTACCGGCAGATCGCCGAGACGTCCACGTCCCCCCTGCAGGGATCGGGCAGGTTTTGGGGACAGATGGAACCCAGGGACCCACGAGCACCAGGGTGACGCATCCCACCACACCCCACGCGCTCACCAGCGGGCCCGGAAGACCCCGAAGAACGCGGTGTCCTGCCAGTCGGCCCCGGGCAGGGTGAAGACGGCCTGGAGGCGGTTGAAGTGGAGCTGCTGCTCGGGCGCCGAGCACACCAGGCGCGCCTTGAGGAAGGTCGTCCACTTCTTCTGCAGCGTGCGGGCACCGCCGACGTCCCCCTGGGCACCCAACGGGCGTCAGGGCAGGTGCCCGCGGCAGCCCCACCGCCCCTGCCCGAGCATCCCCGTCCCACTGTACCTTGCAGACCCGGGCCACGCGGGCCACCACTTGCTCGGCGTAGCAGTCGTACTCCACGGCCCGCTCGCTGAAGAAGAAGTAAACCTTGTCGTCGTCGCCGGTGCTGCTGGCCGCGCTCTCCTGCACGTAGGCCGAGGCCACGAAGTGGGGCTCTGCGGGGCAGACAGGGAGGGTAGCGCCGCGCGGCGGGGGCCCTGCGCCCGGCCCGTGGCGCCCTGCCCTACCGTTCAGCCAGGAGGTGAGATACTCCGTCTTCATGGAGTAGTGGGGCCCCAGGTTGCGGAGGATGACGGGCTCCGTGCCCAGGAAGTTGTTGAAGGTGGCAGAGTAGAGCTCGCCGTCTGCAAGGCAAGGGCTCAGCGCCGGGGCGGGCGGGCGGGTGGCCTCCGTCCCGGCTGAGGGAGAGCGGCTCCCCCGCGCGGTGCCACCTACCCACGATGAGGCCCGTGTGTCCCTTGGTGGGGTCGTACGGACACTTCCCTTTGCCATCCTCGAAAGTCACTTGGTCCAGGGTGAAGCCGGACAGCTCCTGCAGGGCGCGAGAGATGGGGTTCAAATCCCCTCCACACACTCCCCGGATCACGTCCGCCATGCCCAAACCAGCCGCTGGCAAGGGGACACCCCTGGACAACACTCCTGGGACAGGGGCACCCTGGACGATTCTCCTGGGGGCAGGGACACCTGTGGATGATGCTCCTGGGGATGGGGACACCCCTGGACAATGCGTCTGGGACAGGGCACCCCTGGACATGATGCTCCCGAGGGCGGAGACACCCCTGGAGAGTGCGCCTGGGACAGGGGCAACCCCTGGACGATGCTCCTGGGGATGGGGACACCTACAGATGATGCTCCTGGGAATGGGAACATCCCTGGATGATGCTCCCAGGGACAGGGACACCCCTGGATGATGCTCCTGGGAATGGGGACACCTACAGATGATGCTCCTGGAGATGGGAACATCCCTGGATGATGCTCCCAGGGACAGGGACACCCCTGGATGATGCTCCTGGGAATGGGGACACCTGTAGCTGACGCTCCTGGGAATGGGAACATCCCTGGATGATGCTCCCAAGGACAAGGAGCCATCCTAGAAGGGGGGCAGGCCTGGACCACGTTCCCAGCGATGGGGAGCACCCAGGGAGGAGCGGCCAGGGCCGGGGCGACGGCGGCGCGGGCGGCCGTACTCACGATGTAGGCGCACTTGGGCTGGAAGGCGTAGGTGCCGCAGGCGTAGAGGTGGGAGCTGTTGTAGCTCTGCAGGAAGCGCACGTAGTTGAAGCAGTCGGTCTGGGGAGAAACGCTCCATTAACGCGGAGGGGGGTGGCAGGTCCCAGCGCCCCGTCCCCGCCGCCGCTGGCCCCTACCTGGTTGTTTTTCCCCTTCTGGATGCACTCGGCTTTCTTGTCCACGGGGGCCTCCCAGGAGATCTGAGCAAAGGGGATGGGAGAAGGGGTCAGCGGGCTGGGAACGAGCCCCGCTGCCGCCACGTGCCCGCCGGGGACCTCACCGCCGCCTTGAGCTCCACGGTGCCGGTGGCCAGGGCGAAGACGGCCTCGCGGGCGCCCACGTAGAGCAGCGCCTCGGCCTCGTCCAGCGTCAGCGTCAGGTAGTGCGAGACGCCGCCCCGCGAGAAGCGCTTGGCCGCGTCCTTCAGCTCTGCCGGGCGAAGGGACGGCAGGGCCCGTCGGACCGGCGGCAGCCGCCGAGGGGTTAACGGCGGCCCGTGGAGAGCGCGCGCGCGCCCGCTACGGAGCCGGGGGGCCGGCGGGCACGGCGGCGGGCACCCGGCGCCCTGCCCTGCCCCGCGGCCCCCAGCCCCGGCGCACAAAGGGCCCTTTGTCACTGCGGAAGGCGCTGCCGGCGCCGGCGGACACAGCGGCCTTTGCCGAGACCCCAGCTCCCGCCCCTGCCGCCCGCCCCCGGGGCCCGGCCGAGCCCGGAGAAAAGGCCCCATTGACGGAGGAGGCGCCAGGCCCGCGGGCCGGGACGGCGCGGGGGCCGCGGGGCGCAGCAAAGGGACGGGGACGTGGCACGGGGGACGAGGGGCTCAGGGTGCCGCCACGGCAAAGGGATGGGGACTCAGGGCACTGGTACAGCGCGCGGACGGGGACACCAGGCATGGCACAGGGAACCCGGTACAGGGACAAGGGACACAGCAGCGGCATGGCACAGGGATGGCAAAATGGGACAGGGACAAGGGACACACATGGCACTGGCATGGCACAGCCACAGCAACCCAGGGCACTGGCACGGCACAGGGACAAGGGACCCGGGATGGTGGCACGGCACGGGGCAGGGGACACGGCGCAGGGACACAGGGCACCACCATAGCCCCGGGATGGGGAAATGGCACAGGGACAAGGGAGATGGCACAGGGACAAGGGACACACATGGCACCGGCATGGCACGGGCACAGCGACACAGGGCGCTGGCACGGCACAGGGAATACGGCACAGGGAGGGGGAAACGAGGTGCTGGCATGGCATGGGCACCTCGGGGTGCTGGCGCAGGGTCGGGAACGGGGAGGCGGGCGGGGGGGGGGACGCGCGCGGTACTCACCCGCGTAGGGGACGGTCTTACGGGGCACGGCGCTCCACGAGGCCGCCGCGGCGGTGGCGGCGGTGGCAGCGGTAGGGACGAGGGCCAGCAGCAGCGATGCCAGGGCTGGCAGCAGGCGGGGGGCCATGGCGCAGCGGGGGCGGAGGGGGAGGACGGCCTGGTGGCGAGGGGACGGCGAGCGGGGCGGGCGCCAGCGTCACGCGGGCGTCGTAGCCCTCGGCGTCACGAGGCCGCCCGCACCGGCGTCGGGGACCCAGGCATCCCCGCCGCGCTGACCCATCCCGCCCCGGCCGGGCGGGGGGGAACCCGCAGAGGAGGAGGAGGAGGAAACGGGCTCTTCCTCTTCCCACCCGCTTCCCAAACGTCCCCTCGGGACGGCTCCACCTCGCCCCGCATCCTCTTCCCGGCCGGCAGCTGGGAAACCCCCCACTGCGGCTCTGCCCGGCCGAAACCCGGGTGCTGGCTTCGCCTTCGGGGGTCCCGCCGGGTGCCCACCTCGCACCGCCGGGCAGGATGCGGCCGGGCGCAGACGGGCCGGGGGCGAGCGGGGCGGCCGGGAATTGTTCTGCCCGAAGGGAAGCAGGAAACGGCCAGCTCCCGGGGGAGCCTCGGTGGCCGGGAGGGGAAGGATTTCCGGACAGGCTGGGGGCACAGTGCTGGTGGGGGGGGGGGGGGGGCGGAAATTGGCCCGCGGGCGTGGGAACCTGGGGCCCCCGGGCACGGCGGTGGGGCTGCAGCGGGCAGGGGCGCAGCCTGGTGTGGCCTGAGCCGTGGGCAGGGTGTCTGGGCTGTGCCAGGGTGCCAAAAACATGGCCGGGGTGTCCTGGGCACGGCCAGCGTGTCCTGGGCACAGCGCTAGTGTGACAGGCACAGCCAGCACATCCCGGGCACGGCCAAGGTGCCAAAAGCACGACCAGGGCATCCAGGGCACGGCAGCACGCGCTGGGCACAGCCAGGGTGCCAAAAGCACAGCCAGGGTGCTGTGCCCACGGCTAGGGTGCCCCGAGCACAGACAGGGTGCCAAAAGCACAACGAGAGTGCCGTGCCCACGGCTAGGGTGCCCCGAGCACAGCCAGGGTGCCAAAAGCACAGCCAGGGTGCCATGGCTGTGGCTAGGGTGCCCTGAGCACAGACAGGGTGCCAAAAGTACAACCAGGGTGCCGTGCCCACGGCTAGGGTGCCCAGAGCAGAGCCAGGGTGCCAAAAGCACGACCAGGGTGCTTTGGGCATAACCAGGGTGCCCCGAGCAGAGCCAGGGTGTCGTGGCCATGGCGCTACGAGCACAACCAGGGTGCCAAAAGCATGACCAGGGTGCCGTGGCCACGGCCAGGGTGCTTTGGGCACGGCCAGGGTGCCCCGGGCACAGCCAGGCTGTGACAGCCACGGCTGGGGTGCCGCGGGCGGGCCGGGGGGGCCCCCGGCATCCCGACCGTGGGGCAGGACCCCCGCTGCGGCTCTGCCTCCCCCGCGGGCCCGGAGCCCCCCACCACCCCCCCCACCCCGGCGGCCCGCTCGGGACGGGACGGGACGGGACGGGACGGGACGGGACGGGGACACCCCGGCGCAGCCCCGCCCCCCCCCCCCCCCCCCCCCCCCCCCCCCCCCCCCCCCCCCCCGCCACCCCCCGGTACCGGGAGGAACAAAGCGCCCCCTCCTCCCCCCGCCCCCGCGGCTCCGCCACAACAATACCGGGGCGGGGCCGAGCCGGGCCGGGCCGGGCCGGGCCGGGGCCGCCGCCGCCCTCACCTCGCGCCGCCGCCGGGGCCGCGCCGGGTGCTGCGGGCCGCGCTCGGGGCCGCCGCCGCCGCCGCCGCCGCGCCGGGGCTGCGCGCTGCTCCGCGCCCGGGGCCGCCGCCGCCGCCGCGCCCGCCGCTGCCCCGCGCCGGCCCGCCCCGTGACGTCAGCCGGGGGCGGGCGGCTCGGCCCGGCCCGGCTCGGCTCGGCCCGGCTCAATTTGCCTCGGGTCAGTTCGGCCCGATTCGGCTCGGCCCGGCCCGATTTGCTTCGGTTCCGTTCGGCGCAGCTCACTTCGGCCCGGCCTGGCCCACTTCGGCCCCGGCGCCATTCGGCCCCGATCTATTCAGCTCTGCTTGGCCAACCCTGGACCGTTCAGCTCAGCTTGGCTCGGGTCTGTTTGGCCCGGCCTGGTTCAGCCCAGCTCAATTCAGCTTGGCTCAGCAGGGCTTGGGTCCATTGGGACCAGCTCGGCTCGGCCCAGCACAGCTCAGCACGGCTGGGCCCGGCTCAGCCCACCTCGGCACCCCTTCCCAGCCGGGGACGCAGCAGCAGGCGGTGCGGGCGACAGCGGGCACGAGGCGAGGGAGAGGGGTGTTTATTGGGGTGGGGGCTCCCCGGGGCGCCCCGCGGGGCTGCGCCCGGCTCCTCCCGGTGCGCTTACGGCTCCGTCCAGCGGCGGCAGGGCTGCATCTGCGGGGACGCGGCGGCGGCGTGGGGCTCGGCTCCGTGCCAGCCCCCCCCCCCCGCCACACCCCCACCCCACCCCGGTGCGGGGCCAGAGCACCCCGGGGTGCCCCTTACCCACGGCGGGCCCTGGGCCAGCAGGTCCTGCCACTTGACGTAGGTGAGGGTGGCCAAACCCTTCAGCTGGGTGCGGAAGAGGAGGCCGGAGCCTTCGCGGAGGCCGGCTCCAAGCTGCCGGTCCAGCTGGGTGCAGAGGTGCTCGAGGTGGCCCTGCGGGTGGGGGGGAGCGGGAGGACGGGGTGGGGGTGGGGTGTCAAGGCGGCAGCAGGGGTACCACCCCTGGGGCGGCCCCCCGCGCCCTCCCCGCTCACCCGCTGCTCATCCAGCAGGCGCTCGGTGCCCACCACGGCGTTGGCGAGGATGAGGAGGCTGTGGCTCAGGTAGCAGGCCTGCGGGCGAGAGCGGGCACGGCTTGGCGCTGCCCTGGGGCACCCTCGCCCCCGGCCTAAACCGGCATGGCGGCAGGTACCCCAGGAAGCGGCGCCGGTGCCGGCGCAGCGCCCGTTTCCCGGGCATGGGGCGCCCACCTCCTGGTCGGGGTCCTCCGGCTCGCTTTGGCACTCGGCGAGCACCAGGCGCTGCAGGGTGGCGGGCCGCACCAGCGCCAGGAGGTTGCACAGTGCCTGCAGCTGGCCGGGAGAGCGGGCGTCAGGGCCCCCCCCTGCACCCCGTACCGCCTCGGCAGAGGCACCACGGTACCAGAGCCCCCCCGAAAACGAGGGACCGCCAGGGCTGTACCCACTTCTGCTCGCATCCGGCCGGGCAGCACTGTGCCCAGCGGCTCCCCCAGCAGTCGGGCCATGATGCAGAGGCTGAGGCGCCTGCGAAGCTCCCTGGGGAGAAGGGAAGAGCGTGAGAAGGGTTTCAGGGCCGGGGCTGCACGGGCAGAGGTGCAAGCTCGTGCCCTTGCAGCCCGCCGTGATGCCCGTGTGTGCCAAGCAGCATCATGATGTGTAACGCCTGGCACGGCGCAATCTCGGTCCCCGGTGCCCTCCGGACGCCCGTGGCGCGGTGCGGCAGCGGCCCGAGTGGAGCCGGCAGCCGGTTCCTGCCTGCTTTGTGCCTGTGCAGCCGGTTGGAATAAAGGAATTAGAGCGAGACGCATCCCAGCCCGGCCCTGGCACGGCGCCTGCAGGGCCATGCCAGGCTCCCGTGTGGCACAAGGGAGCTTGACCCCCCGTAAACGCTGGGCGGGGGGCACAAGATGCCCGGCGGGATGCCAGCAACGCCGCCCCGGCTCTGCCTGGGGGTGGGATGTGGGTAGTGCCAGCACGCGGGCACGTACCTGCCTCTGGCTGTGACATCCGGGAGCAGCCGCACGACGGCCACCAGGTTATGGTGGTGCTGGGAGACCTGGCACAGGGACAGGCACAGATCGGGCAGCTGGGGAGAGCAGGAGGTGCTGAGCGATGGGCAGGGCGGGCCTGGGGCTGCCCCCCCTGCCCACCCCGGGCGGCAGAGCCCTGCGGGGGCACGGCGCAGGGCTGCCACCCGCCTCATTGCATTGGGGATGTGCAGCAGAACCCTCCTCGCCTCGGGGCGGGCAGCCCCGGGTACCTGCTCCTGCCAGTCGCCGATGCCCTCCAGCAGGCAGTGCAGGAGGTGCTGCAGCTCGGGCAGGGGCTGGCACCGCAGCGCCCGGTCGAGGCCGAGGAAGCAGAGCAGGGTGAGGAGCACCAGGCGGGCCCGGTCGGGGTAGCGGCCCGGCTGGGCGACCACGCACAGTGCCAGGAGCTGGCAGGGGAAGGCAGCGTGTGAGCCGGGCACCGAGGACCTGGAAAACACCCCCAAACCACCCCCGTGCCCACGCCAGGGACAGGCTGGCAGGGCTGGCAGCAGCCCCAGTGGGCACCCCTCCAGGAGCTGGCATCAGCGCCGCTCCAGGCATGACCCTCGTTATCAGCAGCCCGACTAGCCGGGCAGAGATAACGAGGGTTATTAGCCAGCGCAGAGGCGTCCGCGTGCCGCCACGCGAGCCCCGGGGCACGCAGCCACCCCCCCGCTGCGCTGGGCTGCCCACCGCAGCGGGCGCTGCGTCCCGCCGCGGGCCGGGCGCCACGCTCCCACCTTGCAGATGTCACTGAGCTGCGACGCCAGGGCCAGGGCCTTGGCGTCCGCCCGCCCCGGGCGCTGCGGAAGGTCCGGGGGCCTGCAGGAAGCAGAGACGGGTCAGCGCCAGGGCACCTGAGCGGACCCCGGCGTCCTGAGTCTCCCGTCCCGATCCTGGCCTCACCTCCTGTCCACGGGGCACAGCTCCAGGGGCAGCAAGCCCTGGCGGTGCAGGGCGCCCAGGTTGGCACCCAGGCGGCAGAAAGTCTGGCCGATCTCAGGCACCGTGGGGCACCAGGGCTCCCCTGGGGGCGAGGGGGCCGGTGAGAGTGGGGCGGGAGACGGGCACCTGGGGTTAAGGCAGCCCCATGCCTGCCCCGCGCTCACCCACGGTGCTCAGCCGGTGCACGTTGATCTCCCACAGCGTCTGGAAAGCGTTGGTCGTATCCGGGCAGAGGGCCATCAGCTGGCAAGGCAGGGAGGGCGTCACGGGCACGGCACCGCCGGGGCATGGCTGCGACACAGGCACCCTCCTGCCCCGGGGTCTGGCTTACCTGGAAGAGCCAGCGCAGGACGGGCAGCGGGCACACGGGCACGCAGCGGTACAGCAGGCTGAGGTGGCCCTCACGGACGAAGGCTGCTTGGCAGGCGGGCGAGGCGCTGAGGAGGGTGAGACAGACGCATGCGCGTGACCACGGAAAACAAATAAAAACAAAACCCACCCAAAAACCGTGGGTGTAAACACCCACCCGCACACACGCGCACGACCACGCGGGTGCCAGCTCTCACCGGAGGAACAGCCCCTCCAGGGCGCTCTGAGGTTGTAGGCCGCGGGCGTCGAGGGCGGGCGCCGGCAGCGGGCGGCCGCAGAAGACGGGCTCGCCGGGGTGCACGGCCGGGATGAGCCCCGGTTTGATGGCAAAGCGGGCCAGGAAGAGCCTGCGGGCGGGAGGGCACAGCCGCCGTGGCACTGGGCCCGGCGGCCGCGGCACCCGCTCTCCGTGGCGTTACCTGTGCTCCTCGGGCAGCGGTGCATCCTCGTCCGGGGACTCCTGCGGGCTGGCGTCGTCTCTGCATACCCACTCCGGGCTGCTCCGCGACGCGGCAGCCCGGTGCTGCTGCCTGCCACTGAGGCGGTTAGGCCACGGCGTGGGCACCAGGCGCCGTATTGGGGCCGCACGGGCGCCTGCCTCACCTCTGCTCCTCGACCAGCGAATCCAGGCTGTTGACGAGCGGATCCAGGCTGCTGGTGAGATGATTCAGCTGCAGGCACAGGGCAAGAGAGCATTAATCCCTCGGCAGCTCCCGTGGCGCCCAAGGGGCACCGGGAAGGTGCTGGGCGCCCACGGGCGCCAGGCAGGGACCTACCCGGTTACGTTTTGCGGGGCTCCGGGGCTCGTCGCCCGCTAGCAGCAGGTCCCGCAGCGGGATGAGGATGTCCTCGCTGTCCCCGGGGGCCACCCGCTCCCTCGCCACATCCAGCGCATGCCCTTGGAGGCCGTCGGCTTCACTGGCGGCACGGTGCTCGCAGTCCCCCCCGGGGCACGCCACGGCCAGCACGGGGCTGAGCCGACAGCCGGCCGGCACCGGGGCCGCCCGGGGCGGGGCGTGCGCCGGCGAGGATCTCCGGCCGCCTCGTTGCCGCGCGGGGCGGGCAAGCCGGTGCCCGCCAGCTGCGCCGCCCTTGGCACGGGCCGGCGCGGGGGCCGGGCGGCGCTCGGCGGGCGGGCGAGGACGGCGGCGAGGAGGGGGCCGGGCCCGCGGCGTCGGGCCCCCGCGGCGCCCCGCCGGCAGCCGCTCGCCCCGCCAGGCCGGCAGCAGGGCGAAGGGGCGGCCCAGCCGCGGGCGCCTCAGCACCCGCAGCTGCCGGTAGCGCCAAAGGCCGGCCCGGAAGCAGGCGCTGAAGAGGCCGGCGGGGGACAGACGCGCCGATGGCAGCGGGATCTGGTACCAGCGCAGCCCGGACGGACTCGGCGCCGCCACCTGCCGCCTGCCGCCGCGCCCCGGCGGCACCATGGCCCTCAAGGGCCCCGCAGCGCCCCGCGGCGCAAGGCCCCGCCGCCGGGGCCGGGCCCAGCCATGGGGGTGGGGCTTAGCTGGGCGGGGTGCGAAGAAAGGGCGTGGCCTGCGGGGGAAGGGGCGGGGCTACACGGGGAGAAGGGCCAATCAGAGGCTGGCGGGGGAGGGGGGGAAGGGTAGTGCTGGCCCCTCCTACCTGAGGCGCCCACCAGGCACTTTCAAATGGCAACCGTCAATGACGCCCCGCCCCTCGCTTTCTGGCCGGGCCAATTGGAGCGCGGGGAGGGCGGGGAGCCCCGCCTCCTCGTGGCTGGCCAACCCGGCTCTTGGGAGGAGGAGGAAGGGAACAGTCAATCAAGGGGCATGGCCCCGCCCCCTGGCGCTGCCAGCCAATCAGCATGAGAGGCACGAGTAGGCCCCGGTGAGTGTCTCCGCCCCTCAGCTGGCGCCGCACGGCATGCTGGGAGCCGCAGTCCCAGGGTAGCGGTGCATGCTGGGAGGGGTGGTCCCGGGGAGCAGTTGCGGCCCAACGACGTGTAAGAACTTCCGGGTCGCCGGGAAGCTACCCGACTGCTTCCGCTTGCCCCGGAAGTTCCGGTGCCTGCTCCGGTGCGAGCCCGGCGGCGCCATGGCGGACGTAACAGCGCGGAGCCTCCAGTACGAGTACAAGGCGGTGAGTGCGGCTTGGCCGCGGCCTTCCGCGCCGCTCGGCCCCGGCAGCGAAGCCCTGGCTGACGGACGGAGAAGCCTGGGCTCCTGGGCCGCCTCCCTTGGCAGCGTGGCCCTTCCCGGGGCGCTCGCAGCGGGTGAAATCCCGTCTCCGGGGTGTTTTGGAGCCCGTCTCTGGTGCGGCAGGCGAGGGACAGGGCGGAAGGTGGCAACTGGGAGAGGAGCCGGTCCCCAGGATGCCTCTTGGGCATTTAACTGTGCCTGGATATGGCCGGGACCTGACAGGAGCTGGCTGGCAGTGCCGGTTCTCTGCTAGGCACCGTTAAAAACCAGCCGATTTAAGAGCACTTCTTTATAACATTGATGTTACAAGAGTGGTCAGAAGTTCAGGACTCTTAAAAAACAGAAATGAGAGCAACATCCACCTTGGAACTAATTTTGAAAGTGCTTTTGTCAGACCTCGAAGTTTTTGGCAGACTAAAACCCCTGTTTCTGGTGTAGTCGTCAGAACGTAACTGTAATGTAACCGAGTGAACGGTATGTGAGCCTCCCGACTGCAAAAAGTTACAGGACGGCGTCACGTTACTCAGTCCAAGTTTAAAATCTAAAAATGTGGGCTCTTGACGTGGAGATAATTTAGTTCAGCATTACTTTGCTGTACTGAGCAAAGGAAAGTTAGACATGCTTTACTGAAGAGAGTTTTATGTGTTTAGTAGTGATAGAGTCTCTGGAGGAGGCAGAAGAGCCTTCTAAAATAAAGTGGGAGAAGATTGCTGCATTGAAACTGCTTTGGCCTAGGTCACAGCTGGTGCCGACTCCTTGCTCCAACCTGTCTGTGCGCAGTGGGCTGCGCAGATTGCGCTGATGCCTTCACAGGCTTGATCAGTGCATGTTTTTCTTCTTTCTCTTCCAGAACTCCAACCTCGTCCTTCAAGCAGATCGCTCCCTCATCGACAGGACTCGGCGAGATGAGCCGACTGGAGAGGTGCTTTCCTTGGTTGGAAAACTCGAGGGCACCCGAATGGGAGACAAGGCCCAGAGAACCAAACCACAGATGCAGGAGGAAAGACGAGCGAAGTGAGTGATTGACTCCAGCTCTGAGCTTGCTATTTGCAGCCAAAGGGATGCAGAGCTCTATATGAGAACCTCCTGGTTGTGTTTGGATTTAAAAAGCTCTAGGCAATTAACAAGCTTCATCCTGTCTTTAAGTAATACAACCTCAACTTGTTTTAATTCTGTGAGCACGGTATAATGCAACACTATTTGTAGTGGAAAATGTTCTGGGTGGCATGAATATTGGGCTACACGCTGAAACCTGCCAACTTGGAAGATGCAGAGAGAATGTTTTCTTCATATGGAGTTGCTTGCTCCGTCTCAAGAAACTAATTGTGAAGGGAAAAGCATTGAGTAAAGCCCCATGAGATTACAGATATTGCTGCTACAGCCTTCAGGGTTGTAAAGGAAGATGCACGAAGTCGGTCAGAGTAGCGCCCTGCTATGTTGAACCTCACTGATGCTACTTAGTTGTGTGGGCACCACGATGGCTTGGCTGGTCTAGAGGTTCCTTCTAAATCCATAGGTGTTTTAATAAGTACATCTGTTCCCGTGTTTCTGGTAGGGTCATTCTTCAGCTACTAAAAAGAACATCCATACTTCAAATCAGTTGTTTTGTGCTTGAGTGAATTTGGTAGAACTAAACTGAACCGTGAAACTTTTTCAGGTTTGAGAGCTGTGTAAACTCTCTAAACAGTACCTTGTGTAAAAGAGAAGTGACTCCTTGATTCCTACTCCTTTGGCACGGACTTGGAGAAGTGGCTCTGCTTCCTGGCTAACCTAGGTGCTGTCCTCCTTGCCCTTCTTTCTAGGAGAAGGAAGCGTGATGAAGATAGGCATGACATCAACAAGATGAAGGGTTATACCCTGCTCTCTGAGGGCATTGATGAGATGGTGGGGATCATCTACAAACCCAAAACCAAGGAGACCCGTGAGACCTATGAGGTGTTGCTAAGCTTCATTCAGGCAGCCCTTGGGGACCAGGTAAGGACGTGGACAGGTCAGCGAGGGTGTCTCTGCTCCAGCAGAGGATTCACAGCGCGTGTGTGAATGTGCGAGAGAGGAATCCATCCTTCGGATGTTTTGGTCTTTCTTTGTAGTCCCACAAGGTGGATTCGTTCCCTTGATTCTGTTTTTTGTGCTTGTGGATGTCGCGTTAGTGTATTCGTTACCCTGATGCATGGTGACGTGTCTCTGGTGTGGGGTGTGGCCTTCCAGTGACACGACCTCTGTCCCTCCCATGCCTCTGTGAGGGTGCAGTGCTTGAAAACGACATTTTCTAAATTCAGTGGGGTATTTGTTCCAGGACTCGAGGACAGAAAGCTGAGAAGATTTGGTCCAGAAATAGGAGGGAATAACACGTGGTCACATTCTTTGTTTTGCAGCCGCGTGACATTCTCTGCGGAGCTGCTGATGAGGTCCTGGCAGTCTTGAAGAATGAGAAGCTGCGTGACAAGGAGAGGCGGAAGGAGATTGATTTGCTGCTGGGACAGACTGATGATACCCGCTACCACGTGCTGGTGAATCTGGGCAAGAAGATCACGGATTACGGAGGCGACAAGGAAATCCAGAACATGGGTATGGGCTGCGCTGCAGTGGGCTGTAGCTGTAGTAATGGGGCTGGCAGAAAGTAGTATCACAGTAACTGATACCAAAACAGGTCTTACTCCAGGATTAGTATTCTAGCATAGAGAAGCTAGAAGATCTTTAGATGCTTCTCAAGCGTGAAACCTTTTCGAAATTTGGATGTATGGAGGCGGGATGTGTGGATATGCAAAGCCTGCGTATGGTCTCCAGATTTTCAGATTAATTAACTCTGCTCTCCCTTGCAGATGACAATATTGATGAGACGTATGGTGTGAATGTACAGTTCGAGTCTGACGAGGAGGTAAGAGATGAGACACTGCAGGGTCTCTGTGCTGTTCCCTCATTTTTTGAGCCGCTCAGCAGAGGCCACCTGTGTTCGGCTTTCCTCAGGCGCATTGGGGAAGCAAGAATTGGCTCAGACTAGGATATATCTGCCAGGAAAGACAGTTCAGATTATTTTAGATGCTGCTTCCTGGCTTTGGGAGGATTTATCTTGCTAATCTGAGGCTCGTTGTGAGTGCATGTTACAGAAAACAGATGGTGATATTTAGATCTCATGGGAGAACGTGAGGCATCAGGAGGAAGGGATGAATTCAAATGCACAGTTTGGAAGTATTTTCTAGATCTGTTCTCAGGCATTGTTTTTGGAGAAGGCTGAGAGAACAGTAAAAGAGACCAATACGACACTCTTGGAGTCCCTGTAAAACCTCTTTGTAGGACCCTAAGAGCACAGATAATAATTTGAAGCCAGCAGGCAAGAAGGCTTTTATGCAGTGACCTTAGTGTAAGTATCTGCTCCCTGCAGGCTGTGAATAACTCCAGATATATTAGTTCTTTGCCTCAACAGCAGCAATATGTTCATGTTATAAGGATAGGCTAGGCCACATGTCCTCAGGAATGAGATGCCAGGTTATTAATTTCTGTTGAGGAAAAGCTTCTCTCTGATGTTTGCAAAAGCTGCTCGCGGGAACGCCTGTTTCAACAGGAAGGCGACGAGGACATCTACGGTGAAGTGCGTGACGAGGCGTCTGACGATGACATGGAAGGAGATGAAGCTGTTGTCCGTTGCACGCTCTCGGCCAACGTGAGTTACCGAGGCAAACGTGAAATGCACGCTGGGGTCATCACCAACGCGTTTTGGAGGAGGGCCGGGGATCCTTTTGGTCTGTGGATGGATTTGAGCTTGTTTGCTGGTGGAAAGCAGGCTTGAAGGCTGTCATCTGGTGGAAGCTAAAGTTGACACGGGTGACCTTTGGGTCTGGTCAGCCAAGCGATTGCTTCTGTTGGTTTTCCTTTGCCCTGTGTGGGGAGGGATAGGCTCTAAATACTCATTCTGCAACACAAAGGATGTATGCTTGCTCTCCTCATGGAGGAAGATGACTTTGGGGGAATTTCCTTTTTTTTTTTTTTTTTTTTTTTTTTTTTTTCTTTTTAAGCTTGTGGCATCAGGTGAACTGATGAGTTCAAAGAAGAAGGATCTGCATCCCCGAGACATCGATGCCTTCTGGCTCCAGCGGCAGCTGAGCCGGTTCTATGATGATGCCATAGTTTCCCAGAAGAAGGCAGATGAAGTGTTAGAGATCTTGAAGGTAAGTGGGTGGCTGGATTGCAGCAGTCTCAGAATGCTTCTCTCTGGGAGACAGGAAGCTGCTTTTTTTTTTCTTTTTTTTTTTTCCAAATTAAACCGTTAAATACAATTGTTAATATGCCATGTGTACCAAGAGGATAGATGAGCACTGGAGCAGAGGTTACAGCTAGTCTTAGATCATGGGAAAACGTTCTTCTGAGGGGAAAATGATTGTTCTTTGTCAGCATTTGCTGGGAGAGCATCGTAAGTCACATCTGTTTCCCTGTTAATTTTGGTGCTGATGCTCGTGTTCTTTTTATTTGGCTGAGTGAGGCAGGGATTCTTGTTCTGCCGGACACAGAGATAACCGGTTGTTCCTCATGTCATCTTTTCCCAGACTGCAAGCGATGACCGGGAATGTGAGAACCAGCTTGTTCTGCTCCTGGGCTTTAACACCTTTGACTTCATTAAAGTGCTGCGGCAGCACAGGATGATGAGTGAGTGGTGTTTCCTTTAACCCTGCCACCTTGTTATTTTCTTGCTTGCTGCTTTGACATGCCTCGAGCACGACCTCAGGCTTTTTACCTGCCATCAGTGTTGCTGTGTGAGGCTTGGGTCCCTGTTACTGGCTCCCTTCTTTTGGCGCTGGCCTTATGCCCACCTGCCATCTCTTCATTTTTCTTTCATCAGTTCTGTACTGCACTTTGCTGGCCAGTGCCCAAAGCGAAGCTGAAAAGGAAAGGATAATGGGGAAGATGGAGGCGGATCCTGAGCTGTCGAAGTTCTTGTATCAGCTGCATGAGACAGAGAAAGAAGATCTCATCCGGGTAAGGCTAGCGGGAACCTGGTAAGATAAGCAGAGAAATCCTGGGTTCCTTGTTACTGCCTGAGCAGCCATTGTTCAGCTGTGTGTGTTTTCTCTTTGTGGGAGAGGAGTCTGCTTACCCAGCTGGGATTTTGCAAACGTAGGAAGTGTTGCTTAGGAGACCGCGGAGACGCATCTTATAGGGGAATATATTTATTGTTTGTTATTGCTAAGTCACTCAGATGTTTGCTTTTCCAGGAAAATGTCAGCGTGCACGAACTTCAGATTTTTGCACTGGTGCTCATTGTCTTGTAGCAGCACTGTTTCGCCTCTGAACCTTCTTCATATGAGGCTCACTGCAGTAAAACTCTCCAGTCACCTCAGATCAGCTCTTAATTGCCAGGAGTTTGAGTGTGACGCACTGGACCAGGCTACCCCTCATAGCAGTGCTCAGCAGGTGTATTGGCATGCTGGATTAGCACTGCTTGGCCTTTGGAGAACAACATTTCCACGACTGATTTTTTTGTTTTGTTTTGTTTTTGGATTATTACTGCCCTCCTGTTTTTTTTTCCCTAGGAGAAAAAAATTGAGAGGGTTATGTTGATGCCAGGGGCCAGTTTTATGTGTTTGGGTTTGAGCAGTGCTGATAGTGTGTAGGGCTCCTGGTGGGGCACTGCAGGTTTGTTGTCTTTATTCCCTGGTTCCTTTCGTGGTGTGTGAGTGCCTGTGCTTGAAAGCAGTCCCGGTATGTGGCCCTCCAGTTGTGCAGACTGGTGGGGTGCTAAGCTGGTGCACGGTAGGAGGAGCTGGAAGCCCCCCAGAGAAGGCTCAGCGGCTCTTCTGCAGGTGCCGCTTTGCAGAGGGTTGAACTGTCCTCTCTTCACTCAGGAGGAACGTTCTCGCCGGGAGCGTGTTCGTCAGTCCCGGATGGATACTGACTTGGAAACCATGGATCTGGACCAAGGAGGAGAGGTAAGATTCTTTAAAGCCATCTGTTCTCAGCACCCAGAGTAAGGGTTAAAAGAATATTTGAAGTGGAATGGGCAGGAAGACGATGCAGGGGAAGGTACAGAGGATAAACTCCTGATCTGCCAAAGAGGCGCTCGCCAGTTGGGTGCAATTGCTTTTGCTTAAGTCTCAGGATGAAAATGGGAGGGCAGGGTTGTTCTCTTACCCCTGCATCTTTCTCCTCTGACTCTCCCTCTGCTGTGTCCAGGCATTGGCTCCTCGACAGGTGCTGGACTTGGAGGATCTGGTGTTTGCTCAAGGTAGTCACTTCATGGCCAACAAGCGATGCCAGCTACCCGACGGCTCCTTCCGTAGGCAGCGCAAGGGCTATGAGGAAGTGCATGTGCCTGCCCTGAAGCCAAAGCCCTTTGGCTCTGAAGAGGTAGGAAACCTGCTTGGCTGGTGCTTATTTGGCACCAGACGTGTTGAGTTCCTGCTGATCTCACGGCAGATTTGCTGGAATTACATCTGTGACTTGTACGCGTTGGAGAGCATGGGCAAGCTAACGGGCCTTGTTTGATCTCTTCCTAACCTGCTCCATGGCGACTGGCCACAGGGCTGTTTCTCTCCTATCCATCTGGAGATAACGTGACCCTGCTGCTCCCCAGGGTGTCTTTGAGATCTCACATGAGCTTTGCAGGCTTCAAGGTACTGAAAAAAGGGCTTTCATCTCAGTGTTTTCCCTTTACAGCAACTGGTTTCTGTGGAAAAGTTGCCCAAGTATGCCCAGGCTGGATTTGAAGGGTTTAAAACACTGAACCGTATTCAGAGCAAACTCTACCGTGCTGCGCTGGAGTCGGATGAGAACTTGCTGCTGTGCGCTCCCACGGTAAGGATCCTGGTGTTTGGGTGCCCGCTCGCAGCCCCTGTCGTGGGGAGTGGGAAGGGTGCCACTTACCATGCTGCGGCTCTCAGAGGAGGTTAATCTGTTTACGCAGGAAGGAGTGGCCATTGCAGATATGCCCTCACCTTGGAGAGGATGCGAATTTGACGGAGCTGATTCCGCTTTTGTTCTAGGGTGCTGGGAAAACAAACGTGGCGCTTATGTGCATGTTGCGGGAAATAGGGAAGCACATTAATATCGACGGAACCATCAATGTGGATGAATTCAAGATTATCTACATCGCACCCATGAGGTCCCTGGTGCAGGAGATGGTGGGCAGCTTCGGGAAGGTAATGCAAGGCATGGGCTTTCCGCTGCTTGAATTGTAGATGAGCTTTACTGCAGTGACTTCCTTCTATTATGCGCGGTATGAACGAGTAGACGAGTATGAATGAGAGACGAGCGTCTCGAGGCTGCTGCTGCTCTAACGCTGCTCCTGGGGACTGTGTGTTCATCTGCTTAACCACCTGCGGGCTTCCTCCTAGCGCCTGGCAACTTACGGCATCAACGTGGCTGAGCTGACGGGCGATCACCAGCTGTGCAAGGAGGAAATCAGCGCTACCCAGATCATCGTCTGCACCCCGGAGAAGTGGGACATCATCACGCGCAAGGGAGGAGAGCGCACCTACACCCAGCTGGTGCGGCTCGTCATCCTGGTGAGCAACACCAGTGTCTGTAAAGCCCTGGTGTGACGGAGGGGGCACAGCGACACACGCTATGCCTCCTGGCATTGGGGTTCTTGAACGTGCATCAGCTATTAGAGATGTGTTGGTATCCTTGGTGCTTGAGCATCCCACGGCTGCCGACAGACTCAGTCTGGGGGCTGTGGGATGAGTATGCTTCAGCCCATGCAAACAGGCTGTGCTAGGAAAGAAGAATAAAACAGATACTTCAGCTCCAGATTGGCTCTATTTAACTTTGAACTTGTTTTCTTCTTTTTAGGATGAAATACACCTCCTCCACGATGACCGAGGACCTGTCCTGGAGTCTTTGGTAGCCAGAGCCATCCGCAACATTGAGATGACCCAAGAAGATGTTAGGCTTGTTGGCTTGAGCGCCACCCTTCCAAACTACGAGGATGTGGCTACGTTCCTCAGAGTAGACCCTGCCAAAGGCTTGTTCTATTTTGATAACAGGTACCTGGGAAAGCTGAGGAAGGTCTTTCTCTATCAGACTGTGGCTAGCTGTGTCTGTCAAATGATACTAGAGTCTCATTGGGCCTCTGCTCTGCTTAGCCATGCATTTATTTGCTTTAGGATTTGTTAAGAAGTGTATGTTAAAGGCTGGAGAAGTTAAGTACATCCTTAAAATGTGTGCCAGGGATCCCGTGTTGTCATATTTGCAAGAATATGCTTTAGAGAAGGTAGATAAAATCTTCTATGCCAATGTGCTGCAGAAGGTGTTTGGAGAAAGCCTGAGAAAAGGTTGTGATAGCTCCTGAAACACCATTTGGCTTCCTTAGTGTGTGCATAGCAAATGACTTCCAAGAGACAGGAGTACCTTTTACTGTTTATTGCTGTGTAATTTGATTAGGCATGACTGCAGCCATCAGATCTCTGAATATATTGAGGCCCAAGGGAAGGGTATTGAACTTGTTACCCCAAAATACTGAACATATTTAGAGGAAGTGCCTTGACAATATGTTTGTATTAGGTTTCTTCTGCTGCTGCTCATTTACGGACTTAATTTTGGGGATCTTTGTTTTTCTTACAGCTTCCGACCTGTGCCCCTAGAGCAGACTTATGTGGGTATTACAGAGAAGAAAGCTATCAAGCGCTTCCAGATAATGAATGAGATTGTTTATGAGAAGATTATGGAGCATGCTGGAAAGAACCAGGTTTGGTCCTTTGTTTTATTGTTCCTGACGCAGTTAACCCCGATTCTTGCCTGTTGCTGATGAAACTCCTTTGAGCTGCATTTGCTGTAGCTGCAGAAATGCTGCTGTGAAAAAGAGGGTAGGCTTGGTTGGTCAGTGGCAACTGAGAAAGGGACGTAAGCTTCTGTTTCTCACCTTATGCCAGGTCTCTGCTGAAAGAGTGACCTGTCTTTTTCTAAGATGACAGAGTTCTTGTGATGCTGCTCCATTAGATCAGGAGCTGTTAGCTCTGTTTAGGTTGTGTCAGCACAGTTTGCAGAGCATCTGGACTAATTCTAGAGCTTCCTGTTAAAAACTTTCTCAACCTGAGCATGAGGAGCAGTTTGGGTCAAGTATCTTTGCCAACTGCACCCTTAGTGATTTCTCTCTCAACCATGGTACCATGTGCTTGTTTGACAGGTCCTGGTGTTTGTTCACTCCAGGAAGGAGACTGGAAAGACTGCCCGGGCTATCAGGGACATGTGTCTTGAAAAAGACACCCTGGGTCTGTTCTTGCGAGAGGGCTCAGCCTCCACTGAGGTCCTGAGGACCGAAGCTGAGCAGTGCAAGGTAACTGCCTGGGCGCAGGCTGTTCTGACACAGGGCAATAGCAGCAGCACAGGTACAGAGATGCTGCCAGTAACGTGGTGCAAATTTGCGGCCTTCCTCTAGTATCTGTGCTACCTTCTGTTGCTGCTTTGCTTCGTAACATTGCTCAAATTAGGTAGAAAACCTAAAGGTAGTTGTGTTCTTAACTGCAGAACCTGGAGCTGAAGGATCTTCTGCCCTATGGCTTCGCCATTCACCACGCTGGTATGACACGAGTGGACCGGACCCTAGTGGAGGATCTGTTTGCTGACAAGCACATTCAGGTGAGCCTCAGTCCCCGGAAAGAGTTGCTGCTTCCTCCAGGGCATGTTTGTTCCAGGTAGGTACTCCACAAAAAATGCTTGAGCTATGTTTTGAAATAGCCCTTTGTGCAAAATGAAGAGGGTCAAGCAGATGTAGCCTCCATCCTGTTCTGCTGCAGCAGGTGCCTGATGAAGGGGAGTCTTGAGTTTCACATAAAAAATAAGAACTAAAAGCACAAGATCATGAGTGGAGAGGGCAAAAACTTCTTCCCTAGGTTTAGATGGGTGTTTAAAGCTAGAGGCACATCCCTGAGCCATCTCCCGTACAGTTACTGCTTTGGTAAAACCCCACCCAAGCGAGTTCATTGGTTGTAACAAAAGTTTCATCGTGGAAAGCAAGCATTGAGCTTTATCTGGTCTTGGAGATCTAACAGCTTGGTCAGAAACTGGCTTTTCTAAGAACAAAAATGTTTTGTTCAGCCTGGAGTGAAGCTTGTAATGTGAAGAGCTTTACAAATTGGGCGAATTGTGAGCAGCATAAACTGAATGCCAGGAAAGCTGATCCGGGGAAGTAAAAGTTTCTTTCTGGTGGGAAATACCGATGTGCTGGGATCCTCCTCCATGTTGACCTTTTCAGTGTGGCTGTGTTATAAATGGAAAGCAAAGGATTACCCAATGATCACACAGTGAGCTGGCAAATTTGGACAAAGGCCTCAGGTCTTGCTGTTTATCAGATCTCCCTCCACTGAGCTGTTGAGAAATGACAGTTGTCAGTCATTGTCGTTGCTGTGCATGTTTCTAATGTCAGGACCGCCTTTTTCCCCCAGGAAGGGACTTCTACCTAGCTTTTGCTGACCATTGTTTCTGCTTCTACAGGTTCTGGTCTCCACTGCAACACTGGCTTGGGGCGTGAACCTCCCTGCTCATACGGTCATCATCAAGGGGACGCAGGTGTACAGCCCGGAGAAGGGACGGTGGACTGAGCTGGGTGCTCTGGACATCCTGCAGGTGAAGTCCTGCTGCCAAACTGACTGGGGTGACCTGGGGCAGGTTCTTTCTCCTTTCCCACTGGTGCACGTTAGGTCTGTTTTTGTATTTTTTGGCTCAACGGCTCCTCATTCTCTGCTGTTCTCCGCCGTCTCAACTGGACGGTCTTAGTTGTTCTGAGAGCTGCTTTGCTGTGACGGCACAGGAGAAGCAGACTGGGCGGAAAAAGACATTATTTCTCTCCTAGTATCTTGGCTACATGCATCTGGGATGTGTATATGTGTCTCCTGCCACTTGGAAGTAAAAGTGGACCGAGAAATCTGAGAGCGATGTCCCAGGACACGAAGAAATGACCAAGCTAAAAGCTCTTTTCCCTTGCTGACCTCACCTTCTCTTCTCTTAGATGCTGGGGCGTGCTGGGAGGCCTCAGTACGATACTAAAGGTGAGGGGATCCTCATCACGTCCCACGGAGAGCTGCAGTATTACCTGTCCTTGCTCAACCAGCAGCTCCCCATAGAAAGTCAGATGGTATCGAAGCTCCCAGACATGCTGAATGCGGAGACTGTGTTAGGGAACGTCCAGAATGCAAAGGTGAGTGGGGATCAGCAGTGGGACTGGTCATGCGACCTTTCCTCAAGGCAATCCTGGCAGCGGTGGGGTCACTCACAGTGGGAAAGGGTTGCTACAGAGGAGCCAAGAAACTTGCAGCCTGTTTTCTCTCTTCAGTGTTGGAGAGCAAATGTAGTGCACGTTTTTAAGAGGTCTGGAAGGGCAGCTGTGAGAACTACAGACCTGTAAGGCTGACTTGTGTGCCAGGCAAATGGGTAGATGCTTCTGTAATTCAGAGCAGGCTTAGGGTTCTCCACATGGGTAGACACTGGGGAAGAGCCTGTGTGTGGGCAGTGGGTTTTTTTGTTTGTTTGTTTAATTCTAATGTATTCTTTCTATATTGGAGAGCAGTGTGTGTACAGTGCTGCTGGGCTTCAAAGCTGTGTGGTTTAACATTGACCCAACAAGATGCAGCTGGTTCAGCCTGCTGTGCCCTACACTAGTGTTGGGAGTACTGGGCTCTGAACCAGTGTCACCCATGCTTGCTGGGAGAGGTGTTTGTAGGCTGTGGCTCTGATGGCACTGTGGTGCTTCCTCAGGATGCAGTGAATTGGCTTGGCTATACCTACTTGTACATCCGAATGCTGCGCTCCCCCACTCTCTACGGGATATCCCACGATGATTTGAAGGGGGATCCGCTGCTGGACCAGCGCCGCCTGGATCTGGTTCACACTGCAGCCTTGATGTTAGACAAGAACAACCTGGTGAAATATGACAAGAAGACGGGGAACTTCCAGGTGAGGTGGGACCTTGGAAAGGTGCTGTGACTACGCAAAGCTAAACAGGAGCATCCTTTGGCTGAGAGAAGGGATGCAGGAGCTATCCTACTGATTAAATACAGATGTCATCGTGGCACAGCCCCAGGGGATGCTGCATCATTCGGAGCTGCTGTGTTGGATGTCTGATTCCAGGGATCCTCACAGCTGACCACTCCATCTGTCACTGTTGTGTTTGCCACTGCCTCCTAGGCAACTTCATGTTACTGCTAAATTTTCATTGCTTTAGAGGCAGTGAGATGAGAAGGCGAAGGTGCGAGATGTGGAATTTTGTGCCAAAGCAGCTTTCCTGGGTGATTGGTAGCCTGAGAGTGTATCTTTAGCTTGTCTCCTAGCCCTCCTGCAGGCTAGTTTCTGCTCAGCATTTTCCACTGATGCCAGGAACAGTCAGATAGCTGCTTTCTGCTTCTTCACTCTGGCTGTTGTCCTTGTCACAGGTGACGGAGCTGGGCCGCATCGCCAGCCATTACTACATCACCAACGAGACAATGCAAACTTACAATCAGCTCCTTAAACCCACCCTGAGTGAAATCGAGCTGTTTCGGGTCTTCTCACTGTCCTCAGAGTTCAGGAACATCACCGTAAGGGAGGTACGGAGCCAGATCCCCATCCTGAGTGAGACGGCCTTGAGGTCATCTGTCTTGATACTGCAAGGGACGCTGCAGAGCTTTTTCTGTGCAGGACCATTCTCATCTCTCTCCTCCGTTGGTTTCCTGCAGGAGGAGAAGCTCGAGCTTCAGAAGTTGCTGGAGCGAGTTCCGATCCCAGTGAAGGAGAGCATAGAGGAGCCCAGTGCCAAGGTGAGCCCTGCTTGCTCTCACAAGGGGACTTCTCTGCCTGTCTTGGGAGAGAAGAGTGATCCTTGTGACAGAACTGTCACACCAATGCCATGTCAGTCTTCTGCTCTGCAAGAGCTTTGTGTTTCCCTCCCTCTGTGTGAAATCCTGGACTGTAAGAGGAGCTCAGATTAGCAAATGCTGCTTGCCTTAGTTGAGCGTGTGAAAAGCAGTCAGTCCTTGTTGATCACTCCTGCTCCTCTGTTCTGCTGCACATCAAAGCCCACCTGGATCAGGTCCTAGTGTGGAGGGGTTCCCAGGGCCCTGAGAGACTGGTCCCTCTTTTCTGTTTCCACAGATCAACGTGCTCCTCCAGGCCTTCATCTCCCAGCTGAAGCTGGAAGGATTTGCTCTGATGGCAGACATGGTGTATGTTACCCAGGTGAGTGAGGAAATGTGGCTGGACACACCCCCTAGGTGTGTGCAGTCCATCCACTTCTTGGTCTTCCTGCTGGTAAGAAGGCCTCATATTTGTACTTCAGGGCTTCAGTTTGTGTTCGTAAATGGCTTTGATAATAGCTGGAGCTGTGAGTGTGTGAGGAGGTCTAACACTGTGTAGGAAGTAGATCTTCTTTGGAATCTTTTGTTTTGTAATCAAAATCCTGCCTTAATTCAGCTCTAGAGAACTACAAGGTAGCCTTGTCCTTCTGCCACAAATCCCAATTTCTGAGGCCGGAAATCAAATATTTGCTCCACTTGTGGGCAGCTGGGATGCAGAACCCGAGCTCAAACCTCAGTACTACCTGCGACTGGGTAGTAAAATGGATAGGGAGGAGGAAGAGTCGAATGTTACGATCTCAGCCAAACTCTGAGAGCTGCTCTCTGTTTCCCCTAGTCTGCTGGACGGCTGATGCGTGCCATCTTCGAGATCGTCCTGAACCGTGGCTGGGCCCAGCTCACTGACAAAACCCTTAACCTCTGCAAGATGATTGACAAACGGATGTAAGTGAGGTCTCAGGCCTTTTCTGATCACAGCCTGCATGTTTCTCACATAGGAGGGCTTGTGGCCAGATTCTTGGCTAGGTCTCCAGTGTTTGTGGAGATCAGTGCTTGTGCCAGTCTGTATGTCTGGCTGAGGGCTGGTCTTCGGTAGCATGACAAATGTGATGCTCTGAAGGCTGCGTCTCTTGTTTCCTTGCTTGTCTCACCTCATGGTGTCCTCACAGGTGGCAGTCCATGTGCCCTTTGCGCCAGTTCAAGAAACTGCCTGAAGAAGTAGTGAAGAAAATTGAGAAGAAGAACTTCCCGTTTGAACGGCTCTATGACTTGAACCATAATGAAATAGGTACTGAGATGCAGGGCAAATACTGTAGGGGGAGATTTCTGCCTCTTTATTCTTCTGCACTCTATTTCAACCCAGAGACTTGGGGTGATTTTTCCCATATGTCTCAAGTGGCAGAATTGGTGAGGATCTTGGGTAAAGCCTGAGAAAGACAGTGGCTTTGCCCTAGGACCTTAGTCTACCTTTCTGGTAGCACTTAGATCACTGATACTGAATATTGTTCAATTCAAAGGCCATCGGTCACCCTGGGGTTGTATCTGTCCTGACAACAGAGCCTTTCTTTTGCAGGGGAGCTGATCCGAATGCCAAAAATGGGCAAGACGATTCACAAATACGTCCATTTGTTTCCGAAGTTGGAACTCTCTGTGCACTTGCAGCCCATTACCCGCTCTACCTTGAAGGTAGAGCTCACCGTCACCCCTGACTTCCAGTGGGATGAGAAGGTGAGCTTTGCGCTGGAGATGAGCCACCCTCAGTGAAGGGGCGGGGGGGGGGAGTTAAATGTTGCAGGGCTAAATACCGTACTCTGAGGTAGGAGAGCACTTCTAGAGCGGGATTGCAGTGGGAGAGCTGATGTTCAGCCCTTGGAGGTCTGGAAAGAGAAGGTATGGACTCTGGTATGAAGATAAGAGCTCTCCTTGCTCAGGTGCACGGTTCATCTGAAGCCTTCTGGATCCTGGTGGAGGATGTGGACAGCGAAGTGATCCTGCACCATGAGTACTTCCTGCTGAAAGCCAAGTACGCGCAGGACGAGCACCTCGTCACCTTCTTCGTGCCAGTCTTTGAGCCGCTGCCCCCACAGTACTTCATCCGGGTGGTCTCCGACCGCTGGCTCTGTAAGTCTCCTTTCTGCCAGCCGGGCTGGGAAACCACAGAGGCCAGGCCAGCCTCTGTGCTGTACAGCTGGGGTTCTCACTGCAGCCTGAGTAGTTTAGGGTAGTTCAGGGCCTCTCCTAGTGCAGCGCTGGGGAAAGGCTTTTGAGAGCCGAGTGACGTGAGGCTGGGAATCCTAATGGCGAGAGGGAGCTCTCAGAGATGAAAACGTTTCGAGTCTCTCTCTCTCTGACAGCCTGTGAGACCCAGCTGCCTGTTTCCTTCCGCCACCTGATCCTCCCTGAGAAGTACCCTCCTCCAACCGAGCTGCTGGATCTGCAGCCGCTGCCTGTGTCTGCTCTGCGAAACAGTGCCTTCGAGAGCCTCTACCAGGACAAGTTCCCCTTCTTCAACCCTATCCAGACTCAGGGTGAGTATCAGTTCTGCCCCCTTCTTCTGAACTCGTTCTCTATGAGTTCTGGTCCCTTTTGGTATTCACAGTCCCATAGCCTGGACTATGTGGGGTTCATTCATGTAATGTGAAGAACTTCTGTAGCGAATAGTGTATCTCCTCTACGTCCCCTAGCTTTAGAGATCTGATGTCTTGAAATCATTCTCTGTGGGCTGAGGTGTCTTTGACAAGTTTCTAGAGCATGCCTTCCACATATCCTGTGGTTTGAGCCCGGCAGCAGCCTGTCCAGGGCTGGCTGGCAAAGGCAGAGGTACTCCTGCAAGCTTTATCCTTGCTAGCATTGGTGGCTCAGGTTTGCAGAGCCAGGTAGTCCCGAACATCTCCATTGAGGCTGCTTGTAGGGACAGGATTGGGAGCAAAGCAAAGCTGCTGTGTCCATTTTTCTCTGCCTGGGTGTAGGCAGAACAAGGCACTTACACTTGAGGTGTGAGCTACTGTGATGGACTAGATCCCATTTTGTTCGGAGGATCCTGGGCAAAAGCTTTTGAAGCTGCCTTTTCTGTAGTTCCTTGTGTGGACTGGGTCAAGGCTGCGTTCTTGCTCATTGCTCAAGCTTCAAGAGAACTCTTCTGGAGTTAATATGAAGCTGTTCACTTCATGTCATTCCTCTGTCCCCAGTGTTTAACACAGTTTATAACAGTGATGACAACGTGTTTGTGGGTGCCCCCACGGGAAGCGGAAAAACCATTTGTGCGGAATTTGCCATCCTGAGGATGTTGCTCCAGAACTCGGAGGGGCGCTGTGTATATATCACCCCCATGGAGGCCCTAGCAGAGCAGGCAAGTCCCGCAGGCTGAGGAGAACTAGAGCCCTACTCTGGTTTACATTTACTTCTCAGCCCCCCCCCCCCCCCCGTTTCTCTTTCCTTGTCCCTTCTGTGCTGTCACATCCCTCAGGATGATTCCTGAGATTTCTGATTAATTATGAGCTACCAGTGTCTCTGGGGGAGTAAAGAGACACCACCCACTGCCACTTAAGCTGTCTCCCTGCTGATGCTGGTGTGTATGTATGTGCATGCATGTATCTCCAGGGATTTGGTGGGATGCATTCTGGTTCAGGATTGACAACAGCAACCCTTGCATTTTGGCAGGTCTTCTTGGACTGGTACGAGAAATTCCAGGAACGCCTCAATAAGAAGGTGGTCTTGCTGACGGGGGAGACCAGCACTGACCTGAAATTACTGGGCAAAGGGAACATAATTATCAGCACCCCTGAGAAATGGGACATCCTGTCGCGGCGTTGGAAGCAGCGCAAGAACGTCCAGAACGTCAACCTCTTCATTGTGGATGAAGTGCATCTCATTGGGGGCGAGAACGGGGTGCGTCTGGGAGGGGAAAAGGGAGCAATTTGTTTGAGTGACGCTTATGTTTGTGTTGGTCCTGGGGCTGGCAGTAGAGCTGCTGTGGAGTTGGATGGTTTTTCATTCCTAATGTCTGGAATGAGGATGGCTTTTCCTGCTGGGAGTTTGCCCAAGCTCCAGGATGGGTTTGCAATAGGAGGACTGAACCCCTCAGGAAGTTGAGGCATGAGGAGCCCAGGGGTGAAGGTGCTTGGGCTGTGGTGGCTGCAGCTCAGCCAGGAGAGGTGACCGAGATGTGGAGTCATCCTACACTTCTTTCTGTAACCTGCCCTGTCCCATCTGCAGCCAGTGCTGGAGGTCATCTGCTCCCGGATGCGCTACATCTCCTCCCAGATCGAGCGGCCCATCCGCATTGTGGCCCTGAGCTCGTCCCTGTCCAACGCCAAGGATGTGGCACACTGGCTGGGCTGCAGCGCCACCTCCACCTTCAACTTCCACCCCAACGTCCGCCCCGTGCCCCTAGAGCTGCACATTCAGGTAGGGCTTCGGTAACCTCCCTTCGTTTCACCTTTCCCTCCCCTTCTGCCGGGTCTCCAGACGGCATCGCTGCCTGCTGCTCTCTCTGCAGGGCTTCAACATCAGCCACACGCAGACTCGCCTGCTCTCCATGGCCAAGCCTGTCTACCATGCCATCATGAAGCACTCTCCCAAAAAGCCAGTCATTGTCTTCGTCCCATCTCGCAAGCAGACGAGACTCACAGCCATCAACATCCTCACCACGTGCGCCTCGGATGTCCAGAGGCAAAGGTAGCAGAGCTGTGTTGGGCTGGGATTCCTTGACAGTCGTTTGCCCCTCCTCTGACTATTTTGGCAGCTCTATTGGGCTGAGAGACAACTAATGATGGAAAATGCTGGTGACTCAGTCTCATTCGATGTCACTTGGGTGTTTAACCTGTCCGGAGAGGGATAGGGTTGCTGGGCCTGATGACCGTCTCTTCCCCCTACCATGGCAGGTTCTTGCACTGCGCAGAGAAGGATCTCATACCGTATCTGGACAAGCTGAATGACAGTACTCTGAAGGAGACGCTTGTGAATGGAGTGGGCTACCTCCACGAGGGGCTGACAGCCATGGAACGGCGAGTGGTGGAGCAGCTTTTCAGCTCTGGTGAGGGCAGGTTGGGGGCAGGACAGTTGTTGGACCTGTAAACGTTTTTGTCTGGAGCTTGGCAATGCCCTCAGCCTTTGGACTGGAGATAGCAGCTTGCCCAAGACTGATATTACTTCTCTGCCTCACTGGTCCAAAAAAGCTGCAGTTCTAAGTTTCACTGTCTCGGGGCCTTCCTGTATGCTGAGGCCTGTCTTCCCAAGCACAGAACCTCCAGATGTTTTTTCCCCTGAATTTCTTTGCCTGTTTTCACTTGTGGGGTGCAAGTGTTTATGCCAGAAAGGTGCTCTGCCTGCAGGATGGGCTCTGCCTGCTGGCTTACCGCTCTCCACGTGTCTTTCAGGAGCAGTTCAGGTGATGGTTGCCTCCCGCAGCCTCTGCTGGGGTATGAATATTGCTGCTCACCTCGTGATCATCATGGACACGCAGTACTACAATGGGAAGATCCATGCGTGAGTATGGCAGGCAAGACCCGACGTGGTCTGCCTTGATGTTCACCCTGCTAGTTCAGGGCTGTACTGGGCACGAGGGAATGAGACTCAGAACCCAAAGGGTTTTGTCCATGCTCTGGTAGAGGTGAAGCCCTGGGCAGTGGAGTGGTGGTAGCTTTCCATGAAGTGGCTGCCCTTCGCTAAAGCGATGCTCTCTCCATGTCTCAGGTACGTGGATTACCCCATCTACGATGTTCTGCAGATGGTGGGCCACGCTAATCGTCCGCTGCAGGACGATGAGGGCCGTTGTGTCATCATGTGCCAGGGATCCAAGAAGGTGGGTGAGGAACTGGGCACTGCATCTGGCCTATGAATACTTGTCTTCTAATTGGGGTGCGAATTTCTCCTCATGGCTTTGAACCAGCTGGGGCAGCCCTCATTGAGAGCACTCTTTTGGGGATCAGGAGAGCTTTTACAGCATCCCTGGTCCCTGGCTAGCAGCTACAAAGAGCAGTGCATGTGTCCCAGTTACCAAGCTGTTTTGCCCAGCAGCATTTTGTAATCCGGATGTGCAACAAACAGGCTGAGGGATCTGCTGAACAATGTGTGTGTGTGTGTGTGTGTGTGTGTGTGTTCAAAACCACATCTAGCATCCACTCCCAAGAGTAGGACAGAGCCAGCACTGCTAACTTATCATCCTGGGCACTTCCTCCTCGTTGTTCGCGATGCCTGCAGCTCGTTTATTTGGTCCCCTTTCCTCCTTAGGATTTCTTCAAGAAGTTCCTCTACGAGCCCTTGCCGGTGGAGTCGCACTTGGACCACTGCATGCACGACCACTTCAATGCTGAGATTGTCACCAAGACCATTGAAAACAAGCAAGATGCAGTGGATTATCTCACTTGGACTTTTCTCTATCGCAGGATGACCCAGAATCCAAACTACTACAACCTGCAAGGTGAGCAGGGGGGGGTCTGCATTGAGCTGAATGATCCAAGCTGGGTGTATGTAGGGGGGCTGATAGGGAGCCTCTGCCTGTACGCTGTGGGCTCTGCTTCCCCAAGAGCAGCTTTTCCCCATCCTGGGAAGTTTCTGAGCCCCTCTGCAATGCTGCTGTCTCTCCAGGTGTGTCCCACAGGCATCTCTCAGACCATCTGTCTGAGCTGGTGGAGCAGACCCTGAGCGACCTGGAGCAGTCCAAGTGCATCAGCATTGAGGATGAGATGGATGTGGCTCCTTTGAACCTCGGGATGATCGCAGCTTACTACTACATCAACTACACCACCATCGGTACGGGCTCTGTGAAGGGCAGATAAGGGCTCTGCGAAGGGCAGATAGTGCGCACCGGCACTTGCTGGCGCTTCTGCTCTCAGGAGAGAGCTTGTCCATCCGCACGCATTGCTCTCTGTGCCATGGGCATTGGAGAGAGTGTGCCGTGAGTGTGGTCAAAGGCTTAATGCTGTGACACTTCAGGGTGAGGCTGCATGTTGCCTGCCTAAAGCCATGTTGTATTTTGGATTTTAATGTTGCCTGGTTCTCCCTGACACTGCTATCTCTCTGGCTTCCCCAGAGCTCTTTAGCATGTCCCTCAACGCCAAGACCAAGGTGCGAGGGCTGATTGAAATCATCTCCAACGCTGCGGAGTATGAGAACATCCCCATCAGGCACCATGAGGACAACCTGCTGCGGCAGGTGAGAGGGGGCAGCATGTCTGTGCCAAGCTGGGCCACCAAAGTAACTGTAGCATTTGGAGCTGCAGGGGACAGAGGTGGCTTCGTGCCTGATCTCTCCAAGATCATGGGAGAGATGCTGCCTGTGTTCTCTGCTCTGCGTGGTTAAAGCACTGATGGGTTTGTTTCTCTCCATAGCTGGCCCAGAAAGTTCCTCACAAGCTGACCAACCCCAAATTCAATGATCCCCACGTCAAGACCAACTTGCTGCTGCAAGCTCACTTGTCACGCATGCAGCTGAGCGCCGAGCTGCAGTCAGACACTGAGGAGATCCTCAGCAAGGTACGGTGAGCATGGTGGCACGTAGAAACAAGCGGCTCCTGCCTGCCCGTACCTGCCTGTGTCGTGGGTTGTTCTGTGCTGCCTTCTCACCTGTCCTGATCCCTCGCACCCAGGCGATCCGGCTGATCCAGGCATGTGTGGACGTGCTGTCCAGCAACGGCTGGCTCAGCCCCGCGCTAGCCGCGATGGAGCTGGCGCAGATGGTCACGCAGGCCATGTGGTCAAAGGACTCGTACCTCAAGCAGCTGCCTCACTTTACCTCTGAGCACATCAAGCGCTGCACGGACAAGGTAAATTCTGGGGAAAACACCATGCCAGGGAAGCGGGGGATGGTCTGGGAAACTTTGGTTCGAGCAGGGCAGCCCTGAGCCTCTTGGTTGGCCAAAAAGTAGCTATTTTGTAAGGCCAGGCAGCGTTGTGTAGGTGCTGGCAGCCCGTGTCCTGTTGCTCAGGCTAGAAAGAGGGAATGCCAGGTTTACAGCAGTCCCTGCTGAAGTCTGATGTTGGTTGTGATGTTGGGTTCTTGTCACGGTGCCAAGCCTTGACCTGAGCAAGGTGGTTCCGCTGAGGAGCTCTGGGCAACCACAAGCCTGAAAGGACACTCCACTTCTTCGTGCGTTCGTTGCAGGGGGTCGAGAGCGTCTTCGACATCATGGAGATGGAGGATGAGGACCGAAACGCCCTGCTGCAGCTCTCCGACGCCCAGATCGCGGATGTAGCCCGCTTCTGTAACCGCTACCCCAACATCGAGCTCTCCTACGAAGTGGTGGAGAAGGAGAGCATCCGCAGGTGAGGCCTGGAGGGCCAGCGCTCAGTGCGGCCCCCTCGGTGCTGCTCTGCCAGCACGGAAGACACCCTAATCGCCTCGTGGTTTTCCCCACACAGTGGGGGGCCTGTGGTGGTGCTGGTGCAGCTGGAACGCGAAGAGGAGGTCACCGGCCCCGTCATTGCACCCCTGTTTCCCCAGGTACGTGCCAGATCTCGCATGTGCTGGGTGGCTTCAGCCAGCATCTCCCACAGGGGGCTCGGTGACCCTGGGGAGGCGGAAGGGCACAGCTTCCTGCTCGAGACAAGGATTCATTTTTTTTTCTCTCATCGGCAGAAACGTGAGGAGGGCTGGTGGGTGGTGATCGGTGACTCCAAATCCAACAGCCTCATTTCTATCAAGCGGTTGACGCTGCAGCAGAAAGCCAAGGTGAGCAGGGGGTGGCGTGGGGCGGACGCGGCTGCGGCGAGCTGGAGCGAGGCGCCTGGGGCTCCTCCGCTGCGGTGCCACAGCCCAACGCGAGCCCTTCCTCACCGCCTAGGTGAAGCTGGATTTCGTGGCCCCGGCCACGGGGACACACAACTACACGCTCTACTTCATGAGCGACGCCTACATGGGCTGCGACCAGGAGTACAAGTTCAGCGTGGACGTGAAGGAGGCGGAGAGCGACAGCGACTCCGACTGAGGAGGGCTCCCGCCGGCCCACCGTTCCCCCGCCGGGCAGCCAGCCCTGCTGAGGATTCGCCCGGTGTTCAGCGAGCAAACCTGAGCCGTTGTAGCGCTTGTGTCACGTCTGTTCGTGTGACTGACATATGTCACTCGCTGTTTGTGCTGCCTGCCCAGCTCCTTAGAGCGTGGGACTCCCTCTTCTCCCGTGCTACGCGTCTTTTTAAGATGTTGATGCTTTGTACAGTGTTTTTTTTAGACAGGAGCTGCATGCAGAAACATGATACAACTGCAGCAGCTGGAATAAATCTCAAGCCCTTTCTTGGCCTCTGCAGTGGTCGGTCTGTAAAGGGGGAAAAACAGTCTTGACCATCTCTGCTCTCGCTTTTGGAGGATCCTGCCGTGATGCTGAGGGCCCTCTGACTGTCCTTGGGGCCGGGGGGCTGTAGGGCTGTCAGCCCATCTCTGGGGTTAGTGGGGATGGCTGGGCTCAGGACGAAGGAGGTGTAAAACCCCCTCCCCGGAGGGCCTCTCCCTGTGCAGAGCTTGTCCAGCCCCCGGTGTAGCGCTTAGGGCCTGTTGCGCGAGCCTGCTCGCCTCTGAGGGTGACGGGCACGACGTCTGCACCAGCAAGGCTGGCGCTGGCACCAAGGGAGCGGCGCCAGCGCTGAAAGGAAGAGCCAGAGTCCTGTACCAGGACAGCGCAGGTTTATTGAGCTTAGGGCAGGAGTCCAGGGGCACGCGTGCCAGCGCAAGGAGGCATGGGGGCGAGCAGCTCAGCACACCTCGGGCCGCTGGTACTTCCAGAAGGCGATCTCCCCGTCGTCGCTGCAGGAGGCCAGCAAGCCCGGCTCCTTGGGGTTCCAGGCCACGCAGTTGACGTCCTGCGAGTGCGCCCGGGGCACGTGGGCCGCCAGGCTGAAGGTGGGCTGCTGCGAGGCCACGGGTGAGCTCTCCTCGAACACCCGGATGGCGTCGTCGCCGCAGGCTGTCGCCAGCGCCCCGGTCAGGTGGCACCTAGAGCAGTTGGCGGCGCAACAGGTCACCGAAACCCCCCAGGAGAGGGAAAAGCGCCCTCGACCCAGCCGCGTGAAGGGCAGCCGGCGCGGCGGCAGCCCACTCACCACGCCACGTCGTAGATGGTCCTCGTGTGGAAGCCCGAGAGGTTGCAAACACACTTCCACGTGGGATCGGTGCCGCTGCAGGCCACCCCTGGAAGGCAAAAGAGAATAACCCGAAATCCCCTGTCAGGTGGGAATCGCGGAGGTGAGCAAGGCCGCTGGGTGCCCTGGCTCACGCCAGCAAAACCCGTGACCCCGGAGAGACGGGCCCGGGTGTCAGCTGTGCCTGTCACCGCAGGGTCTCCAGGGCAAGGACGGGCGGAAGCGAGTCTACGGATCGGGAGCTGACGTGGAACTGCTTGGACCGCCTGCCAAGGTCATTAACGGCACCAGCCTTTCACCTCCAACCGCCTGGACCGCGCGGCAGGAAGGGAAAACGGCTCACCGGGCCGAGCCGGGAAGCGACAGTTCGGACTCCTCGACCGCGCGCGGTGCCGATTCTTCGGGCAAGTTCCCTGCCCTCCGTTCTTCCGCTCTCGCAACCCCGCAGCGAGCGCAAGACGGGGCGAGAGCAGCTCTCGGCGCGCTCACCTTCCTCGTTGCCCGGCTTGTACTGGCGCCAGATGCGCACCGTCTTGTCGTCGCTGCAGGAAGCCAGGCGCTCGCCGCTGCGGTCGAAAGCCACGCTCCACACCGTGGACTCGTGGCCCTCCAGCGTGGCGCAGCACACCCAGTCGTCCTCCTCTTCGTGGTAGAGCTTCACCGTGTCGTCGTAGCTGGCCGAGGCCAACAGCTGGAGGAGGGCAGAGGAAAGGAAATAAGTGCGGATGTTGCACGGAAAAGCGCAGCGGGAGGCTGCACTGATGGCCAGCACGAGGCCCCCCCCCCCTCCTCCTCCTCCTCCTCTTCCTCCCTCCAGCCCGGAGAGGCTCGGGGATGGGGCCGCTCTGTCCCTGCTTTTCTTCTAAACTGGTCGGAAGCTGCTCTGTAGGCACGTTCCCGGTGCTGCGGGAGTTTCTGGCTTTTCCTCAGCCGCGGAAAAGCAGCGCAAATTGGGGGGGGGGGGGGCAAGCTCTCACCTCCTGGTTTGGGTGCCAGACCACGTGCTTGACGTCCTGCGTGTGGGAGTTGAGGACGCTCACGCACTCGTACTCCTCCTCTTCATCCACTGCACGGCAAAAAGCTCTCCGTTAATCTCAGAGCGGCGACGCGGCGGCGCGCCGGGCCGGGCCGGGCCGGGCCGGGCCGGGCGCGGGGGGAGAGCTCGGGCCTCGCCTCGCACCTTCCCACACCCACACGCTCTTGTCGCGGCTGCACGTGGCCAGGAGGTTGCCGGACGGCGCCCAGGCCACCGACTTCACCTCGTTCTCGTGCCCCTCCAAGGTGGTGACGCACTGCCGGCGAAAGAGCGGGGTGAGTGGCGGCGGCGGCGGCGGGGGGGCGAGCCGGCGGCCGCCCCCGGCCCGCCGCCGCCGCCGCCGCTGCCCTCACCTCGAAGCCGTCGGGCTGCTTCTTCCAGATGCAGGTGGTGGCGTCGAAGCTGGCGGAGGCCAGGTAGGTGCCGCAGGGCGACCAGGCCACCTTGCGCACCGTGCGCTGGTGGCCCTCGCCCAGCACGGCGCGGCAGGCCCAGCCGGGCCCTGCGGGGACGACGGGGGGGGGGGATGGACACGGTGGTGCCCCGGGGTGGGTGGCTGTGCCCTCGGGCCCCGCCCCCTCCTGCATGCCCCGCCCCCTCCTGCATGCCCCTCCCCCCTCCTGCATGCCCCGCCCCCTCTAGCCTCTCACTCATGGGCCCTACTCTGTAAATCCTCTGGCCCCGCCCCTTCCCACATAGTCCCTCCCACCTGGTACCTCCTGGCCCCGCCCCTTCCCACATAGCCACTCCCCCTAATGCCTCTGGCCCCACCCCTTCCCATCCCTCTCTTCCAGTTTCTCTAGCTGTGCCCCCTTGCAGCCCCCCCGCTGCAGCCCCTCTAGCCCCGCCCCCTTCCTGCCCCGCCCCATCCCTTCCCTCCTAGCCCCGCCCCCTTCCAGCCCCGCCCATTTCTCCTGCCCCACCCCCATCCCTTCCCTCCTAGCCCCGCCCCCTTCCAGCTCCGCCCACCACCCCTCTAACCCCGCCCCTTTCCAGCCCCGCCCCCCATTTCTCCGGCCCCGCCCCCACCCCAGCCCCTCCCTCCTATCCCATTTAGCCCCGCCCCCTCCTCCCTCTCCCCCCCCCGCCCGGCGCCGCCGCCCACCTTCCCTGCCCCAGAGGCGGACGGCGCGGTCGCCGCCGCACGACGCCAGCAAGGTGCCGCCGGGGCTCCAGGCCAGGTGCCAGCAGCGCGAGTCGGCGTGAGCCGGCAGGCGGCACAGCAGCGCCAGCGCCTCCTTCATGGCGCCGCCGCCCCGCCGCGCCGGCGCCGCGCGATGACGTCAGGCGCGGGCGGAAGCGGAAGCGGCGGCGGCCGGCGGGGAGCGGCGGCGGCGGCGGCGGCGGGGAGCGGCGCCATGTACACCCCCGGCGGGCCGGCGCTGCCCGGCGGGCGGCGGCGGCGCGGCGCGGCGGGCGGCGGCGGCCTGCCCAAGCAGCCCGAGCGCAGCCTCGCCTCGGCGCTGCCCGGCGCCCTCTCCATCACGGCGCTGTGCACGGCGCTGGCCGAGCCCGCCTGGCTCCGCATCCACGGCGGCACCTGCGCCCGCCAGGAGCTCGGCGTCGCCGACGTCCTGGGCTACGTGGACCCCGAGCTGCTCCGAGGTGAGGCGGGAGCCTGCGGGGCCGCAGCGGTCGGTGCCCCCGAGGCTCCGCCGTCGCCCGGCGGCCTCGCAGCCTCCCGGATCGAAAAAAAAAAAACGGGGCCCGCGGCGCCTCCTCGCTCGCAGTCGCCTTAATAGTTGGTTCTGCGACTCCGGGGAAGAGCCAGGCTGCGATTCCCTGCGGCCTAAACCCCTCAGGGAGGCAGGCGAACCGCTCCGGGCTTCGAGCGTCGCCGAGGCGCGAGGGCCCGCGAGCCGCAGCGCTGCCTTTCCTCGGCAACGGCCTCCGCCTCCTCTCGGCCTCTCGTTCGGCGGCGTCGTTCGGGGCCTTTTCCCGTCTGAGCTTTGAGGCGTCGTGTCCTCGCTGTAGGGTTTCGGCTCCGAAGGGCGGAATTAAACCCGTTCGTTCCCGAATACCGCGACCGTCGCAACCCTTTGCCCCATGAGCAGGGCGGCAACGTGGATAGCTGAAAATCCGCACGCTTGCACCTCTTCAGCAAAACTTTTAGGGGGAGAAGAGAGGTCGTGCGTGGTGGTTGCTCTCACGCTTTAAGGCTGTTAGCGTCAGCTGGATAGCGGCCCGACGGAAAGCCTCGTCCGCTCGTTTTTCTCACGTTTAATCGTTCTTCTTGGTGCGGCTGGTGTTAGGTTCGCAAGCAGGGAGTCTGCCAGGGTTACCCGTTTAAAACACTGCATCCTGACGGTGTTTTTATTAGTGCGTTTTAGTGCAGCGTGGTGTCTTCTATTAAAACAGAAGCTACTCTTCCTTCTTTTAAAAACAGGAGGGGAGGAGGAGCTCTGAGCACCTTAGACTTCTTTCTTTTCCCACCCCTGTGGGTATTTTCCTTGCGTGAAAGCAGCAGTTTTATGCACACCTTTTCCAGCTAGGCGCAAGCTGTTCCGTTGCACCCTACTGCGAGAGCAGCGATTACACCTGCCTGCTTGCATTATTAACGTGTGTTTTCATCTTCTGTAGCCGTTTTACCTTAGGAGCTCAGTAGGCTGGGGTGAATGCCGCAGTCCTTGCTGTGCAGGTGAGAAGAACGAAAAGCCGTGCACAAATACGTACTGATTTGACGCTGGTGAGAGTAGAGACTTGGTTTTGCATTACCGGTCGCCTGTTTGGCCTCGTTTGGACAGAAATGTTCCTGTTTGAAGGGGGTCTCTCCTCACTGGTGTGGTATCACTGCGGTACCCCTGCTCACGCTGTCTAGGCACAGCAGCGGGGAGCTCTGCGAGTGTCCGATGAGCTCCCAGAGGAGCATTCTGCTTTGGTTTGGTGTCTTTGGGCTTTTTATTTCTCTTAATGGAAGAGTCTGAACAGGTTTAGCTGTGAGCGAGGTTATAGAACTGGTCTGAGCTGGCGGTTCGGAGTATGCTCTGCTTCCTTTGGGGCCGTCGTTCTTTGAAAACGATCTTATGCAGGTTTTGCGGCGCTGAGCAGAAATAAATTGCCCGTGGGCTGTCCGCTTTTGTATGCGACCGACCAATGCTGAGCGTCTCCCCTTCGGCATTTCCTGTGGATCGGGAGGGCGCTCCGCGTTGGCGAAGGTAAACAGCTCTGCTAGGAAGCGACTCCCTCGCCGGGGGAAGCGAATGACCACGGCGAAGCGAAACATCCTGCCAAAAAGGCATCCAAACAGCTTCTGACTCATGGATAACGAGGCCCCAATTAGAGCGGTGTGAGCAGGAGCCTGGAAGTCCCAGGCACTCGTGCGAGCTGGGGCTGTGACCTCGAGCGGTGGTTTCCCTCCTGTGTCCCGGCTCGTCAGTCCGTCGCCCGTGCGATTTCCTGGTTCAGTCCGCGTGTGGGAGCCGTCGCTCCCGCCTCGCAGGTGGCTCTGGGTGGCCTGCGGCGAGGTGAGGTGCTCCGAACCTTCCAGCTTATGCCCCTGTGTGAGCCTCGCCAGTCTGTTCCCAAAGACGAGGCTGCAGGCGAGGTTTCCAAAACGACCTTCTCGCGCTCTTTGCCAACATCTTTACCCTGCTCGGGCTTTTTTTTCCCTGCTCTCTCCTAGATCCAGTTTTAGGTTAAAAAAAAAAAATGCCTGTGCTGTTGCTTGCCAGGACACTGGTCCGAGCCTGGGGAGCTGTATTGGTAGGGGATGCAGCACCGCCTCGCATCTAGATGCGGTGCGCCTCTCTCATAAACAGTATTAACTCCCTGTTAGGCTTTTTCCAGTTTTAACATCTGCGAGAGCGAGATCGTTGGGTTTTTATTATTATTATTATTATTATTTATAGTTAGAGATGGAAAAAATGACCATGCAAGACTGCAGTTTGGAGATGGGAGGGGACCACGTGCGCAGGCGAAGGTTTGCAGCGGAAGAGCGGGACCGGGATACCGGCAAGCGGCCGGCTTTGGAACGGAGGGCACGCGTGCGTGCTTGAATTCGGTGGGAGTACATTTAGGATGGGTTAAGGAGGGATGCTGGGGTCCTTGAGGGCAGGGTCTGTTTTTTTTTTTTTTTTGCACAGAAGCTTTGGCTGCGTGGTGGCATCGGTGCTTTCTCGGTCGCTCTGCTGCATTTCACTGCCTGCAGCACTCGGCTAAAACATGAATTAAACCAGAGTGCTTGTCTCGCCCATGGATACTGCAGCTGCTGGCACTAAATGAGCTGCAGGGCAGTAAAGCGTGTCCAACCGACCCCTCGTCACGCACGCTCTTAACCGAGAGCTTCCCGGCTGCGTCGGAGGGGATTGCCTTCCGCTGCGCTGCGCGTGCAGTGACAGTTTGGGCACGCGGCGGGTGCACCGAGAGCCCAAGCACCTGCTCTGCGGATAAATGAGATTCAATCCTGCAGAGTTAGCAAGTTAGCGCGCTTGGGCAGACTTAAAACTCGCACAAGTGATCGCAGAGCGTGCGGTAGTGCAGAGATCAGCTCCGCTTAGCCTCCGACGCCTGACCTTCGCGTGGGCTCGTCGTTGCAGCTGTGTTGCTTACTCCTCCGGCTCGCCAGCGAGACGTGGCGCGAGGAGCGTTACTAGAGAAGTCTTTACGTTAGCTTGGTGTAAAGGATGTAGCCTTGCAGCCTGTTCTGTTATCTTGGCTGCTGTGGAGTCTCGATTATGTTTCTTTAGTTTCGATATCCATCGGAGTAATACCTTATAAAACGAAATACTTTCTCGGGCTGTATAAAGAACATGTGTTTTTTAAAACCTATTTAAGGGCGCTCGTTCTGCGTTCACGCTGGGAAGCTGAGAACCTCCTGAAACGGCAGCGGTTTGGGGCTGACCCTCTGCTTTCTCGCTCGCAGATTACTGCATGAACCCACAGACCGTTTTGCTGCTCCGGGTCATCGCTGCCTTCTGTTTCCTGGGGATCATCTGCAGCCTCTCAGCTTTCCTGCTGGATGTTTTTGGGCCCAAACACCCTGCGTTGAAGATCACTCGCCGTTACGCTTTTGCTCACATCCTCACAGGTAATTCCCAATGCGCTGTGCTTTGTGGTGGTGGTTATCGTTTCAGCCACTCTAGCGCAAAGCCACATTTCCTCTTTTTTTTCTGTTTGGGAGGGTTGACTCTTTTTTTTCAGCCTTGATAATTCAGCCCTTTAGTTCAGAGCTGCATCGACCTGCAGAGCTCGAGAGCTTCGCCATCGCTCTGTTTGCAGCCGGAGCAGTGTCCGAAGGGCTCTGCCTTGTGTCCTCAGTGCAAGAAGCCTCGCCGAGATAGTGCAACTGTAGCTTCAAAATCACAGCTAAATTTTGCAGGGGCAGAAGTCAAGGATGAATGTTAAGCATCTACTAACGGGCACAGGGTGGGAAGTTATATCTTTCAAAGAGATCTCGTAGCACAGAACTGAGCCTTACTGAGGAAGAAGGTGGAGGTCATGTTTTTCTGACTCTTCCTCGTGAGGATGCAAGAGATTTGCTTCCCGTTATTGCTGACACAATTAACCGTGTCAGACCCTGAGCAGCTCAGCGGAGGTCTGAGCTGTGAGCCTGCCTGAGGCATTAAGAGGAGAAGGCTGATGGGTCTGTGACACTCCTGCCAAGTCGCCAGAAACCTTCCAAACCTCTTAGCTGCGGCTCGTGGTGCAGGGCTGCCTGCTTTGCTGGCGCTCTGCTTCGTCCCCTGCTTTTTTTCCCCTTCGTACGTAAAGAGGACAAGCTTGTTTTTAGCTTATAATCTCCTCAGACCTCTAAGGAGCAGCTGCTCGCCCACGCTTGCCTCTATGCCATGCTAAGGGCACTTGCTCCTGCCCCGGCCCTGCCGATTCTGCCGCTGTCAAGATTGCCACGACGGGCTGCTCTTGGTAAACGGCTCCCGCGCGTTCAGTCTCCCGCTGGTTGTTGCCTTGCATTTGCACTGCTTTTGCTTTTTAGTCCAGCTCATCGGCAGGCCGAACAGAGATCAGGACGTACGCCGAACAAGAGATTTAGTTTCGAGGGTGATAGTAGGGTGCGAGAGCATATGCAGTGCCTCTTTTCTCACTGGTCGGGGCTGAAGGAGGAAATTGGAGGTTAAGCTGTGTTCTTACTGCACACCATCCTCCTCCTCTCTCTTAATTTCACGTGCCTGCTGCACTCTTCTGCCACACTCTGGGCAGAGGCCAGGCTTTGCCTGCGTGTGTCTCACTCTGCTTTATACCACCGGGAAGTAGAGCTGGCCCTGGATGCCCAGCATCCCTCTCTGTGGTGGCTTCCCTCTGGGATCCCATTGCTAGCTTGACTGGGAAATAAATGTGATTATTCCTCCCTTCGTTTTTTTTTTCCCTCGGATGCTCAACGTCTGTCGCTGTCTCTCTTTCCGCTGCCCTCTCAGTCCTGCAGTGCGCCACTGTCATCGGCTTCTGCTACTGGGCCTCCGAGCTGATCCTCGCACAGCAGCAGCAGCACAAGAAGTACCACGGCTCCCAAGTCTACGTCACCTTCGCGGTGAGCTTTTACCTGGTGGCGGGAGCCGGCGGAGCCTCCATCCTTGCCACCGCTGCCAACCTTCTGCGCCACTATCCGACCGAGGAAGAGGAGCAGGCCTTAGAGCTCCTGTCCGAGATGGAGGAGAATGAACCTTACCCAGCCGAGTATGAAGTGATCAACCAATTCCAGCCGCCGCCGGCTTACACCCCCTGACGCTGCCCGGGGCCGTGGGGCACGGTAACAGCTTTTTCCCAGCCCTAAACTGTCCTCGGCCGGGGATGCGCTCCCCAGCCCGCAGGGACCCCTTCACCAGTGCTTCATTTTCTAGGCACCTTGTTCACTCCTCTGATCTCTTCCACGCAAAGGAAAGAACTTGTTTTAAAAGTTGGATAACCAGCGATTTCTTCACCCAACGCTCTCCAAAACCACTCCTCGTTCTATTAACTTCATAGTGTGATTTTAACCTTCCCCCCCGCCCCGCCCCGGCCCTCTCCGTGTTGCGCCCGTTTGGGTTGCTGAAATAACAAGGGACCCAGAGCGGTGTCGGCAGCTCCCACCTTTCCACCTCACCCCGGATGCTCGTTCCGGGCTGCGTGCTCGCGAGGGTGAAATCGCAGCCCGGTTTGCAAGGGCCGCGTCGCCCCTGGGCGGGTGGGTGAAGCGAAGGGTGGCGCAGTCGCAGCGTGAGAGCTGAGATCTCGTCCGCTTTCCTCCGTGCGGCTCGGAGGAGGGGAAAATCGCGCCGGTGCGTCTGACTGATGGGAATTCTGCCAGTCTTGCACTGTTACCCGCGGGAACTCGGTCCCGCCTCTGCGGAGGTGTAGGCACAGACGCCCAGGCGCGCGCGTGGATGTATTTATATGTGAACCGCCTGGCGTGGCGCGCTGCCGGGAGGGAAAATGCCCCTTCCTAGCAGCCCGTACGACAGGCGACGGGCCCAGCAGCCCTGTCGCCACCGCTCTTAACTGCTCTCATTTTCTGACTCGCACTAATCGCACGAGCATTTTGCACTTTATCCGTGAGGCTCGCTGCCCTTTTCCCCAGGCTTCGTGGGGGGCCAGCTGCTGTAGCCTGGCACCGCCGCAACCCCGCGGCGAGGTTTGCGAGGAGGAGGCGCAACGCGGGCCGACTTCGAGGAAGCCGTGCCGGCTCCGGCAGCGATTCGGGGGGAGCGAGCTGTACCCTCTGCAATATCTAGCTCCCATCAGCATCTCGCAAGTAAATCTGTTTTCAGCCGAGATTAAAACCAGACTTTTGCATAGTGGCAACTACTGAGAAGCAGGTGGAGGCTCTGCTAGAAAACAGGCATCTCTGACTACAGCTTTTATGCAAGTTCCCATCCTCCGTGCAAAGCTGACTTGTTTTATGCTTTTTACCCTCTTTTAACCTAGCTGTTTTTCTCTCCTGCTCTTTACTCCCCTTCTTGTGACAACGACTGTGTTCCTCTGCGAGCCCCGAGAGACACTCTAGGGATTCAGCGGGCTTGGCCTCAAGAGCAAATTCTCCCCCAAACAGCGCTGGACGGCCAAGGAAAACCAGCCCTGCGCTTCCACGGCAACCTGCGCAGCCAGGAAGATAGTTGGTGGCAAAAGAGCAAAACTTGTGCTGGTTTAAAGATCTTGTTTTCAGGCTGTCCAAAGCAAATTGAGCAGCGAAAACTGGGCAGCGAGGCAGCAGCCCGAGCGCTGTACCGCCAACTCGGGAAGCGAAGGGGATGGCTAAGCATCAGCTTGGCCTGGAAGGCGCAGAGGCTTAGACGAGTAATTTTAGGGCAGGAATACTGTTTGTTGTAGGTCTCGCGCAGTTCCCAGTGATCCCTCCCTTCCCGATGCTTTTATATTTCTCGTAGGCAGCCGTTTTGGCCAGCTTGTTCCCTCTCCTCCTCCATTTGCAGCAGCGCTGGCTATGCAAGAGATCAAGCCGCTCTCCAGGCCTCAGGCCGTGGAAGGAAAACCGGGAAATCTCATTTTAGGGAGAGCGCTGCTCATGTCCCCCATGCTGCGGACTTGAAGCGGCAAACGCGGTGATTTGAAGCCTTCAAGGCTTCGAGGTGCCACAGCGCTGAGAGAGAAGCCGGCAGCGTAACACCGAGAGGGTTTGGCGTAGCAGGTAACCCCGGCACTGCTCTTCCACCACGCCGCTCCCGGGCAAAGCAAAGCCGTCGAAACGTCCCGTGGTCCGGCCGCTGCCGGCCCTTGTGCTTTGATCGTTCGGCAGCTTTTTCTCCGCCGTCGCGCTAGGGCAGCTTTCCAGCCTGGATTCCCCAGCGGTTTCCCCGGCGGTGACCATATGCAAGAGGGGGCTTGACTGTAAATAGTCTGTGCATAAACATATTGTATTTCTGTAAAAAAAAGAAAAGAAAAAAAAAAGATTTCCTTTGCCTACTAATCAGTGTGACTTAAAGAAAATCTATATGGGCGCTGGGGAAGTCCTGAAACACACTGACTCCTCGCTGCTGCTTCTCCTCTCGCGTCACCGCGGAGGGAGAAAGCAGAACGGGCGAAGCACCCGCCTGCCAACGGGATTCATACCTGTTTGGGAGCGACGGCCGCCTCCCGGCTGGTGGACAGGCGAACGCGTTGTGGGTGATTTGCGGGTTCGCTTTGACACGATCCTTTTTCCGCCATCCCCACGAGGCGCTGTCAGCTGTGTCGTGTAAATCTACCACTCCGTGTCCTGATTTTTTTTTTCTAGAGGAAATAAAACGACTGTAAATAGCATTGGCTGCAAGCTGGCGCTTTGTTCCGAAGGGAGGTTAAGCTGCGTGGTGCTGGGAAGCTGCAGACCCTAGGGCGTTTGGCTTGAAGTTGCAGTACTAGCTGCACTCTCGCGCACCTCTCGGCTTTTATTTCCAGTTCGTGCTAGGGAAAGGAGGGAAGCCGGGCGATCGCTCGGGTCGCAGGCAAACAGCCGTAAGTAGTGCTGCGCCCTGCGGTGTTCCGTGGCACCGGGCTGCGTTGCACCGGGCCGCGCTTGGCGTTGCACCCCGCTGTGCTGCATCGCGGCCTACCGCGCCAGGCATAGTCGCGTTGCGCCTCTCGGCGGGGCGCTGCACCCTGCTCCGGGGTGCTGCGCTGCGCCCTTTGCACCTCGCTGCGTTGCACCCTGTAACGCACCCGCCTGCGCTGCGCCCTGCAACGTGTCACCGCGCCCTGCTGCACCGCACCGCCGCGGCAGGCCCCGCCCCTCCGCCGCGGCAGGCCCCGCCCAGCGGCGGCAGGCCACGCCCCTGCGGCAGGCCCCGCCCCGTCGCGCGGAGGTCCGCAGCGTCCTTGCCCCATCGCCCGCGCCTGGGTTGGGGGGTGGGGAGGGGGCGGGCAGACGGGGGCGAGCCGGCGCGGGCCAATGGGCGCCCGGCGCCGCGCGGCGCCGCGCGGCGGCGGCCAATGGCGGGGCGCGCGGGCTGCCGGCGGTGACGCAGCGGCGGCGCGCCGCGCGCGCGCGCGGGGGTGCGCGGGGAGGCCCGTGAGGGGAGGCGGCCGGCATGTTGCAGCCGCGGCGGCCGCCCGCCGGCCTCGTCGCCAGCTGCGCCCGCGCCGCCCGCCTCGGCCCGCGCCCGCCCGCCGCCGCCGCCGCCCCCCCTCCTCCTCCTCCTCTCCCGGCCGGCGGCGGCGCGGCGGCGGGGGGCGGCGCGGCGCGGCGCGGCCTGCTGGGCCTGCTGGCGCGGCAGTGCAGCTACGTGACGGGGCAGCGGGCGCGGCGGGCGCAGCAGGCCTGGCAGCGCGGCGGCGGCGGCGGCGACGGCGGCGGCGGCGCGGCGGAGCGGGCGCGGCGGAGCGGGCTGTGGCGGCGGCTGCTCCGCGGCCGCTCCTCCTCCTCCTCCTCCGCCGCCGTCGCCGGCCGCCTCATGGCGGCCCTCGCCGGTGTTTTCGTCTGGGACGGGCAGCGCATCGAGGAGGAGGAGCTGCAGCGGTGGGTGCTGCGGCCCGGGGTCCCCCCCCCCTCCTCCAGAAACACCCTTCAGGGCCCGCGGTTCTCCCCCACCCAAAACCCTTCAGGGGCTGGCAGTGCCGCCCCCCTGCCAAATCCTTCAGGGCCTGGAGTGTCCGTCCCCCTCCCGTAAATCTCAGGGACGCCCCTTCCCCAAATCCTTCAAGACCCGGAGGTGTTCCTCCAAATCCTTAGGGGTTCTCCATGAATCCTTCACGGCCCAGGGGTGCCCCCTCCCCCCAGATCCTCACTGATTTCCCCCCCACTACAAATCCTTCAGAGCCCAGGAATCTATTCCCCCCCACACACACAAAATCGTTCGTGGACCCGGGTGCCCCCACTGAGTCCTTCAGGGCCTGGGAATTTTGCCCTGCCCAAATCCTCTGGGATGCTGCCCCCTCCCCCCAAATCCTTCAGGGCCCAGAATTCCTCCCCCCCCCCCAAAAAAAAATCAAGCTCTAGGGTTTCCCTTTACACTACCAAAGTTTCTGGAGGCCAGGCTACCCCCTAAAATCCTTATGGGTGCTACCCCCTAAAATCCTTATGGGTGCTCCCTCTAGCTCTTCTAGGACTCAGGATCCCCACTCAAGTGATTCATGGGTCCAGGCCCCCCCACACACCCCAAATCCTCAGGGATGCCCCCCAATTCTCCTTGGCCTGGGGTGCCTCCCCCCAGAATATTTGGGAAGCTGCCTGGGTATGGTGGTGGGGACAGTTCCCCTCCCGCAAAGAGGTCAGTGGCCTTTTTGCTTGCTCTTGGGGATCACGGGCATCGCGGTGGGAAAGCGTGGCTTTGCAGCTCTGCCTTCGAGTACCAACCGTGCCATGAGACAGGGCGGTGTCGACTCAGAAAAGGGCAATTAAAACTTGAAGTTGCTCGCGCGCTGCACTTCCCCCAAACCCTTCTGAATAATGCTTGGTTTGTCCAAGCGTGCTTTGCTTCACCTTGTTCAGACCACATTATGGGTGTTAAATGCACTGGCTCAAGTAACTTACATAATATTTAATTAGATTGTAGGCATAATGAAAGACAGCCTTTGCTTTTGTATCTTTTCACGTTGATATATGACCCCTTCAAATATCTTTAGACATACATACACACACACACACACACACACACATATATATATATATATATATCACATATGCCTTTATAGTCAACAAAAGCTGAAAAGGGCAAGTCTTTACTTTTTCCTCCCTGATGAGGGAGCTTCCAAAGTGGCTGTGCACAGCGAGGCCTTTCAGGAGCTACCGTTGTGACTGCTCGTGAGCACGCATCCTGATCGCATTGACGATAAAACCTATGTACTGTTTTCCATTGATCTCAGCAGGTGCTGGATTAGGTGTGGGATTAAAATTTGAGTCGGGCTGTCTGTTCAAGGTTGCTCGTGGCAGCGCTGTGCTTGCTCGCCCGCTTGCTGCTTGCAGGATTGAGCCTCCTTGCCTTCACTTAAGGACTCAGCAAGTCTAATCACAGCTCCCCTTTTAGTGCATTGATAGAGCAAGGTAGAGTTCACTTTTATTATTTCTTTTTATTTTTTCCTCTCTTGCAACCATAACTTGCTAGGTTTAAGTCTAGAAAGCTCTAATCCTGTTTGTTTTTAGGCTATCGACACAAGACTCTACCAGTTAATGTGATTTAAAAATATATCCAAGAGGGAGGCCTTGACTTAGGAGTGTGTGGGGTATCTTTAATGCCAGTTTCTGACACAGGGAGACTAAATGATGGCCATGCTCTTGTTGCCTGTTGTGGGAGTAATAACTTCTCAGTAAAGTCAGTCTGAAGTGTATTTGTTTGCTTGGTGCTTATTATAACTGGTCCATAGTTAGGAAAGAGGCCTTGAAAACAAGGTAAAATGACTTATTTCACAAGCAGTAGGATTAATGAAGCCTGCCTTCCTCTGAATCTATCTCCTGCTCTCACCCCCTCTTTAACTACTCTTTTTTTGCTACAGAATGAGTGGGAATGGGGCATTGCTGATGCTATAAGTAGGCTCAAAATAGACAGAGTAGATAAATACAATAAAACTTTGTATGCTGTACTTAGGTGCTGAGCGTGCAGGATTGCGCCTACCCTTCCGCATGCCGGGCTCGCGTTCATGGCGCCGGGGGAGAAGTGGCAATAAGCCTTCCTAAGTTTTATCCCAGGCTCCGTGTGTTTCGCTTGATCTATAAATGCAGGCAATCCCTTGCACCCAGACTTGTCACAAATGATTAGGGATTTACTGTTTCCTGTAAGGATCTGACGAGCTCCTCCTGAAGGCGTTTTTGTGTCTGCTGCTGCTTTTTCTTTAAAAGAGCCTTTGGGGCTTTGACCGTGAAAAATCGTATCAAAAGTAAGACCACTTGAAAGAACATCTTGCAATGCAAGTGTTTAAAATCTGAAGTTGCTTTTTGAAAATGTTTGGCTTAAGATGTGTCTCAGTTTTGCTTTTCAACAGGATTATGCACTGTAAGGTTGCTGCACTGTGTAATTTCGTGTTGCTCCTGAAAAATGTGAAAAGGGTTTTGTGATCTCAGCCAGAAAAGGTCCTTTTGTGAATCTGATACAGCAAGAAAGAGGTAGGAATGTGAGGAAAGTCTAAAAGAGATAGGAAGGAGACGTTTTGTGCAGTGCTGTGGTATGGCTCAGAGATTCACATGCAGGGATTAAGGCTTCTCTCACACTAATAAACTGTAAAGGTGCCTGAGTAATGCCAAGCTCACCGGCTGCCCTTTCTTGAGAAAAGAGGGACTGAAGGAGGGAGAGGTGCTGTTTGGAAAGACTTCCCACCTTTTATGTGTCAGTAGAGCAGCTCAAGTACTTTCCTGGGGGTGGTAGGAGACCTGTTTTTTGGAAGACTTCTATATGTGGACAGTAAAACTCATCTTTCCTTTCCATTATTCCTAAGGGGGAATAATCTGTTAATTTAACCTGATAGCAAGGCTATGCTTTTTTTCTTGGTAAAATCTGTAAAAATCTTGAGTGCCTGCTCTGGTGTTAGTCTTCCCTATAAGGTGCTTCTGGTATGGCGCTTCCTGGTAATGCAAAGATTTTATCTTAAAGACGGTAAATAAAACATCTGTCTATGGTGTTTGGAGCTTCTCCCTCAAGCTCTGAGGCAGGTGATGGTTTCTGTTGCGGAAAGCTTTGATCTCGTGCTTGCTGAAGGGATGGGCTGTGCCAGTTTAGGACTACGAGCACCCCTCTGCGGGAGAGCTTCGCTGGAGCTTGGAGCGAGCTGTTTCCGGTTATTTCCAGGTCATGTATTTCATGGTAGAAGTGTACAGGTTGGGTAAATGGGAGATGAAGACGAGGCATTTTCACACAAGCAAGGTTTCTGCAGCTCTGCTCACATGCTCTCGGGCTTTGAATGCTTGCTTTTCTCTCTTCTTTATTTTTAAATGTAAAACCTGTGGGCAGCCGGCACCATCTTGTGCATCTCTGCGCAGGGATTGCACCTCGAGTTTTAAATACCAAACAGAAACACAGCTGAAGTGCTTGTTTATCAGCAGCTGCTTCAGCGCAGGGTCATTTGGGGGAATATAACCCGTTTCTTCACATTGTAAGGCCTTGTGCAATAAAAGACAGGCCTGGGGCAAGAAGCAGTTGTTCTGGCTGCCCTCTGAAACGGGAAGTCAGGCTGACTTGTTTGGCTGAGAAACGCGCCATGCAGCTGGCTTTCTCCTTTCCCTAGCATGACCAAAACAAAAAGACCCGTGGCAAATTCACGCCCTGTCTGCCGTGCCTCCTCGCTGACTTCCAACTGCGTCCCGTCTGCTGCCGGTTGCAAATTGTACCGAGCCAACGGCTTTGAATTCTTTCCGATAAGCGAGGCCTCGCCACTCTGCCCGAGCGGTTGTGCGGCGCTTTTCGTTTGCACGGGCGATGGTCAGGCTCTGAGCACTTCCGAAAGTATTTGAGGCCGCGGTTGGACACCTGCCGTGGAGGAGGCTCACGCGCCTGTCATTTGCGCCTGACCGTCCTTCAGCTGTGGGCTGGCCCTCCCACACCAGCGCTGACGAAACGGTGCCCGTGAGTATTCCCCGTCCTTTCCGGAGCAAAGGCAGCAGGGGTTTTGGCGAAGCGGCTGCCGTCGGGTGCCGGAGCAAAGCTGGCCAATGCAGAGGTGAGCGGGGGGATATTTGCTGAAGTGTCTTGCCAGCCTTGCTGTTAGGCATCTTCAGGCAGCAATTAAGTACTAATTTTTGTTTATAACAGTGGCTGAAGTTGCGGGTCTGGGCTTGCGAGAGGTAGGTAGGTAAATTGTAGCGCTTCTCAAAGTGGGGTCGAAAGAGCGTTAGCAGTCCTTACCGAGCACAGCAATGCTAAGGCTTTCCCAGAACTGGGCAGCGAGCGGGGAAAATGCTTTCAGCCAGCTCGTGCTCCCTCTTCTCCAAAACACTGAACTATCCTCGAGGAGAGGAGAAGGGAGCGTATGGAGATCGATGACGACCCAGGAGGATCGTACGTTTGAACCTGGTGGTTCAGCCTGGCAGCGGCCTCTGGGGTACTGCACTAACATGCCTCTTTGAGGGAGAGGGATAAAATTTAAGATAACTTAAGATGGTCCCGTATTGCAGTTTGTTGCCATCCAGTTTTGCATGAGCTCAGCTGTGGTCACTAAATCCAGGTCGAAAAGGTCCCCGAATCGGCCTTAGCTGAAGCTGTGGTGGTGCAAACAGCCGAGCTGATTCCCCAGCTTGCTGCTGCCACAGGCCCCGCTCCCACCCACGGAATGCTGGCTCTGATACTCTGTGAGCCTCGCCGCTAGCCGATTTCAGTTTGCTAAACCAGCAGAAAACTAGCTGGTTCGAGTTTTGTTATTGTTGCTGGATTACGGAGGCGAGTTGGCTCGTGGAGGGGTTGCGTGAACGCTCTACCGAATAAATCAGAGATGGGACGATGTGGGGTGGGGGGAGAGTGGGACTCTCCCCACTCAGGGAAGGGGTTTAGGGCTGCGTTAACTGTAACGTGCTGCAGCTGTTTCACGGTGCTGGCACTGCTGTGCCACCTTCCCGTAATCATTAATTGGAAGCCATCTCCCGAGAGGAAAATGGTCATCCCAGAAGGCCTGTAAATCGGTTCAAGGTCTTTGCGCAGGTAAATCTGATTGGAGAGACGCCGGAGCTGTGACCTCCAGACATGGCAGGGGGACGGGGGAATTAGTGGCCGCTGCCTCGTCGCTGTTGTAGATCACGCGTGGCGGAGCTGGTGACGTCCCTCTTGCTTGAGCACGTATGTGACTTCTTTAGGAGGCGGCGGGGTGGGAACGTGCCGTGCCCATGCTGTGCCGTATCAGCTCCCCTCTCGCTCTCCTGGGCGCTGGAGAGTTTGGTTTCACAGTGCTCGCGTTGGGAGCTGCTGACCTAAAGCTGTGGTTACCAAGCATCTCAGGCCGAGGTACCTTCTCTTCGCTTGCAATCTGAGGGCGCTGCTCTGGCCTAGCAGAGATGGGGTCGCTCCCTGCCACCTTCGCCCTGCAACCCCTCTGCTCAAAGCCTGTTTCTCGGGGGTGGTCGGACTCTCCGTCCCCCTGCCAGCGCTGGCTCCTGGTTTAGCTGCAGCACTGGCAAGGGAAGCTCCGTGTGGCTGAGCCGCTTCGTACCCTACCCGAAACTCCCACCTGGGAAAGCCTTTTGAATTTTTGATTTGGAAGATGCTGTGTAGCTTGGATAATAGAACTGTTCAAGAGAACTCAGTGCTGATCTGGGTTTTGACCTTGCTGAGTTTTCTGACATCTTGTGGGAATAGGAAAAGAAGAGGATAGAGAAATGTTTTGCTGCGTGAAGCTGCTGTGAAACTCCTCGGAATCCTCTTTCCCCAGGATGTGGATTGGAGGGAATGCAAACACATAGCAATGTAAAGCTTTAGACCAGTATTAGTGGAAGCGATTACTTTGGGAATTTCCAGTGAACATTAACATTAATTCACCAGTCTGGTGAGACCTGACTTACAGGTTGCAGATTGGTGCTTTAGTTACAGCTGATGCTAATTACTTTAATATAATTAGTGTCTTCAGGCACTGTCAGGGCTTGAAGACACTGCAGACAGCTAGTGATCTCCCTTTCTCGGAGACCCTGCAGCAGGGCACTTCCCAGTACTGCCTGTGTCCCTGGAGGGCTGCTGCCAACAAAATAGCCCAAGCTGAAGGAGACTGAAGTATGGTGTTGCCTGCTCTGTATTTGCACAGGACTACAGGATGAGCTGTTCCTTTCTACCGTTTTATTTTCGGATACTGAAGCCTGAGCTGGAAGGAATTTATTCCACAATGGAAAGCTTTCACTGTGCTCTGCTCTTCTCCCTTATCTTCAGGAGCTTTGATTTGAATCTCACACCAGTGCTTTTGTCCTAGTACCAGTTTCTCTAGGTGAAGGAAGCTTAAACTGGAGATTTAATGGTCTGTGGAGCTGCATTTGTGAGAGTCTGTTCCCAAGGAGGGTCAGCCTTGCTGAACCTCTTGTAGGAGAGCCTAACGTACCTGTTTGTTACCTTGCAAACTCTGGCTGCTGTTCGCAATCCGCTTCTTGTCACTTGGCAGACTTAAGTGGACTCAAAAAACCTAATCTACCCTCCAAAATAGCATGGATTCCCCTTCTTCCCTCCCTCGCGTCCTATCACATTGCAGGATCCCACTGGACCTCCATCCGCTTACACAGGCTTATGGATCCGACTAATAACTGTGCAGTCAGCAAGCTGGAAGCAATCTGCCCTAGAATATTACTGGCAGCTTCACTGATCAGGTTTAGCCTGTGCTCCTGCACTGACTCAGCACAGCTGCAGCTCTGTGAGTGTTATTTCTGTGAACAACATAATACCTCAGTTGCTTCATTCCAGAAATGTTTTTTCCTTGAATCCATCTTTTCCTGCACTTCATTCTTTGTGGCTAGGTAGTTTATGTTGGGCTCTTCCCCGAGGACACTGCGAAATCTTGGTTTGTGAGCGTCTGATGACTCCTTCTCCAGCTTTTTATTACTAACTCCACGTATGAGAAACCTGTGTTATGTTGCAGCTCCCAGCATAGTCCGGTTTTGCCTTGTGTCACCTGGTCTGTGCCTGCAGGCTGCTGCATCCCTCCCCATGTCTTTCAGGGCCGTCTCTGTCACTCAACCCGGGCTAATCTGCCATGGGGAATCGGGCCCTTATGGAAGAGCTGGCGTTCGTGCAAGATGCTCCTGGTGGTTTGCCGAATCTCCTCGTAGCAGAAGCGTTTCTAGTCTTGCAGAAAGTTGTACCCAGCTGTACAAGGAACAAGCCCGTGTGCACTTCCTCTACAAAACAGCTAGAACACAATGCAGCTGCTGTCATCCCCTAGCTTTTTTTTTTTCCTCCCTCTCTCTCTCTCCTTGCCTTGCAGAAGGAGCCCTGCAATCCTCCTTTGTGCTGCAGATGTCTTTTCAGAGCCCTGAAAGGGGACTGCTTGGGTTACGCGGTCCCCGGCAGTTGCAGTTAACTACAGAATAGGTTTCCACCGTAGAAGCATGCGTAGGAAGCCCCTTCTGAATGCAGTACAAAGCAATTTTCGACACCGTGTCATAACATAAGAGCATTAGGACAAAAGATAAAGATCTACGGCAGCTACAGTGTGTAGCTGAGTGTGTTTTTGTTTGAGGGTGAAATGATCTGGGCATGAAGGGAGGGCTGAGACTGCTTTTTCTGCAGCAATAACACGCTAGATAAGGCCTGTAACTTGCTGAGGGCGCTTAGCAGGCCTCTGAGGCTCTGTCTGTAGGAGAAAGGCTCCATCCTCTGATAAAGCTTTCGTTGCTGACTGGCCTTGCCTTTCCTTTTCTTTCTCCCTGCCCCAGATCTGCACAAGAGATGAAGCACATGGAGAACATATCCAACCTGTTTCATGGCAGCACCCCAGACAATTATCAGAGGCTGGAGTCCAAATCAGAACGGGAAGCAATGTCTGCTTCTGGGGAGCAGCCCTGGGAGATGATCATGGACAAGAAGCACTTCAAGCTCTGGAGGCGTCCGATTGAGGGCACCCATTTGTATCAGTACAGAGGTAATTTGGCTCCTCGTGCTCTGCCTGCTTGCGTAGCTTTATTTCCACATGAGTCACTGTGCAAAGTAGTCAGATGTGTGCCGCGCGCATCCTGTCTGGCCTTTGTTTATATGAAGCTGAAGAACTGCAAAACTGTTGTCCTTTACTCCCCTCTTTGCTGTCTCGTCAGGCCTTTAGAGTGGTTCTGTCCCTGACACTTGCCTTGGAAAGTGACTTTTCCTTAAAATCTTGCTGCAGTGAGATTAAACGCTTGCTTATGCCTGTGACTAAAAATTTTCTCTTTGCTGCAGTATTTGGAACATACACAGATGTGACTCCCAGGCAGTTCTTCAATGTACAGGTGAGTGTGTGTAAAATCTAGGCTATACAGTCTGTTAGAAATAAAATATTACTTCCCATCCTTTGCCAGAAGAGATGAGATGGAAAACTGGTGGGTAGTATCTTCTGTTTGTATCGTTTGCGTGATCTAAACCGGCTTGGATTAGATCCTGATACAGATTAGAATGGGTCAAGTTATCAGGTTGTCCCATGATTACCTGCTCAGTCTGTGCTGCTCATTCCTGCTGGAAGTGAAGTATCAGCACACGTGGGCCCTAGGCCTTGATACGCTGCAGAACATCATCGAATTTCTGATCCTCGTTCTTCCTCTGCCTACCCTGCCGGGTAGCGTGATGCCCCTATGCTTCCTCCTCTGCTGACATCCTTCAAAGGGTCTTTAACTTCTTGGAGGGTAAAACTTGGCCATAAGAATTGGTTTGCTCCTCCGAGATGAGGAAAAGGGACGATTGTCTTCCTTTAGCAATGACATTGGTTACGCATGGACTTTGCTGTGATTCAGTCTCTTTTTCTTGCCAGCTGGACACTGAGTATAGGAAGAAGTGGGACTCGCTGGTCATCAAGTTGGATGTCATTGAGAGAGACCTGGCCACAGGTTCAGAAGTGATTCACTGGGTAACTCACTTTCCAGTGAGTGGTTCATTCTCCTTTCCTGCTTTATTTATCCTCCTTAACACCACACAGACGGCTACTGAGATTGATTTCTGTCCTTTCCTTTCTCCAGTACCCTATGTACTCACGAGACTACGTATACGTTCGACGGTACAGCGTAGACAAAGAGAACAATATGATGGTACTAGTGTCACGGTATGTATTGCCAGTTCGGCCTAGCCAAGCTCCCCATACGTTTTTGCCAGGATGTACTGCCTCCTGGTCGATCATGTCTCTAGCAAGGGTCACATCAGTCCTGCTTGCTGAAGGAGTCAACCTTTTTATTTTATTAATGACTCCCTTGGTAACCAATAAAGTCATTTTGTTGCTTTGCCCCTGTTTCCTGGCTGTAGAACAGAAAGTTCTGAGACCAGCTGTTAAGAGCTGGGTACAGATTTTGTGAGGTTTTCTAAATAGCTGTGAAAACTCAGGGATCTGTCTTGAAAAAACAGCCCCCTCCTCTAGGGTGAAAACTTTATTCCCTTAGTACCTGTCCTGTGTCAGCAGGTTTTGGGGTAGTCCAGATCCAGAGCTCGTTTTGTGAGAGTTTCGTCCTTAGTTGTAATGTTCCCTTCTGTTGTGTCTCCTCCAGGGCAGTGGAGCACCCAAGCGTCCCAGAAGATCCCGAGTACGTTCGGGTCAGAACCTACGAGTCTCAGATGGTCATCCGTCCGCACAAAACGTTTGATGAGGTGAGTTTTCAGATGATCTGGGAAATGTAATGGAAAAGCCACTTGCCACTAATTAAAGTACTACTTGGATAGAAACTGTGTTCTCTGGTTGTTGTCTGTAACAATCTGGGGCAAACTATAGAGTCAGAAAAGAGGTTTCAGTTTGTTTCCTGATTGCTAACACTAGGAGACCCTTCCCTGCATCCAGAAGTGAAATGTGCTGTGCTGAGGGAACTAGGAATTTTGACTGGGTAGCTTGAGACTCTCTCTAAAGGACTTTGGCTCTCCAGGAGAACCAAGTGTCTGACTTCAGAGAACCAGACTCTTAAATAAGTAAGTCTTAAGCCTCTGAAGTCTTCTCTCTCATGCTTAGCTTTTTCAGAACAAGCATACTGGGTCTTTGCAGGATATCTAGAACCTGAAGAGGGTGTGCTGGGTCAGTGGAACTCTGGGTTGAAGGCACCTTCCTTCTAAAACCTGCCTCTGCTTTCACTGGGTCTTCTATTGCTCTGCATCGCCACATCACTTCCTTCTTAGTACGTCAGTCGAAGCCCTGTAGAGACAGCAGTGCTCACTGTCGGATGCGAGCAGCCTTCTTTTTCAAAATGGACCGTAGAAAACCTGATCATATTTCTGATTAAATACTGACTGTAGTATTCATAGAGATGCCATCATTCTGCTAGTTCTGCTAGCCTTAAACATCTCGCTTTCTGCTTATCAGTGACAGCAAGGAAAAAAATTAGCTGACAATGAGGCGGTAACACCCAGCAGAGTTGCTCTGCCAGGTCAGACTCAGTAGCCTTCTCCTTTTTCAGAACGGTTTCGACTACTTGCTGACATACAGTGACAACCCACAAACCGTGTTCCCACGCTACTGCGTCAGCTGGATGGTCTCTAGCGGTGAGTTGCTGCCTTTAAAACGCGGTCGTGAGAATGCACCTCATAGAAGTTCATCAGGCTTCTTTTTCTAGGCAGAGCTAAGCGCTCCTGCCTTCGGTATCCTGTGGCTGCACAGGGCAGCAAGTGCCAGGAGTAACTGTGAGAAGCAAAGGTTGAATACTGAGACCACTGGCCTTTGCCTGGGGGATTTGGGGCATTTTTGGTGAGCACCTCAGGTTACTCTTCTTAGGAGGAGAGACTTCTGCCTGCATTACTGGCTGTGAGGAGGAAGGGAGTCTCTGCACCAGAGCCCTGCATGAGGGTGTTCTTCCTCACTAGTGTGCTTGAGGCAGAGCAAAGGAAAAACAGGATCTCAAAGACTCCTGACCTGTCTCAAGCTTGAGTAGTTGAGATCCACCTTTTCCTGCTAAGCTGAACTGGTTTTTTTCTTTGTTTTTTCCCTTACTGTAAGTATTTCTGGGATGCAATTCTTTCCTGTCGTCTCAGCGAACACAGGAGGAAACCCTTTTATTGCAGGTGCAGTGCCTACGCTGAGATTCCCACAGTGGAACTAGCTTTAAGAAAGAAAAAATAATAATAATAAATAAAAATAATAATAAAAAACCACTCTTCCCGCCGCCTCACCCTTCCGAGTGTTTGCAGGATCTAGGAAGGACTGAACTGGACTCTTGTCCCTCCTACAGCTCTATGCAGAGCAACCCACAGCTAAACCTGGCACATCTGCTATCACAGTACTAACTGGGAGTTTTATGGTCCTCCCTGAGGAGGGGAAAGATTGCAAAGCGCTTTCTAGCAGGATGGGGACTAAAAGGGACTGTGTTCATCCTTAAGTCTTGTTTTACAATAAAATAAATAAAAACCAAATAAAGAACAAAAAATAAAACCAGAAGCTACTTGTAGATGTTTTGGCTGCAGTGATTTTTGTGTCTAGCATCACACAACTTTGTCATAGGGATTGATGCAGGAAAGAGTTTACGTGTGTTAACACATTTAGCTGTTAGACCAACCTTTTTTCTTGCCACTTTCCTGCTCTTTCATCCCATATAAACTGAAACTGCAGCCATCCATGTCAACTTTCACCACTTCTACCTCTTTTCTTCCAGAATGCACTGTTTAATGCATCTAAGACTATGGGAAAGCTGGAATAACGTGGGCATGCCTCTGACCCAGTAACTACGCGTTGCAGAGACTGCCTTGATTTTAGATTTTTGCACTTAACTCCTGTATTTTAGAATGAAAATGTTAAATGGTGGAAACAGCGCTTCCAAGGCAAAGATTTTAATGGCATGGAGCTGTTTGCCTTCCTCCATCAGGCAGAGGCAGGGGTCCCCTCCTGACTCCTGCTGGAGTTTGGGGTGGATCTCGTAGAAAATAAAATAGTCATTTGAAGGCACAGGGCTTACAGTTCCTCGTAAGGGGGGTCAGAGAGATCCATTAGATAAGTGGAAGGTTGACACCACAGCTGAGTTCTAGGTGGCTGGGGAAGCATTCTGCTTACACCACCTCAGACTCCCACTATCTCTGTCCCTTTTTGCTTCACGCACCTCGTGGCATTGCTGAGCACGGGCAGGACGAGCTGGCGGAAGGACCAGCAGGAGGAATCCTTTTCCAAGTGGAATTCCGTGTCTAAATCCTCACAGGAACCACGCTTGCTGCCTGGGGTAGCGCTCCTGGTATTTAAGCTCCGTGGCATGTTAGCTCTGAGACGGAGTGATTCCCCCTGGGATGGATTTTCACAGGGCTAGCAAAAGCCACACTCGTAGAGGGCAGGGAGGTCCACGCGCGCTTTGTGCCCCTCTTACAGACCACAGAGATACGAGATCTCAATGAGAGGGTTTTTACATATATATATATATATCTGTATCTATCTATCTATATATATATATAATAAAAGAGAAAAAAGGGGGACTGAATACCCCTTAAACAACAGGGAACCAATTCTGGCTGAAGTTTCATAAGCTGTTTCAACCTGAGACAAAGCTGTCGGTAGGAAACCTCAAAGCATTGCCATTGTGAGGCTCTAACTGAACACGGGGGCTGAGGGCAGGAGGTATCAGAAATACCTTAGTGCCAGGGTTAAGGTATTAGCAGGATGGTAAGAGTGGCCGCAATAAAACTGCTGCTGCCGCAGCAGCGTCGCTCGCGCTCGAGAGCTGCTCTGGCTGGGATTGTAACGCTGCGACAGCTCGGTGCTTAGCTTCGATTTATTTCTCTACTGTGATAAGTAGGTAGAAGAATTAGAGAAGGTGAAAACTGAGCTGGAGAAGGGAGGAAAGGGGGGAGATCTTGCACAGAATCTGTCGCAGAGGTGGGAGAAGAGCTTTGCTGCTTTGGCACTCTTGCATTCTCCAAAACCGGTGGGGTTTAGGTAGCATCCCCGGGGCTCAGAGGTAGCGGGGAGGGTGCGGTGCGGAGCAGAGGCGTACGGATCCGAATCCCTTTCCTCTCTCTTGCTTCGCTCACTGTTCCCTGCTTCTCCTGCCAGGTATGCCGGACTTTCTGGAGAAGCTGCATACGGCCGCCCTGAAAGCCAAGAAGATGGAGATCGAAGTGCGGGACTATATGTCTGCCAAGCCCATCGAAAGCGGCGGTGAGGGGAAAGCGAGCGTTTCGAGCGCCGAGCACAAGAGCGAAGGCACCCGCAGCCCTGCCCAGCTGGAGTACGCCTAAGGGGCCGCCGCTGCGGGGTGCTGGGCTCCGCAGAAGGACTTGGGATGATGTGCAGCCACTGGAGCTTAGTTCAGCTGTTTCCCCGCCTCCCCACCTTCTCGTCTCCAAAGCTCTGCTTCCTCCTGCCGGGTAGCCTGGGGATGGGGATGGCGATGCTGCCCGCCGCGTGATGTTACGCTCGTGGCCGGGCCAGCGAAGCGTGATGTCGTGTAATCGCCTCTCTCTGCCGGTGTGCGTTTTTTTCCCCGTGGCAGGAAGGAATACCGTAGAAACACCTCCTCTGTTGCAGTACGGATGGCGTCTCTCCATCCTCCGCCCAATCCCTCCTTTCCTCACCTTTCTTTGGACTCTCAGACCCAAAAGTCGTTGGGTCCAGCAAAACACCACGGCCAGTGCTGCCCTGCAGCGTCCAACTTTCTTTTCCGCCGCCGCCTCTCCGGTCTTTAACAGCGCTACTAATTCACCGCTCTCCCACCGGCGTCGGCGGGGACGGGAGGTGGCAGCGCGCGGCGCCGAGCAGCCGGCCGGCGGAGCCGCTTGGCCGCGGACGCCGCCCCGCTGCCCAAGTGCCTTGCTGTCGGCGGCGCTGCGGAAGGAGGATGCTTCGCCGTCGTGTCATCGTTTTGCCAGCGGAAGACCCTCTGACGCGCCGCTGCGCCCTCGGAGCGGAGGGGGCCACGGCGGGGGGGATTTGCGTCGCTCGAGAGAGGCCTGAACCAGATGAATTGTGTAAACTGGGGTGAACGCTACCTTGGGGTTTGGGTTTTTTTCCTTTTTTTTTTTTTTTTTTTTTTTTTAAGCTGTTGTTTCTTTGCTGGGGAGGGCTCGTGGGATCAGCGAGCACCTTTCTGCCGCGACTAACCGGAGAGCTGAAGCCTGCTTCGTAGCGACGGCTCGCACGCCCACCGCGCGTCTCGGGAGGATCAGAGGGACTTCGGCGAGAGCGAACCTGGTGGCGACGGGGCCTGCGCGGGGCGGGGGGCACGGGGATGGGGGGACCGGAGGAATCTGTATGACTGGCAAAAATATTAATAAATCATCTGTCATAGCAACAGCTAAACTACTCCTGGGCAGCCTTGGGTGCTTGTGTTCTCCCAGGAAGGGCTCCGCGAGCCGGGCGGTGCAGCCTCCGGGCACGGCCGGCGGGGACCAACCCTTCTTGCCCGTCAAGCTGAGCCGCTTTGGGCCCCACTAGGGGCAAATCAGGTGCAAAACTCCAGTGACTTACATTTCGGGGCAAAGCGAGTGAGCGGCAGGAGCGGGCAGGGGCGCGACGGCAGCGGAAACGGGGGCCGCTTCCCCTTCTGCCCTGCGGAGTCGACTCCGCGCTCTCGGGAGCTCTGCAGGGCGTTCGGCCCTGTAATTCAGGCAGGAAACGCGCTTTCGATTAACCCCCCTCCGTGTTAACGAACCCCCCAGCCGCCAGGCGCAGGGTCTGTCCCTGCAGCAGCGCTCGCTAGGGAAACCCCCCCACCTTACAGCCTGCCTGCACTCCCTTCAATCTCTGCCTGGAAATTATTTTTATATATCGCTAGAATATTATCAAGATAGGTAGTTGTATTTCCCATTCCGGATTTATTCTCCCAGCTGGGACAACCGCCTATAAACCTCCTCTTTGCACCTTCAGCACCTTGCGCTTGCAGGCGGTTTTATAGGGATAACAACACTGTTCTTGCAGCCGTTAGCACCAAGCTGCTGCATGGATGCGGCTTAACGAGGCTGTTAATGATCTTCTGGCTGAGCAGCTGTGCCTGATTAGTTCTAGATAACGGCTGGTTTATGAGTAGCTTGGCTGGAGGTGGGTTCCAGGTGTGTTGGGAGCATGGCGCTGGCTTGTGGTGGTTGGGTGCTGCTCAGCAGCGTCTTTTTGCTGCTGGAAGGTAACGGCAACGCTCCGCCCCAGCCTGCAGAGAGGTTCGGGGTCACGCGAAGCTGCTTTTAATCTATTTTCTGCGCGTTGTTTTGGCTGCTGAGACCCAGCTCAGCCTCTGCTTCCCCTTGCAGGCAGCCCCGGGGGGATGGGGAGCCCCCGGCGCGGCAGTCCGCAGGGCGACGACATCCTCAGCATCAACGGAGGTGAGGGGGCTCGGCGGCGGCGGCGTTCCGGCCGGAGGAGGACCCGGCGCGGGGCCCGGCTCCGCGGGACTCGGGCTGGGCATGAGCTGAGCCGAGCTGTCCCGTTCTCAGCTGATTCCCGCTCGGTTTTTGCAGCTCTCGAGGTGCCTGACAGCAGCTCCCTCGTAGAAGGGGACATCGTCCGGGCGGTGAGTGGGGCCACCGAGGGCGCTGGGCTGCCCTGCTCCCCTTGTGGGCCTCGCTAATTAAAATAATAATAATAAATGACAAAGTTTGGAGGGGGGGTTGGTGCCTACAGAGGTGCTGGTGGCAGAGCCCAAAGCTGCTGCTGGGTGTCATCGTGCTCTGAAGTCCTGCGCAGGCAAGCGCGTCCTGGCCGGGTGGGTTCTGGCCAGATGTTGGGGCTGATCCAGCTGCCAACATCTGGCCCCGGGGCACCCCACTAACCCGCCGCTCGCCAGGATCCCTCCAGAGCGTTTGCTGCCGCAAACCCCAAATGGCCCAAGAGGAGAGGCGTCGTGCAAATCCCCTACGTCGTGTCCGACCGATACGGTAGGTGATGCCAGGCGGCGGCCACCCGCGGGGACGGCGCCGCGACCGGGCCTCGAGCCGTCGCGTCTTCTCCCGCCAGACGCTGCCAGCGTGAAGGTCCTCGAGGAAGCGTTCAGCGACTTCGCGAGGCTCACGTGCGTCCGCTTCGTCCCGCACTCCTACCAGAGGGACTTCGTCTCCATCGCTCCCATGGCTGGGTCAGTGGGCTCCAGGCAGCTGCAGCCATTTACCCCGGCGAGGAGGGTGATGGAGCGGGGAGGAAGGCTGCAGCGAGGAGACCATGTCAGTGCCCGTAGATGGTGGACGAGGGCCCATGGGGTGATGGTGGACACATCCCCGTAGGTGGCGGGGAGATGTGTGGCTGTCGGTGATGGGGGCGCGTGCCTGCAGATGGTGGACGCGCGCCCGTGGTTGATGGGGAAACGCGTCTGCACGTAGGTGATGGCCATGTGCCCATGGGGGATGATGGACCTGTGCCCACAGGCAATGGACGCTTGCCCATCAATGATGGGAGGAGGGGGGGAAGCCGTAGCAGTAGTAGATGGATACGTGCCCATGGGGGATGTTTGTGCCCGTAGATGATGGATGGGTGCTGATGGACACGTGGTGATGGGTGATGATGGACATGTCCATCATGGACGTATGGCGGACGTGTGCCTGTAGCTGATGGACACGTGCCCATGAGTGATGCAGGACACGTGCTGGCAGCTGATGGAGATGTGTCCCCAGATGATGGACGTGCCCGAGTGGGTGATGGGGAGATGTTTGCATCCATCAGTGATGACGGGAGCTGTGCTCCCAGCTCGCCAGGCCGGTCGCATCCTGCCCGCGCCGGGGGAGCTCCCCGTGCCGTCGCTCTGTGCGGCAAGCGCCAACCTCTCTTTCCTCAGGTGCTTCTCCAGCGTGGGCCGTGCCGGTGGGATGCAGATGCTCTCCTTGGCGCCCGCCTGCCTGCGCCGGGGAAAGGGGGTGGCCCTCCACGAGCTCATGCACCTGGCCGGCTTCTGGCACGAGCACAGCCGCGCCGACCGTGATGACTACATCCGTATCTCCTGGGACCACATCCTGCCCGGTGAGCCGCCGGCATTGCCCGGACCCAAGCCAGCGCCAGGTCCCAGTGGGGCGGGTGAAGCCATCGGGGCACCTTCTGGCTTCTTGGCAGGTTTTGAAGGCAACTTCATGAAGTCCCGGACGTCCAATATGCTCGTGGGCTACGACTACTCCTCGGTGCTGCACTACAGCAGGTGAGTCCAGCGCCGCTGCCGTCTCGCCTCTGAAACACCTCCGACTTCTTTTGCTCCCCCTCCTCAGATACGCCTTCAGCCGGAGCGGGGCGCCCACCATCACGCCGCTGCGGCCCCCGACGGCCCCCCTGGGGCAGCGGCGGGAGCTCAGCGCCTCCGACGCCGCCCGCGTCAACCGGCTCTACGGCTGCCGGGGCCCCGCAGCATCTCCGGGGCTGAGCACCCTCGTCCCAAGTGCCCTGGCTGCCGCGGGGTTCCCCGGCTCTCCGGCACCCACCTACCGTCCCCACGGGACGCATCCTACTGCCGGAGCCCGGACGGAGGTGGCCGGGACCGCGGAGGGACGCGCCGGAGGATGCAGCGCGCCGGAGACGAGCGCACAAACCCCGTGCGCGGAGCCCGGGGGTTATTGCAATCAATAAAGATACTTTGTGGTGGACCCAGGAGTTAAGATTGTATTTGGGGTTCAAACCTCATCTCCTCGAGCCTTCAGCAGGGTGGGAGCAAAAATAAGTTGTTTCCTGCAATTTTTTTTGGCACTACAACCCACGGTGGCCTGTGCCCGGCGAGGGCGTTTTGTTGCAACTGCCCAGGATAGGACAAGTGGCGGAGGAATGAGCTGTTGGGGGGGGGGGTGGACGCTCCCCTCACCCTTAATTAAAAATAACCCCGTTAAGTGGAAGCTCATCGTGGCAGAGAGAGGGCGCAGGAGCAACACCCTGCTTGCGGGGTGCTTCGGCGCAAATAAGCAACGTGGAGGCTGAGACTAAATTATATTACTCTCTTTTTTTTGTTGTTGTTGTTTTGGTTTTTTTGCACAGGTCTATTAAAAAAAAAAATTCCTTTTTTTTTTTTTTTTTTTTTTTTTTTTTTTTTTTTTTGCAAAGGAGAGAACGTTAAGGCCCTGTTCTGGGGTATCAGCCAGCTCTAAAGAGGTCGGGGAGCTCCCGCTTCGCGGCGCTCTGCCGTTTCGCTCTCGGCCACAGGCTGCTGGTCCAGCCCTGGCGTGAGCCAAAATTCAAGGGACTATTGCACCACCTGCCTGGTAAAGGGGGTGGGGTGGGGGTGAGGGGGAGACCGGGGTGGCCCGGACGCCTGGGCCCTCTCAGCAAGCGGAGGTCCAGCATTTTCCCCTTTTATTGCACAAGGGCGCCGGGGCTCTGAGCCCGACGTGCCCGAAAGCAGCAGGCGGCGGCGAGGGGACGCGGCGGCGGCGGCGAAGCTCGGCTCGGGCCGGGGGTACCACGATCCCCCCCCCCCCAAAAAAATGTCCTTCCCCCCAGGGCAGAGCCCTGGGGGGGGATCTCCCTGAGTTTCAGTCCTTAATTAGGAAGTGGGGAGGGGGGGAGCCCCATAAAACAGCAACGTTCCCCACCACCACCACCCCCCTTGGCTGGCTCAACAGCACGGCGCTGCCCGTGGGCCGCCGGTTCGAGCCCAGCGGCGGGCAGAGGGGGGAACGTCCTCGTACCGCGGCGTGGGGGGGGGGGGCAAGGCTGGGGGTGCGTGTGTGACACCCCCTGCCTCTGTCCCCAGCTCCTCGCTTTTCTCTCACCCCCCAAAATCCATCACAGCAGGTTCTTGTTGCGCTTGGGGACGATCTTGCGGACGGTGCGGCGCTCGGAGATGTTGCGCTTGACGCGGATGCCGGCGGGAGGCGTCTCGGGAGCCAGCGAGGGGCTCGAGTGGGCTTTGGTGAGGCCGGGCGGCTCCGGCGGCGCGTCCACGGGTCCCACGTGCGCCTCCCACGCGTCCAAATCCCGGGCGCCGGCGCTGATCCACGTCTCCAGCAGCTGCACGTAGGTCTCGTAGCGGCGCTTCTGCAAAAGCGGGAGGACGGCCGGGCCGGTGAGCGGCGGCGCCAGCCGGGGCGTCCCCTCCCGTCCTGGCTTCTCCCGCCGGCGAGCCCGTGCCCACCTCGTAGAGCAGGTACTCCTTCTTCGAGCGGTACTCGTCGAGGTCGCGGGCTCGGCCCCGCTTGTCGGGCAGGTTGCGCTGATGCTCGAACAGCTCCGCAGCGAACTGGTCCATCCACGTCTCGTGGGAGCGGTGCTGCTCCTCCTGCGGGGAGCCGGGCGCGCTCGGCTCGGGCACGGCCCCAACCCCACCACCCTCCTCCTCCTCCTCCTCCTCCTCCTCCTCCTCCTCCTCCTCCTCCTCCTCGTGCCCGGTGCGGCTCACCGGGGCGCTGCGGCTGGGCGCCGCGGGCAGGATGGGCCGGATGAACCTGCGCTGGGAGCTGACGGCGGCGGGGAAGGGCGGCGAGGAGAACAGGGCGGCCACCAGGTTGATGCGGGAGATCCAGGAGGACATCTCCTCGGAGCTCCTGCAGGAGGAAGAGCGGTTGGCGGCGGCGGCGGGCGGGCGGGTGGCCGCACCGTGCCGCGCCGGCGAGCGCGGGTACTCACGGGGCCTGGAAGAGGAAGACGCGCCAGTCGGCCGTCTGCAGGCGGAAGACGTTGGGGCGCTTGGTGTACTTGCTGGCCCGCTCGGCCAGAGCGTGGTGGACACCCAGCGGCTCCTCGGAGCCCGGCGCCTCTGGCCGGCTCTCGTCCTGCGCGCCGAGAGAAACGGCGCCCTGGGCTGTGCCGCTGTCGCCGCCGCTGATTCGGGCCGGCCCGCGGCCCCGCGACGCGGCAAAGCCTCCTACCTTGAGGAAATACAGCACCATCCCCTTCAGCACGGTGTGGAAGGTTTTCCAGCCTCTCTTGCCCCACGGCGCTGGAAAAGGAGGACGGAGCTGAGCGCCGGGGGCTCCCGCGCCGCGACAACCCCGTCGCCAGCCCCGGCGGCACCCACTTTTCTTGCCGTCGGCCTCGGCGTGGACCTTGCGGGCCAGCAAGCCCTGCCGGTACGTGGCGGCGGCGGCGTCGCGCGGCAGCTCCACAAAGGGGTTGCTTTTTTTCCGGCTGGCCGAAGCGGGCGCCAGGCGATGCCGCAGGGTGCCCTCGTGCTCCTCCTCGTCCCTGCGGCAAGACGGGGACACCGGCGTCGTTACGGGGCGCTGGGGTCGACGCACCCCCCCACCACCACCACCCCCAAACCGGCACGGCCGCCCTGACTTACGCTGCCCACTCCAGCTTCTCGTTGCGGATGGAGTTGTAGAGGGCCTGGGGGGAGAGGACAGGGGGGTCGCGGGGACCTGACGTGGCGGCGGGGGACAGACGGACGTTGGGTGCCCTCCTTGGGGTGGCCCCGGGGAGGCAGCCGGAGGCGCCCCCCGCCCGCAGCAGCGCCGCCGTTGCCCTCCTCTACCTTGAGCTGCTCCTTGGGGAAGTTCTGCCCGTCCATCATGCCGCCGAGGTTGGCCACGAACTCGGCGCTGGTCATGGCGCGGCCGACGTTCTGCGGAGAGCCGGGAAGCCGCCCGCCGTGGGCACGGGGCGGCCGCCGCGGGGACATGAGTCATGTGTGTCCCCCCGCCCCGGCCCTTCTCCGGCTACTGTCACCCCGTGTCCCCCCCCCCCCCCAACCAAAACCTCGGCCCTTTACCTGCCCGTGAAGGTCCGTGTTCAGCAACATGATGGCGCAGGTGAGGGAGTGCACGGCGTCTGGGCAGGGCGACACGGGGTGGGGACAGTCAGCGATGGGGTGTCCCCTCCGGGCCGGACCGCCGGGGCCCCTCACCCAACACCCCTATAGCCCGCGTGGAGTGGGTCGGGGGGGGGGGGGTCCGGGGGTTGGGTGGACCCCGTCCCCGGAAAGCGTCTCACCCGGCGAGGGGAAGGTGTCGGGGTTGCAGAGGTGGTAGCGCCGCGAGAAGTGGCCCAGGATGCGCTCGCGCTCCTGCGTCTCGCCCGTCAGCACGAAGGCCTGCAGGAAGGACCTGCCGGGGGGGGGGGGGGGCAACACTGTCATGGGGGGGGTATGGGGGGGTATACAGCGGGACACCCCCCCCCCCGCAAACGGCCCCCTCCCCCCAACCAAAGACCCCATATCTGGCTCGGCAGACCCCCCCCCCAGCGGACCCCAAATCTGCTCCCTCCAGGATCCAACGGTCCCTGGTAGACCCCAAATCTGCCCCCACCCCCAGACCCAACAGACCCCAGCTTTGCCACCCCAGACCCCCCAAGGACCCTGATGCACCCCTAACCTGGCCCTTCAGGCCTCAACAGGCCCTAATTCAGCTGCCCCCCAACCCCCAATGGACCTCAGCAGCCCCCAAATCCGCCCCCACAGACCCTCAAAGATCCAAAGTTTACTCCCTGGACCCCAGTAGATCCCAAATCTGCACCCTCTAGACCCAAAAGATCCCAAAGCTGCCTCCCTGGACCCCAGTAGACCCCCCCAAATCTACCTCTAGACCCAAACAGACCCCCAAAGACCCCCAAACTGCCTCTCTGGAGCCCGCCAGCCCCCTAAATCTGCTCCTCCTCCCCCCACCCAGACCCCCAAATGTGACTTCGCCCCCACCCAGGGCAGCACCTGAGCGCCCGGTCCAGCGTCTGGCCGCCGAACTGGAAGAAAGCCAGGTACTCCTGGGCCACCATGCCACTGAAGTCGTTGCTGGGGGACACGGCGCAGGGCTCAGCGGGGTGCCAGGGCGCTCTGGCCTTCCCGGGGAGGGGGCCAGGGGCCGGGGCTCCCCAGGCTGTGCCGAAAGCCCCGCTGTGGGGGGGTGGGGGGTTTCCTTTCCCCCCCCGCCGGCTCCTTACTTCTTCCGGAGGAAGGTGGCCACCTGGGACCTCTTGAAGCCGTCCAGGTGGAAGAGGCGGGCGGCCAAGCGCTGCGCCTCGGCCCGCTGCCCGTGGCCACCGTTGGCCAGCGCCGCGGGCGCCGGCTCGGCCTCGGCCGCCTGCCCGGGGGGCTCCGGGGGGCTCCTGGGGGGGGGCACAAGGGAGCAGTGGGCAAAAATCCCCTTAACTCTGCCCCTTGCAAACAGGCAGAGCTCCAGGATGGGCTTTGAGGGGGCGGGTGAGGGGTTTTGGGGAGCAGAAGCGAGTCTTGGGGGCTGGGGGGGGGGGTTGGGGGATGGGCAGGGGCTGGGGGGGCAGGCAGGGTTGGGGGGGATGGACAGACAGACAGCGTTTGGCAGGGGACAGATAGGGATGAACAGGCAATTGGAGGCCTGGGGGTGGATGGGATCTAGGATGCGGACGGGGCTTAGGGGATGGACAGACAAACAGGATTTTGGGGGACGGACGGACAGATGGGGTCTGGTAAGGACAGACAGACAGATGGGGTCTGGGGAAATGGATGGGTTCGGGAGGGACAGACAGACACGTAGCATTTGGGGGAATGGGTGGACGGACGGGGGTCTGGGGTGGACAGACTGGGGTTTGGGAGAATGGGCGGACGGATGGTGCTTGGGGGGACTGGACAGACAGACAGACAGGATCTGGAGGGATGGACAGAGGTTTGGAGGATGGACGGGGGTCTGGGAGAGTGGACAGACAGACAGGGGGCTGGGGGGAGCAGACTGTGGGGCTGGGGGGCAGACGGTGGTCTGCGGGGATGGACAGGGGGGCTAGGAGGACAGACAGACAACCGGGGGGAATTGGGGGGAATGCCTGGGATTTGGCGGGGGGGATGGACGGACAGACGGCCAAAAGGAGGTCGGGGCTGGGGGGCGGGGGGAGGACAGACAGGCACTTTGTGGGACCGAATGGCCAAACACAGGGGCTGGAGAGCAGGGATTTGGGGGGGGGGGGAGAATGGACGGACGTACGGAGGCTGATAGGGACAGACGGACAGGATTGGGGGGGCCGGAAACGGGGCTGCGGCGGGGGGGGGGGGGGTGCCAGGGAAGGGGGAAGCTGCCGCGCAGCAGCGGCGCCCTCACCCATGGGTGCTGCTGGGGGGCTCCGGCGGGGGCTCGTCGCCCGGCTCGGGGGGCGGCTCCTCCGTGGCACGGCCCGGCGGGTGGCGGCGTGCCGGCGGCGTGCCGGGGTGCGGGGGCCGGCGCCGCTTCCCCCCGTGCGCAGGAGGCGCCCGGCGAGGCCTGCGGCCGGGCCCCCCGCCGCCCCCCGGCGCCCGCCGCCCCCCGGTGACCCCGCGGCGGCAGCCCCCCGACGGAGGGCGCCCGGGGGCCGCCAACGGCCGGCAGGGCTGGGGGGTTCGGCGGGGACCCCGGGCGCCCTCCCCCGGGCAGCTCCAGGGGGGCTGGAGGGCTGCAGGGGGGCCAGCAGCCCAGATCTCGGGGGCTCAGGGGGCTGGGGGGGGCCTGAGACTCCTCCTGTAGGGGCTGATTTGGGGGGATTAGGGGGCTGGGGGGGGACTGGGACCCCTCTTCTGGGGGGAAATCCAAGGGGATCAGGGGGGGCTGGTACCTTCCTCTTAGGGGCAGATCTGGGGGGCTCAGGGGGCTGGGGGGGGCCTGAGACCCCTCCCCTGGGGGCTGATTTGGGGGGATTAGGGGGCTGCGGAGGGCCTGGGACCCCTCTTCTGGGGGAAAATCCAAGGGGATTAGGGGGGGCTTGTACCCGCCTCTTAGGGGCAGATCTGGGGGGCTCAGGGGGGTGAGGGGGGCCTGAGACCCCTCCCCTGGGGGCTGATTTGGGGGGATTAGGGGGCTGCGGAGGGCCTGGGACCCCTCTTCTGGGGGAAAATCCAAGGGGATTAAGGGGGCTTGTACCCGCCTCTTAGGGGCAGATCTGGGGGGCTCAGGGGGGTGAGGGGGGCCTGAGACCCCTCCCCTGGGGGCTGATTTGGGGGGATTAGGGGGCTGAGGGCGGCTTGGGACCCCTCCCCTGGGGGTAGATCCGGGGGGACCTGGGGGTTGGAGGGAGGCTGGGACCCACTTTCCGGGGACAAATCCAGGCGGATCAGGGGGGGCTGGTACCCTCCTCCTGGGGGAATATCTGGGGGGATCGGGGGGCTGGGGGGGGTGTGGGACGCCCCTCCTGGGGGCAAATCCAGGAGGATCAGGGGCGGCTCGTATCCTCTTCCCTGGGGCAGATTCAGGGGGATCAGGGGGGTGGGGGAGGCCTGGGATCCCCATCCCTGGGGCAGATCCGGGGGGGGCGAGGGGGCCCAGTCGCCCTTTTGCAGGGACTGGACCAGGGGGCTGGGGGGGGGCCTGTACCCCCCTCCTAGGTGCAGCGTCGGGGGGGTTGGGGGTCTGGGGGGCAGATCCAAGGGGCTGGGGGGGTCCCAGTACCCCCCTCCCACAGGAAAATCTAGGGGGGCCGGAGGGCTTGGGGGGGGCGGATACCCCAGGCCTGGGTGCAGATCCAGGGGGCTGGGGGCATCCCAGTCTCCCCCTCCGGGGGGGAGATCTGGGGAGCTGGGGGGGGCCCCATATCCCCTTCCCGGGGACAGATCCGGAGGGCCGGAGAGCGCCAGGTCTGGGGGGCCGGGGGATCCTGGAGGGAGAAGACACAGCGGAGAGAAGGGGGGGGGGTCCCCCCAGTCAGCATTGCCCCCAACCACCACACCCCCCCACCCCGACATCCGCCCCCCAGCCCGTTCCCCGCACTCACCCCGCTCCGCAGCACCAGCACCGTCACCCCGCGCCGCCGCGGCCTGGCAAGGAGAGAGGCTTCAGGTGGGCGCAGCGGGCGCCAGACCCCCCACCCACCCACCCACCCCCCGGGGCACCCCCCCCCCGTACCTCCTCGGTGGCCCCCATGGCACGAGCGCCCGCGATGTCCCGCTCCGTGATCAGCAGCTGCTCCAACGCGGCTCCGTGCGGCTTGTACACGGGCACCGGGCTGCGGGGCGGCGAGGGGCACCCGCCGCCGGCCGAGCCCCCCAGCGCCCCCGGCGCAGCGCGTGCCGCCGGCCCCGGCGCCAGGCCCTGGAACAGGGGGTTGGTGTAAAAGTGGTGCTCTTCCTCCTCCAAATCTTCCTCAGCCTCCTCAGCGTCCTCCTCCCGGGAGGAAGAGCCGTCGTCCTCCTCTTCGTCCTCGTCCTCCTCTCTGGATTCGTGGTCCCGACGCTCGTGCGAGATGCTCCCACCTTCAGGCACATAGTCGTGCGAGATGCTCCCTTCTGCGGGCGTGAACTCGTGTGAGATGCTCCCACCCGTGGGGATGTAGTCGTGTGAGATGCTCCCTTCTACAGGCGTGAACTCGTGCGAGATGCTCCCTTCTGCGGGCGTGAACTCGTGCGAGATGCTCCCACCCGTGGGCACGTAGTCGTGCAAGATGATCCCTTCTACAGGCGTGAACTCATGCAAGATGCTCCCATCTATGTGCAAGATGGTCTCATCCATGGGCACGTGCTCGTGCGAGATGCTCCCATCCGTGGGCCCGTGCTCGTGCGAGATGCTCCTATCTGCAGGCACGTTTTTGGGCGAGATGTTCCTATCTGCAGGCACATTTTTGGGCGAGATGCTCCCATCCGTGGGCCCGTGCTCGTGCGAGATGCTCCTATCTGCAGGCACGTTTTTGGGCGAGATGCTCCTATCTGCAGGCACATTTTGGGGCGAGATGCTCCCACTCGCAGGCACACGTTCGTGTGAGATGCTCCCATCCGTGGGCACACGCTCGTGTGAGAAGCTCCCAAGCAGGGGCTCGTGGCCTCGGCGCTCGTGCGAGGTGCTCCTGGCCGCGGGCTGCCCCTCGATGGCTCCCTCCAGGTCCCACACGCACATCTGGGCTTGCATGAGGCTGGCCCAGAAGACATCGGCGCCGGCGGGCACGGCGGCACCGGGTGCTACGGCCCGGGCCGGCTCCTCGGCGCCTGGCTCCCGGTGCCCGGCGGCGCCGGTGCCTCCAGCTCCGTCCGAGAAGACGATGGCATCTTGTGCTGCCAGGATGCCAGGCGCCGGGCGGCAGCTTCGCTCGGGGGTGCCCGCCGGCTCCATGGCGCGGTGCCCGCCACGGCTACGCCAGCCCACCCGCCGCACTGCCGTGCCCGCCCGGCACCCCCACTGCCCTGCTGCCCGGCCCCATAGCGGTGGGTCACCCTGCGGGAGGAGAAAGCAGAGCGTTAGCCGTTCCCATTCCTGGCAGCATCCCGTCCCTTCCCTGGGCTGCAGGGGAATGGAGGGAGAGAGGGATGGGGGGAAAAGGGATGGGAGAGGAACGAAGGAGAGAAGGAGGGAAGGATGGATGGAAGGATGAGGAACGCAGTGAGGTACAGCTGTAAGGAAGGAGGGAGGGAAGAATGGAGGGATAGAGGGATGGAGCTGGGAGCGATGGCTGTGGGGTGGAAGAAGGGAGAGAGGGCAGATGGACAGAAGAAGATGGGGATGGGGAAAGGAGGGAGGGGTGGAGGGAGGGAAAGAGGGATGGAAGGAGAGAGAAAGGGATGAGGGACAGGGGAAGAGGTGGACACAGAAGGGATGGAAGGAGGGAGAAAGAGATGGCAGGAGAAAGGAGGGAGGGATGGAAGGAGGGAGGGATGGAAGGAGGGAGGGATGGATGGATGGAAGGAGGGTGGATGGAAGGAGGGATGGATGGAAGGAGGGATGGAAGGAGGGAGGGATGGATGGAAGGAAGGAGGGTGGGTGGAAGGAGGGATGGATGGAAAGAGGGATGGATGGATGGATGGAAGGAGGGATGGATGGAAGGAGGGATGGATGGATGGAAGGAGGGAGGGATGGAGGGAGGGATGGAAGGAAGGAAGGAGGGTGGATGGAAGGAGGGATGGATGGAAGGAGGGTGGATGGAAGGAGGGATGGATGGAAAGAGGGATGGATGGATGGATGGAGGGATGGATGGAAGGAGGGATGGATGGAAGGAGGGATGGATGGATGGCAAGATGGGGAATGGACTGATGGGGCCAGAGGGAGAGCAGGAGCGCTGGGCTCTGGGTGGGCCCCTCCGGGGAGCCACAGGGCAGGAGCGGGGCACCGGGCCCCACGCTCCCCGGCACCCGGCACCACGTCACCGGCCCGGCGGCTTCCGGCCCTGCCAGCGCCGGGGCAGGAAGGGGGGGATGGGAGGGAGGAAACCCCAACGCAAGCCTTGTGCTAGCAGCACGGCGCTGGCGCGACGGCGGCGCCCGCTCCTGCCCGCCCCCCAGGCGCCGCACGCCACGGCAGCGCTGGGCCGAGGCCGAAGGCCCCACGGTGCCGGCAAGACGGCGGGCGGTTGTGCTTCCTCCCCGCCGGGGAGCACAACCACGTGGCAGCCAGCAGAGAAGCCACCGAGCCACGGCAGTGGGTGGCCCTGCTCGCCAGCTGGCCCCCCAGGTGCCCGCCGGCCCCCCTGGCGGCACGGGTGGCACCGCTCGCGGCACTGGCGCGGCACCCGCAGCGCCGGCATGGCCTGCGGTGGCACCCATGTGGCACCAGCTGCAGCACCGACATGGCACTGCCACGTCCCCAACCGTGGCACTGCCTGTGGCACTGCCCGTGGCACTTCCCGTGGCACTGCTGTGACCCTGACTGTGGCACCGACATGGCACTGCCACGTCCCCAACCGTGGCACTGCCTGTGGCACTGCCCCGGCACCGACGTGGCTCTGCTGTGACCCTGACTGTAGCACCAACATGGCACTGCCATGTCCCCAACCGTGGCACTGCTCGTGGCACTGCCCCGGCACCAACGTGGCTCTGCTGTGACCCTGACTGTGGCACCGACACGGCACTGCCATGTCCCCAACCGTGGCACTGCCTGTGGCACTGCCCCGGCACCGACGTGGCTCTGCTGTGACCCTGACTGTGGCACCAACATGGCACTGCCACGTCCCCAACCGTGGCACTGCCTGTGGCACTGCTCCGGCACCGACGTGGCTCTGCTGTGACCCTGACTGTGGCACCAACACGGCACTGCCACATCCCCAACCGTGGCACTGCCTGTGGCACTGCCCCGGCACCGACGTGGCTCTGCTGTGACCCTGACTGTGGCATCGACGTGGCACTACCACGTCCCCGACCGTGTCCCCAGCTACGGCACCGGCACGGCACTGCCCGGCACTGACACAGCACCAGCCGCGGCACCGCCAGGTCCCCAGCCGTGGCACCAAGTGGCACCATCCCCGCACCGAGCGGTGCCACTGCCCGGGCCGCCGGCGCCACGCGCCGTTGACTCAGCGGGGCCACGAGGAAGAGGAGGAAGCGGCTCACGGTGGCGCCGGGCACGGACACGGGCATGGGTTGGGGGGGGCGGGGGGACGGTACGCGCACGTGCGCGCCGGTCCACGCGGGCGGGCGCCCGTGGGCGCGTGGGCGCCCAGCTCCCGGCTGCGCCCCGGCCCTGCCCGCGCCCGCGGGCTGCTGCGTGCCGGCGCAGGACCCGGCCGCCCTGCCCGTGCCGCGGGGTGCTGGCGGGGAGGGGACACGCACGCACACGCGCACCTGGGGCCCCCACCCCCTGCACCAGCGCCCGTGTCCCAGGCCAGGAGGAGCCTGTGTTGGGGGGGTGCGTTGCACCCCGAGGTGGCTGCTGCCTGCTCGTGGGGTGTCTGGTGAATGGGGAGCATCACGCACCCAAGGGTGGGTGCGCCCTGCTCATGGGGCGGGGGTCCCATGCTGCTGGGGGGGCATCACGCACCCAAGGGTGAGTGTGCCTTGCTCATGGGGGGGGGGTCCCATGCTGCTGGGGGGGGGTCACGCATCCAAGGGTGGGTGCTCCCTCCTCATGGTGGGGGGGTCCCATGCCACTGAGGGGGTGTTGTGCACCCAAGGGTGGGTGCTCCCTCCTCATGGGGGGGTACCATGCTGCTGGCAGGGGGGTCACGCACCCAAGGGTGGGTGCTCCCTCCTCATGGGGGGGGTCCCATGCTGTTGGCGGGGAGGGTCAGGCACCCAAGGGTGGCTGCTCCCTGCTCAGGGTGGGGGGGGTGATGCACCCCAAGTTGGGTGCTCCTCCTCCTCCGCGGGGGGGTGTGTGGGGGGGCGCCCCGTGCCCAGAAGAGGTCCCACCCTCAGGAGGGCACTTCCCACACCCAGCGCCCCCCCCCCTGCTCCCACCCCGTCCCCCATGAGTGCCCACCGCCCCCCGGCCGGGCCCACGCAGCGGGGACACTCGGTGGCCGTCCCCAACCTCCCCCTCCCGCCCCGGCAGCACCCACTGGCCTCCCCCCCCCCCCCAAAAAAAAACTTGTCCCCTTGCGTAGGCCCCGGCCGGGGGCAGAGTGTGGGGGGGGAGCAGATTTTGGGGTTGGGGGGGGGGACACCGGGGGGGGGGGACAGGCGGGTCCCGGGCCTTGTCCCCGCGGCCTGGCCCGCGGCGCGCGCTTACCCGCTGTCCCGGCAGCCGCCGTGCACGAAACTTCCTGCCGCGCCGCGCCGCACGGCGCGCGCCCGCCCGCCCACCGGACACGCGCGCCCGCCGTGGGGCAGCGGCCGGGGGGGGCACCCCGCTCTGCCCCGCCGCAGCCCGGTTCTTCAGGGCCCCCCTCCACTCCCTCCGCTCCCTCCGCCGCCCGGCGCTGGACGGTCGCCTCCTTCGCGAGGCCGGGGTGGGGGGTGGAGGTGGGGGGGGCCTGGCCAAGGGAGGGCTGGGCCCCGGCGTCCTGACGCCGTGGGGCACCCGGGGGGCCCCGAGGGCTGGGGGAAGCCTGAAGGCCAGAGGGAGATGCCCCCCCCCCCCCAGGACCAAGGGGGGACCTCAAATTTATAGGGGACCCTCAAGGGCTGGGGGGAGTCCTCAGGGATTGTGGACAACTACCAAGGGCTATGGGGGGACCTCAAGGATTATGGGGGATCTACCAGGGTCAGAGGGGACCCCAAAGTTATAGGGGACCCTCAAGGGCCATGAGGGATCCTCAAAGGTTAAAGGGGACCTACAAAGGCCATGGGGGGACCTCAAGGGCCACGGGGGACCCTCCAGGGCCAGGGGGGATCTCTTATAACTTCAAAGGTTACAAGAGACTCTCAAGGGCTATGGGAACCTCAAGAGTTATGGGGGGGACCCTAGAGGGCTATGGGGGACTCTAAGGGACATGGGGGATCTTCCAGGGCCAAGAGCCCCTCCAGGGTAACAGAGGACCCTCAAAGGTTATGAGGGCCCTCAAGAATTCTGCAGCACCCCAAGGGTTTTAGAGGACCTTCAAGGACTATGAGGGGCCCTCAAGGGTTATAGGGACCCTCCAATGGAAGGACCCTCGAGGGCCATGAGGGACCCCAAGGGCCATGAGGAACCCTGAAGGGCCAAGGGGGCCCTCAAGGTTTATGGAAGACCATCAAGAGTTATGGGGGACCATCAAGGTTTACGGGGGACCCTCAAGAACCATAGGGGGGTTCTTGGGCTATAGGAGGGAACTATGGGGGTGGGGGCAGAGGACCACAAAGGTTATGGGGGGGGGCCTCTAGGGCCATGGGGAACCCTCAGGAGTTCTGGGGGACCTCTAATGTTACGGGGGGGACCCTGGAGGGTTATGAGGGACCCTAAGGGCTACAGACGACCCTCAAGCGCTAAAGGGGACACCCAGGGCTATGGGGGATCCCAGGCGCTCTGGGGGGACCCGGGGGGCTCTGTGGCACGCCCAGAGCCGGGAGGGGGGGGCGGAGGCGCTGGGGGACCCCCCTCATGCCCACGGTGGAGGGCGCGGAGGAGGGAGGGGGGCGGCCCCGAGGAGCGCGGCGTGGCCCCAGCGGGCTCCCGTCCCCGCGCCCCCGCCCTTACCGGCGCTCCGGGCGCGCGCCGCGGGGCGGGGCCAACTCCGGCCACGCCCCCCTCTCTGCCCGGCCCCCGCGCGGGGCGCTGCTCGAAGCCACTCCCCCACCCCGAAACCACGCCCCCAGCCGGTGCCTCAGCTGCGGCCCCGCCCCCTATGGCTCCGCCTCCCTATAAGCCCCGCCCCCGGCCTCATCCTGCCCCCCCCCCCCCCCCCCCACGACGGCCTGGTCCTGCCCCATGGAGGCCTGATCCTGCCTCGGGGGTCTCCCCCTGCCCCCCGCTCCCCACGGCGTCCCCACGGCGTCCCCACGGCGCAGCGAGGCAGCGGGTGCCGCAGAGACGTTTATTGGCGGGAGGCGGCAGCGGCGTGGGGCGCCGGGCCGGCGGGTAGGGGTGGGCGGGGGGCTACTTGCGCTGCAGGTAGAAGGCAGTGATGGCGGTGGCGGCGGGCTGCGCCGTGAGGGCCACCGCCTCGCCGGGCCGCGGCGCCGTGCTCAGGAAGTGCCCGGGGAAGGCGGCCGCCTCGAAGGTGTGCGTGGTGCCGCTGAAGGTCTTGTAGAAGGTGAAGCGGGTGGCCTCGGCGCCCCGGTTGAACAGGTCCAACACCCCCACGGCCTGCCGGCGGGGCGCGGTGTCACGCGGCTGCCCGCCGGGCGCTGCTGGCCTTCCGTTACCCCCTGGCTCAAGGTGCAACTGCCTTGAGGTACCACCCCCGTGAGGTGCCACGGCCTTGGGGTGCCACCACCTTGGGGTGCCGCTGGCTTTGGGTGACGCTGCCTTGGGGTGACATTGGCCTCAGGGTTGCTTCCAGCCTCAGGGTGCCTCCACCTGGTGGTGGCATCACCTTGGGGGGGCCTCCTCTTAGGGTGCCACTGGCCTTGGGGAGCCACCACCTCAGGGTGACACTAGCCTTGGGGTGTCACTGCCTCGGGGTGCTACTGCCTCGGGGTGAGACCACCCTCAGGTGCCACCGGCTTGGGGTCCCTCTCACTCAGCCTGTAACCACCACAGCATGCCACGAGCCTCAGGATGCCCCACCTTGGGTTGCCACCACCTCAGGGTGCCTTCCCGCCTGTGCTGATCCACTTTAGGGTGCCCTCCACCCTTGGATGTCACCACCTTGGGTTTCCCCCACCTCAGTGTGTCTTCTACCTTAGGGTGTCCCAGTCATGGATTGCCCAGCCTCGGGATGCCCTCCACCTTGGGACACCTTCTGCCTTCGTATGTCCCCACCTTGGGTTGCCCCACCTTGAGTTAATGTCCACCTTGGGCTATCTCCATCTTGGGAAACCCCACCTTGGGATACTCCTGCTCGGGGTGTCCTCCATGGCACTCACCTCCAGCTGCAGGTTGGGCTCGGTGCCGGTGCCGCAAGAGAGCGCCTGGCTGCCCCCGCGGATGCCCACGATGAGGGGACAGCGGCTGCGCTCCAGGTGCCGGTTGGGCACTACGCTGATGTGCTCTGCGTGGAGCCAGCCATCAGGGCAGGTGGGCGGCAGGCGAGCCTGCCGCACCACCCTGGCGTCCAGGAGACCTCCTCTCGCTCCCACACCCACCTTCCTGGGCAGCGTTGGCGCCCTGCAGGCTGGTGGCCACCAGGCGCCCTTGCTCCAGGCACAGCACCTTCTGGTCCGTGTCGCGCACCCGGTAGTGGTAGGGCTGCGGCAACGGCCGTTCCGACTCCGGCACCCCGGCTGTGGTGAACGTTTCTTCTGAGAAGGTGCTTTCTCCTGCAAGAGAGCGTGTGGACCGGGCATGTGGGGATAGGGCGTGTGAACTTCATGGAGATGGGGCGTGTGGGCGTCGTGGAGATAGGACATGTGGGGACAAGACATGAGGGCTTCATTTGGTCAAGCATTGTGGGGACAGGGGCGTGGGCATCATGAGGATATGGCACATGGTAACAAGACATGAGGGCTTCATGGGGACAGGGCATCGTGAGGACAGGACGTGCAGACATCTCAGGGAGGGGGCGCGTGGATGTTGTGGGGCACCAGGACATCACAGGGATGGGCACGTGGGTTTCATGGGCGCAGGGCATCATGGGGATAGGGCACGTGGACGTTGCACGATGGAGGTGTGAGCACCATGGGGCATGTGGCCCTCATGGGGACGCAGGCTTTGTGGAGATGGGCAAAGGGGCACCGTGGGGCGCGTGGACATCATGGGGACAAAGCACCCAGGCGCTGCAGGCAGGGGGCTCATGGGGACGGACACCTGGGCGCCGCAGGTGCTACCTTCACCCAGGAACTCCTCGAACAGCGCCTCCATGTCGGGGTCGACGACGGACGCTGCGGGGCTGCCGGTAGCCGGCTCCGCCAGGACGCCCAGCGGGCGCCGGCAGGGCTGCCACCGGCCCCGGTGCCCGTTGGCCCTCCATCCCAGCCCGTGGGCCTGTGGGCGACACAGACATCGTGGTGGGCTGGGGCTGGGTGCTGCACCCCGCCGGCAGCCGGGCGCCCCACGCCCACCTTACCTGGCACCTCCCCAGCCTGGCCCAGCCCGTGGCGACGCTGTCGGAAAGGCAAAACAGAGGGATGAGAGCGTGTCGGGCGCTGCGCCAGGGTGACTCAGCCCCCGAGCACAAGGGGCGGAAGGCCGCCGCCCTCCCGTGGGACTCACCTCAGCGCCGGTCTGGGTGCCCGTGACATGGCAGAGCCTGCATGAGAGAGGGGGCAGCACGTGGTAAAGCAAGTGGTACACCGTGGGGGGATCTGCCCCCTTCCCCCCCCAAAAAAAGCTTGCCCTCCCAGCATTGCATGCCATCCGTTGTCAGTAGGCTTCAGAGTGAACGCACGGAGGCCGCCGTCCAGGCTTTCCCCCGGGGCTTGCCGCCGCGAGCACGCAGCCCTTCCCCACCCCGGCGTCGGGAGCGATACCTGCAAACCCGACGGTCTCGGAAATCGCGGCACGGGGCTGTGCCGTCCTCTCGGCCGCCCGCCCGGAGCGGCGGCGTCTCTTATAGGGACCGGTGCGGAGGGAGGGGACGATCCGCCCGGCTAATTGTGCCGGAAGGATGTGGCACGGGCAGGCGAGCAGGGAGCGCCGGGGCCAGCGGGCTGGGCCGGGCACAGGAGCGCTCGCGAGGGGCGGGAAACGCGGCGATGGGGAAACACCGGGGCTGAGCCCTGTGAACTCGGCACCCCCCCACACACCCCACCCCGGCCCCCCGGCGGCTGGGCGCCCCGTCCCGATGACACCCCCAGGCCCCTGTCCCTGGGATGGCCGCGTGCACCGCGTGCCCGGTTCCCATGTGCCCCATCCCGATGATGCCCTTGTGCCCCACCTCCGTGACGTTCCTGTGCCCAGGTGCCCCATCCCCATGATGTCTCAGTGCCCCAGGAGCCCCATCCCAGTGACACCTGTGTGCTCTGTCCCCATGGTGTCCCTGATGACACCCACGTGCCCCATCTCCATGATGTTCCTGTGCCCAGGTGCCCCATCACCATGACGTCTCTGTCCCAGGTACCGCATCCCGATGACACTTGTGTGCTCCATCCCCATGATGTCCCCGTGCCCCAGCTGTCCCATCCTGATGACACCCAGGTGCCCCATGCTGATGACACCCGTGTGCCCCTTCCTTGTGCCACCTGTGTGCCCCACTCCCATGTTGCCCAGGTGGCCCATCCTCACGGCATCCCTGCGCCCAGGTGTCCCATCCTCATGACACCCGTGTGCTCCATCCCCTCAACGTCCCTGTGCCCTTGGTGCCCGGTCCTGTGATGCCCACGCTGCCCATTCCCACGGTGCCCAGGTGCCCCATCCTCATGGCAACCTGTCCCTGCGTGTCCCCAGCTGGCAGTGGCAGGTCGAGGCGCGTCGGGCACCGCCGCATCCGGGAAGGGGCCACGCCGGGACGTCCCCGGGCTGCGCGGCCGCCCCGCCGCGTGCGTCACCTCCCGCGTCGGGGACCTCCCCGGGGCCGGGCTGGCGCAACACCGGGCGTCTCGCGGCGCTGACGCCGGCACGGGGCCGCCGGACGGAGGGAGGGACGGATGGGGGCGGGGAGAGGAAGGACCCAGGCGTCCGGGCTGAGCGTCACCCACGCGGCTGGCAGCAGGGTGGCTTTATTGGTACGGGGCGACGGGGGACAGTGCCGCAGGGGCTCAGCAGAGCTGGAAGTAGAAGTCGAGGACGTGGGTGGCATCGGGGCCCCGCGAGAGCCCCAGCGGCTCGTGGGCACGGGCCGAGGTGCAGAGGAACCAGCCGGGGTTGGCGGCCGACTCGAAGCGCCACAGCCCGTCCTTGTAGGAGCGGAAGAAGGTGAAGGGCGCCGAGGCCTCGCCGGCGTGGGGCAGCGCCCGGATGTCAGCGTCCTGCGCGGGGCACAGCGGTGGCGGTGGTGGTGGTGGCGGTGGGCACGACTCGGGCACCTTGATGCCCTGCGTGCCCCATCCCTGGGATGTCCCTGTGCCCTGTCTCCAAGATGCCCCATGTCATCCCCACGTGCCCTGGCCCCATGGTGCCTGTGTCCCATCCCGTGATGCCCCCATATGCCCTGTCCCTGTGATACCCACTTGCCCCATCCCCACGATGCCCCAGCTCCAGGATTCCCAGGTTCCCCATCTCCACGGTGCCCAAGTGTCCCACGTGCCCCATCCCCACGATGCCTCATGTCCTCTCCCAGCAATGCCCATGTGCCCTGTCCCCAAGGTGTCCACCTGCCCCATCCCCAGGATGCCCGTGTGCCTCGTCCCCATGACGCCCGTCCCCACGATGCCCCATGTCCCATGTGCCCTGACCCTGTGATGCCCCATGTCCCTCCTCAGCATTGCCCATGTGCTCTGTCCCCAAGATGCCCTATGTGCCCTGTCCCCATGATGCCCATGTGCCTG